>NC_041385.1:249946664-250034050 GCF_002162155.2 Triticum dicoccoides
CCTGCAGCGGGCCGCGTGGCCGGACGGTGGAGGCGGCGGGGAGTGCCACGTGGCACTCCCTGGTTGGCTAGGCGCGGCGGCGGGTTTTCGTCCGGCGCGGAGGGACATGTCCGGCGCGGTTGGAGGAGATGGGCTAGGTTAGGGGTCTATTTCATCCGAGATTTTGACGGGGGAAGGCTTATTCATAGGTAGAAGGAGCTAGGAGACTCCAAATGGAGCATGGTTTTCGCCCACACGATCGTGATCGAACGACCGAGAGCATGGAGGGGGTTAGGATGGGTTTTGGGCCACTTTGGAGGGGTGTTGGGCTGCATAGAAAAGAGGCTTTTACGGCTACCCGGTTAACCGTTGGAGTATCAAACGGACTCCAAATGGCACGAAACTTGACAGGCGGTCTACCGGTGGTGTACCAAGGCCGCTTGGAAAATCACGGTCCATTCCGAGAATGTTTAACACCCGCACATGAAAATAGACAAGAAGGGGACGCCGAATGACATAGGAGCGCCGGATTGCAAAACGGACAACGGGGAAAATGCTCGGATGCATTAGACGAACACGTATGCCAATGCGATGCACATGATGACATGATATGAAATGCAGATGATGACATGGCAAAGTGCAACACACGAGCACATGACATGGCAAGGATGGCGAATAACTGGCGGACACCTGGCGCATCGGATCCGGGGCGTTACACTCTACTAACGCCAACGTGCACATTTTCGTAACTGTGTGCGATTGGTATTCATATCACACACGCACACTGTTGAACATTTGTCGTATTACCATGAATCACACATGCATATGAGACAAAACCGTGTGTGCATCCGAAGGGCATAGCAAACATTTCACGTCAAAGAACCATCTGTTTTCGTTTTTCATAGCACACGCTGTTTTCTTTCTAACTGTGTGCACATTATTTTATTCGGTCCTGTACAATTTGTTTGGCTGTAATTTATTATTCGAATTGGAAATTTTGAAATATGAAACGTGCAATTCAAATTCTTTGCACAATGGTTCAACAACGAATCCATAAATAAAATTGTTAGTACAATATGTTCAGTAATTACAGGAATATTTACAGGCGGTAAAGGTGAAGAGACAAGTGTAAATCATTTTGACTGCCGATGTTGTTGAAGAAGCGGAATGTTCATAATGTGCCTTCCTGCATGCCATAGGTATGAACAACTTTTGCCCAACCCCTTGTGACGATGGCCCGCTCATCCTTCACCGCCTTCAAGAAGACTTCTAGAGCATTATCATGGTAGCATGAATTATATACTTTAACCTTAGTTGCCTCCACTCCGGTCATGTAGTTTGCAAGGTAATCATCAGTAAATAGCTTCGGAAACCACTGAAAAACGAAAAATATCAGATCATGAGGTCTAATAGAGTAACTTGTTGTGGGTAGGGGGAAAAGGCAACAGATTACTTACCATCCTAAAGTTCACTGATGTCTTGGACAAAGTGTAAATAAATAGCTTAATTCCCATCACCCATTTCTTTCGCCTAACAATCTTTCTTAGTTTACTCACTTGACGCTTGTTCATGAATATCTCATTGCCCCATACGCAAAAGGGATAGAAGCATGGATCAGTACCGCTCATATACGTACCTACAAGCAACCAGTAAATGTTAGAAGCTAAATGAGATTGCACAAATGATGTAAAATACAACTACCTACATTCTTAAGTACAATTATTTTTAGAGAGTTCAATATGAACTACATACGGATGTATATAGAATTATAGATATAGTTTAGATTAGAATCTAGATTCATTCATTTTGCTCCTTATGTAGTCTATATTGGAATCTCTAAAAATACTTCAATTTAGGAATAGATGGTGTATAAGACATGGGATGCAGCTAACCTCGAAGGCAAACAACAGCATCCCCCGTTGTAGCCCTGTGTAAGTACATGGAAAGCCAATGATAACTACAACAGGGTTAACATCCACCAAAAATAGCAAATGGTAATAAAATGGCAGCATCTGTAGGGATATCTTCATTGCGAAAGAGTGGCACGGTAGCAAAGGGACAGATTAAAAAATGGATACAACTGTTAATTGCAACAGGCTTAACAGCATCCTAATTCATGTTTTGTAAGTTTGTAGCCATTGAAATACAACTGTTTAAAATTGGATACAACTGTTAATTGCAACAGGCTTAATGGCCATTGAAACGGTACTGATAAAAATGCAATTGGCAGAGTTAAACATCACAAGGCAGGTGCTGCCAGAGCAGATAATGGCCCAGTTGTCTATAAAAAGGTAGAGAAAATAGCTAAAACGTGTTAGGCATATTTACTACAAGATTCTTAAGACATCGACCGTACAAAACATAGCCATTAATTGCAATTGGTATTGGTAAGATTGAACAAGTGAGTTCATACTTGGTAAGTCCTGAGAGGTAGTTGTTGGGGTACTTCATCTTGGCCAGAGCCCGCCCAAAGTCAGCGGCAGCGGAGGCAAACTCTTCCTCCTGGTCGAAGCGTGGATCAGTGCCCCCGACATGTGTTTCTACAAGAAGCAAGTAAATGTTAGAAGCCAAACTGAAATTGCACAAATGATGTAAAATACTGTAAGACATGGGATGCAGCTAACCTCGATGGCAAACAACAGCATAGCCCATTATGGCCCTACGTAAGTACATGGATAGGCATGTTAAGTACAACAGGGTTAGCATCCACCAAAAATAGCAAATGGGCAGCATCTCTAGTATATCTTCATTGCGGAGAGTAGCATGGTAGTAAAGTTTGTTGCTGGTATTGGTGAAATTGCTGAATAGTTAATACTTGAACATCACACGGTGTGTAGTACTGAAATAAACAAGGCACGAACATGCTTAATACATCAACCGTACAAAACATAGCCATTGCAAGTGGTATTGGTAAGATTTAGCTGGTCAGATCATACATGTTAAGTCCTAGGGGGTAGTCGACGGGGCACTTCTTCTGGGCCAGAGCCTGCACCATGTCCGCAGCAGTGGAGGCAAGGTGTTCCTCCAGGTCAACACGCACAGCGGCCATCACTCCATGGACCGCCATCAGATCCTCGACCTCCACGTGATATGTGGTTGGGCTTGCGCGGAGATGCTCTGGAGGTAGGGACATTGGGGATTTGGAGGCATGAGGATGTTTTGCGGGCGCCATTTAAGCAATCAGGCCGGGGCCATGATAGAGATTGGTGGGTTACTTGACTGGATCTGAGAAGAACGTAGATGTGGTTGAAGCTATGGTGGCGGCGGCGGTTTGAGATGCCGGTGGGGGAGTCGCGGGGGAGGGGGAAGTGGGTGGGTGGGGGAGATACTGAGGAAATTTGATGGGTGGGGATGTGGTTGGAAGAATAAATTCTGAAGTCGCGCGCCTAATGAAAATTTCGCTGCGAAACTTGAAACTTGGGAGGGGGAAACACACAACGGAGACGAAGCACGTAAAATACTCGGGTGCGAGAAATCATAAAATTGGCAGTTCCCGTCTCCAAAAAAATGTACACGTGTAGTCGATTTTTTCGGTCAATGGTACGCCTGGTTTATTAGGAACCATCGCACAGGTAACGGACTTATGGATCATTAACGCAAAATAACGCACACGGGTACAACATAGAGACCGTGTGTTTTGTGATCTTCTAATGATTAACACAAAAAGCGCACACAGACACACATGCTAATCAATGCTCAAAGCCCTCACAGGATGCTCATTGTACGTTAATACTACAAACTTAAAGTACTACTCGTAATTTGCTCTAATACTACAAACTTAAACTACTTCTCACATGCTGCCATTGGGGCATGCTGGCCAGACGCAGGCATTCTCCTTCCCGGCCTTGTAGGCGGCAGCTAACCGTGCTTTGATCTCTGCCAAGCTCTCCTCATCATGGCGTGCAGCCTCTTCTTTCTTGCGGCAGCGGGACTCTCTTTTCTTGACTGCTTTCTGCCTTTTCCGATCCTCCTGTGCGGCTTTGGCCGCCTCTAGATCCACCGCCTATTCGGCCATGGTAGCCTCAAAGTCCGCCCACGAAACTCTATGGCTGCCGACGGCACTGAACTCGGCGCGGCGAGATGCCGTCGCTTCCTTACCATGTGTGCGGTCGCGGGCGGCGAGGAATGTGGCGCCGCAGGATGCCATCGCTTCCTTACTAGTTACTGTGTGACGCGGCACCATGAATGATGCTTGGAGAGAGCTCTAGGATGGACGGGCCGGGCAGCTGTACAGTGCGGTGGTTTTTAAGAGCTCAGTGCTACATCTTGAGCTTGCGTTGGTTTTCCTTGAAGAGGAAAGGGTGATACAACAATAGTAGCATAAGTATTTCCCTCAGTTTTTTTGAGAACCAAGGTATCAATCCAGTAGGAGGCTCCTCAAAAGTCCCACGCACCTACACAAACAGACAAGAACTTGCAACCAATGCAATAAAGGGGTTGTCAATCCCTTCAAGGCCACTTGCGAAAGTGGGATCTCATAGAGATAATATGATAAGATAAATATATTTTTGGTATTTTTATGATATAGATTGGAAAAGTAAAGATGCAAATAAAAGTAGATTGAAAGCTTATATGATAAAAGATAGACCCGGGGGCCATAGGTTTCACTAGTGGCTTCTCTCAGGATAGCATAAGTATTACGGTGGGTGAACAAATTACTGTCGAGCAATTGATAGAAAAGCGAATAATTATGAGATTATCTAGGCATTATCATGTATATAGGCATCACGTCCGTGACAAGTAGGCCGACTCCTGCCTGCATCTACTACTATTACTCCACATCGACCGCTATCCAGCATGCATCTAGAGTATTAAGTTCATAAAGAACAGAGTAACGCATTAAGAAAGATGACATGATGTAGAGGGATAAACTCATGCAATATGATATAAACCCCGTCTTTTTATCCTTGATGGCAACAATACAATACGCGCCTTGCTACCCCTGCTGTCACTGGGAAAGGACACCACAAGATTGAACCCAAAGCTAAGAACTTCTCCCTTTGCAAGAAAGATCAATCTAGTAGGCCAAACCAAACTGATAATTCGAAGAGACTTGCAAAGACAACTTCATCACACATAAAAGAATTCAGAGGAGATTCAAATATTTCTCATAGATAAACTTGATCATAATGTTGGAAATATGCCCTAGAGGCAATAATAAAAGTATTATTATATTTCAATGTTCATGATAAATGTATTTTGTTCATGCTATAACTGTATTATCCGGAAATCGTAATACACATGTGAATACTTAGACCACAATATGTCCCTGGTGAGCCTCTAGTTGACTAGCTCGTTGTGATCAACAGATAGTCATGGTTTCCTGACTATGGACATTGGATGTCGTTGATAATGGGATCACATCATTAGGAGAATGATGTGATGGACAAGACCCAATCCTAAGCATAGCATAAAAGATCGTGTAGTTCGTTTTGCTAGAGCTTTGCCAATGTCAAGTATCTCTTCCTTAGACCATGAGATCGTGTAACTCCCGGATACCGTAAGAGTGCCTCGGGTGTATCAAACGTCACAACGTAACTGGGTGACTATAAAGGTGCATTACAGGTATCTCCGAAAGTATCTGTTGGGTTGACACGGATCGAGACTGGGATTTGTCACTCCGTATGACGGAGAGGTATCTCTGGGCCCACTCGGTAATGCATCATCATAATGAGCTCAATGTGACCAAGGTGTTGGACACGGGATCATGCATTACGGTACGAGTAAAGTGACTTGCCGGTAACGAGACTGAACAAGGTATTGGGATACCGACGATCAAGTCTCGGGCAAGTAACGTACAGATTGACGAAGGGAATTGTATACAGGGTTTGATCGAATCCTCGACATCGTGGTTCATCCGATGAAAACATCGAGGAGCATGTGAGAGCCATCATGGGTATCCAGATCCCTCTATTGGTTATTGACCTGAGAGCGTCTCGGTCATGTCTGCATGTCTCCTGAACCCGTAGGGTCTACACACTTAAGGTTCGGTGACGCTAGGGTTATTAGGAAGACTAGTATGTGACTACCGAATGTTGTTCGGAGTCCCGGATGGGATCCCGGACATCACGAGGAGCTTCGGAAGGGTCCGGAGGTAAAGATTTATATATGGGAAGTTGTCAAACGGGCACCGGGAAGTTTCGGGGTCATACCGGTATTGTATCGGGGCCACCGGAAGGGTTCCGGGGGTCCACCGGGAGGGGCCACCCCTCCCGGGGGACCACATGGGCTGCGTGGGGCAGGGAGCCAGCCCCTGGTGGGCTGGGCGCACCCCCTCCCTTGGGCCCTTGCGCCTAGGGTTGAGGGGGGGAACCCTAGAGGGGGCGCCCCCTTGGCTTGGGGGGCAAGCCACCCTCTCCCCCTCTCCCCTTGGCCGCCGCCCCCCTCTAGATGGGTTCTAGAGGGGCCGGCCCCCTTCTCCCTTCTCCCTATAAATAGAGGGGTGAGGGGAGGGCAGCCGCACCACCCTCCAAGGCGCAGCCCTCCCCTCCCCAACACCTCTCCTCCTCCGTTGTGTGCTTGGCGAAGCCCTGTCGGAGTACTGCTTCTGCACCATCACCACGCCGTCGTGCTGCCGGTGGAGCTGTCTTCCTCAACCTCTCCTTCCCCCTTGCTGGATCAAGAAGGAGGAGACGTCTCCCGTCCCGTACGTGTGTTGAATGCGGAGGTGCTGTCCGTTCAGCACTTGGTCATCGGTGATTCGAATCACGTCGAGTACGACTCCACCATCACCTTGCAAGCTTCCGCACGCGATCTACAAGTGGTATGTAGATGCAAACTCACTCCCTCGACTCGTTGCTTAGATGAACTCATAGATGGATCTTGGTGAAACCGTAGGAAAATTTTTAATTTTCTGCAACGTTCCCCAACAGTGGCATCATGAGCTAGGTCTATGCGTAGTTCTCTTTGCACGAGTAGAACACAATTTTGTTGTGGGCGTGGATTTTGTCATCTTACTTGCCTCTACTAGTCTTTTCTTGCTTCGGCGGTATTGTGGGATGAAGCGGCCCGGACCAACCTTACACGTACGCTTACGTGAGACCGGTTCCACCGACTGACATGCACTAGTTGCATAAGGTGGCTGGCGGGTGTCTGTCTCTCCCACTTTAGTTGGAGCGGATTCGATGAACAGGGCCCTTATGAAGGGTAAATAGAAGTTGACAAAATCACGTTGTGGTTATTCGTAGGTAAGAAAACGTTCTTGCTAGAACCCAATTGCAGCCACGTAAAAGATGCAACAACAATTAGAGGACGTCTAACTTGTTTTTGCAGCGATTGATCATGTGATGTGATATGGCCAGAAGTTGTGATGAATGATGAATTGTGATGTATGAGATCATGTTCTTTGTAATAGGATTCACGACTTGCATGTCGATGAGTATGACAACCGGCAGGAGCCATAGGAGTTGTCTTTATTTTTTGTATGACCTGCGTGTCATTGAACAACGCCATGTAACTCACTTTACTTTATTTCTAAACGCATTAGCCATAGAAGTAGAAGTAGTCGTTGGCGTGACAACTTCATGAAGACACGATGATGGAGATCATGATGATGGAGATCATGGTGTCAAGCCGGTGACAAGATGATCATGGAGCCCCGAAGATGAAGATCAATGGAGCTATATGATATTGGCCATATCATGTCACAATTATATAATTGCATGTGATGTTTATTATGTTTATGCATCTTGTTTACTTAGGAAGACGGTAGTAAATAAGATGATCCCTTACAAAAAATTCAAGAAGTGTTCTCCCCTAACTGTGCACCGTTGCTACAGTTCGTCGCTTCTAAGCACCACGTGATGATCGGGTGTGATGGATTCTTACGTTCACATACAACGGGTGTAAGACAGTTTTACACAGTGAAAACACTTAGGGTTAACTTGACGAGCCTAGCATGTGCAGACATGGCCTCGGAACACGGAGACCGAAAGGTCGAACACGAGTCGTATGGAAGATACGATCAACATGAGAATGTTCACCGACGATGACTAGTCCGTCTCACGTGATGATCGGACACGGCCTAGTCGACTCGGATCGTGTAACACTTAGATGACTAAAGGGATGTCTAATCTGAGTGGGAGTTCATAATTTGATTAGAACTTAATTATCATGAACTTAGTCTAAAACCTTTGCAAATATGTCTTGTAGATCAAATGGCCAACGCTCATGTCAACATGAACTTCAACGCGTTCCTAGAGAAAACCAAGCTGAAAGATGATGGCAGCAACTATACGGACTGGGTCCGGAACCTGAGGATCATCCTCATAGCTGCCAGGAAACAATATGTCCTAGAAGGACCGCTAGGTGATGCTCCCGTCCCAGAGAACCAAGACATTATGAATGCTTGGCAAACTCGCGCTGATGATTACTCCCTCGTTCTGTGCGGCATGCTTTACAGCTTAGAACCGGGGCTCCAAAAGCGTTTTGAGCATCACGGAGCATTTGAGATGTTCGAAGAGCTGAAACTAGTTTTCCAAGCTCATGCCCGGGTCGAGAGATATGATGTCTCCGACAAGTTCTACAGTTGTAAGATGGAGGAAAACAGTTCTGTCAGTGAGCACATCCTGAAGATGTCTGGGTTGCACAACCGTATGACCCAGCTGAACATTAACCTCCCAGATGAGGCGGTCATTGACAGAATCCTCCAGTCGCTCCCACCAAGCTACAAGAGCTTTGTGATGAACTACAACATGCAGGGGATGGAAAAGACCATTCCTGAAGTGTTCTCAATGCTGAAGTCAGCAGAGGCTGAAATCAAGAAAGAACATCAAGTGTTGATGGTCAATAAGACCACTAAGTTCAAGAAGGGCAAGGGTAAGAAGAACTTCAAGAAGGACGGCAAAGATGTTGCCGCGCCTGGTAAGCCAGTTACCGGGAAGAAGTCAAAGAATGGACCTAAGCCTGAGACTGAGTGCTTTTATTGCAAGGGGAAGGGTCACTGGAAGCGGAACTGCCCCAAATACTTAGCAGATAAGAAGGCCGGGAAAACCAAAGGTATATTTGATATACATGTAATTGATGTGTACCTTACCAGTACTCGTAGTAACTCCTGGGTATTTGATACCGGTGCCGTTGCTCATATTTGTAACTCACAGCAGGAGCTGTGGAATAAACGGAGACTGGCGAAGGACGAGGTGACGATGCGCGTCGGGAATGGTTCCAGAGTCGATGTGATCGCCGTCGGCACGCTGCCTCTACATTTACCTACGGGATTAGTTTTGAACCTTAATAATTGTTATTTAGTGCCAAGTTTGAGCATGAACATTGTATCTGGATCTCGTTTAATACGAGATGGCTACTCATTTAAGTCTGAGAATAATGGTTGTTCGATTTATATGAGAGATATGTTTTATGGTCATGCTCCGATGGTCAATGGTTTATTCTTGATGAATCTCGAGCGTAATATTACACATGTTCATAGTGTAGATGCCAAAAGATTTAAAGTTGATAACGATAGTCCCACATACTTGTGGCACTGCCGCCTTGGTCACATTGGTGTCAAGCGCATGAAGAAGCTCCATGCCGATGGACTTTTAGAGTCTCTTGATTATGAATCGTTTGACACGTGCGAACCATGCCTTTTGGGCAAAATGACCAAGACTCCGTTCTCCGGAACAATGGAGCGAGCAACCAACTTGTTGGAAATCATACATACCGATGTATGCGGTCCAATGAGCGTTGAGGCTCGCGGAGGATATCGTTATGTTCTCACTCTCACAGATGACTTGAGTAGATATGGGTATGTCTACTTAATGAAACACAAGTCTGAGACCTTTGAAAAGTTCAAGGAATTTCAGAATGAGGTAGAGAATCAACGTGACCGAAAGATAAAATTCTTACGATCAGATCGTGGAGGAGAATACTTAAGTCACGAATTTGGTACACACTTAAGGAAATGTGGAATCGTTTCACAACTCACGCCGCCTGGAACACCTCAGCGAAACGGTGTGTCCGAACGTCGTAATCGCACTCTATTGGATATGGTGCGGTCTATGATGTCTCTTACTGATTTACCGCTATCATTTTGGGGATACGCTCTAGAGACAGCTACATTCACTTTAAATAGGGCACCATCTAAATCCGTTGAGACGACACCGTATGAATTATGGTTTGGAAAGAAACCTAAGCTGTCGTTTCTAAAAGTTTGGGGATGCGATGCTTATGTCAAGAAACTTCAACCTGAAAAGCTCGAACCCAAGTCGGAAAAATGCGTATTCATAGGATACCCTAAGGAAACTGTCGGGTATACCTTCTACTTAAGATCCGAAGGCAAGATCTTTGTTGCCAAGAACGGATGCTTTCTGGAAAAAGAGTTTCTCTCGAAAGAAGTAAGTGGGAGGAAAGTAGAACTCGATGAAGTACTACCTCTCGAACGGGAAAGTGGTGCAGCTCAGGAAAATGTTCCTGTGATGCCCACACCAACTGAAGACGAAAACAATGATGATGATCAAGGTACTTCGGATCAAGTTACTACTGAACTTCGTAGGTCCACAAGGACACGTTCCGTACCAGAGTGGTACGGCAACCCTGTCCTGGAAATCATGTTGTTAGACAACAATGAACCTTCGAACTATGAAGAAGCGATGGCGGGCCCGGATTCCAACAAATGGCTTGAAGCCATGAAATCCGAGATAGAATCCATGTATGAAAACAAAGTATGGACTTTGACAGACTTGGCCGATGATCGGCGAGCGATAGAAAACAAATGGATTTTTAAGAAGAAGACAGACGCGGATGGTAATGTTACCATCTATAAGGCTCGACTTGTCGCTAAGGGTTATCGACAAGTTCAAGGGATTGACTACGACGAGACTTTCTCTCCCGTAGCGAAGCTGAAGTCCGTCCGAATCATGTTAGCAATTGCCGCATACTATGATTATGAGATATGGCAGATGGACGTCAAAACGGCATTCCTTAACGGACATCTTAAGGAAGAGTTGTATATGATGCAGCCGGAAGGTTTTGTCGATCCTCAGAACGCTAACAAAGTATGCAAGCTCCAGCGATCCATTTATGGACTGGTGCAAGCATCTCGGAGTTGGAACATTCGCTTTGATGAGATGATCAAAGCGTTTGGGTTTATGCAGACTTATGGAGAAGCCTGCGTTTACAAGAAAGTGAGTGGGAGCTCTGTAGCATTTCTCATATTATATGTAGATGATATACTCTTGATGGGAAATAATATAGAATTTCTGGACAGCATTAAGGCCTACTTGAATAAGTGTTTTTCAATGAAGGACCTTGGAGAAGCTGCTTACATATTAGGCATCAAGATCTATAGAGATAGATCGAGACGCCTCATAGGTCTTTCACAAAGCACATACATTGATAAGATTTTGAAGAGGTTCAAAATGGATCAGTCCAAGAAGGGGTTCTTACCTATGTTACAAGGTGTGAGACTGAGCTCGGCTCAGTCACCGACCACGACAAAAGATAAAGAAGTGATGAGTGTCATCCCCTATGCTTCAGCCATAGGATCTATTATGTATGCCATGCTGTGTACCAGACCCGATGTAAACCTTGCCGTAAGTTTGGTAGCAAGATACCAAAGTAATCCCGGCAAGGAACACTGGACAGCGGTCAAGAATATCCTGAAGTACCTGAAAAGGACGAAGGACATGTTTCTCGTTTATGGAGGAGACGAAGAGCTCGTCGTAAAGGGTTACGTCGACGCTAGCTTCGACTCAGATCTGGATGACTCTAAGTCACAAACCGGATACGTGTATATGTTGAATGGTGGAGCAGTAAGCTGGTGCAGCTGCAAGGAGAGCGTCGTGGCGGGATCTACGTGTGAAGCGGAGTACATGGCAGCCTCGGGGGCAGCGCATGAAGCGATTTGGGTGAAGGAGTTCATCACCGACCTAGGAGTCATACCCAATGCGTCGGGGCCGATCAAACTCTTCTGTGACAACACTGGAGCTATTGCCCTCGCCAAGGAGCCCAGGTTTCACAAGAAGACCAGGCACATCAAGCGTCGTTTCAACTCCACCCGTGAAAATGTTCAAGATGGAGACATAGAGATTTGCAAAGTGCACGCGGATCTGAATGTCGCAGATCCGCTGACTAAACCTCTCTCGCGTGCAAAACATGATCAACACCAGAACTCTATGGGTGTTCGATTCATCACAATGTAACTAGATTGGTGACTCTAGTGCAAGTGGGAGACTGTTGGAAATATGCCCTAGAGGCAATAATAAAAGTATTATTATATTTCAATGTTCATGATAAATGTATTTTGTTCATGCTATAACTGTATTATCCGGAAATCGTAATACACGTGTGAATACTTAGACCACAATATGTCCCTGGTGAGCCTCTAGTTGACTAGCTCGTTGTGATCAACAGATAGTCATGGGGTTTCCTGACTATGGACATTGGATGTCGTTGATAACGGGATCACATCATTAGGAGAATGATGTGATGGACAAGACCCAATCCTAAGCATAGCATAAAAGATCGTGTAGTTCGTTTTGCTAGAGCTTTGCCAATGTCAAGTATCTCTTCCTTCGACCATGAGATCGTGTAACTCCCGGATACCGTAAGAGTGCCTTGGGTGTATCAAACGTCACAACGTAACTGGGTGACTATAAAGGTGCATTACAGGTATCTCCGAAAGTATCTGTTGGGTTGACACGGATCGAGACTGGGATTTGTCACTCCGTATGACGGAGAGGTATCTCTGGGCCCACTCGGTAATGCATCATCATAATGAGCTCAATGTGACCAAGGTGTTGGACACGGGATCATGCATTATGGTACGAGTAAAGTGACTTGCCGGTAACGAGACTGAACAAGGTATTGGGATACCGACGATCAAGTCTCGGGCAAGTAACGTACCGATTGACGAAGGGAATTGTATACAGGGTTTGATCGAATCCTCGACATCGTGGTTCATCCGATGAAAACATCGAGGAGCATGTGGGAGCCATCATGGGTATCCAGATCCCGCTGTTGGTTATTGACCTGAGAGCGTCTCGGTCATGTCTGCATGTCTCCCGAACCCGTAGGGTCTACACACTTAAGGTTCGGTGACGCTAGGGTTATTTGGAAGACTAGTATGTGACTACCGAATGTTGTTCGGAGTCCCGGATGGGATCCCGGACGTCACGAGGAGCTCCGGAAGGGTCCGGAGGTAAAGATTTATATATGGGAAGTTGTCAAACGGGCACCGGGAAGTTTCGGGGTCATACCGGTATTGTACCGGGGCCACCGGAAGGGTTCCGGGGGTCCACCGGGAGGGGCCACCCCTCCCGGGGGACCACATGGGCTGCGTGGGGCAGGGAGCCAGCCCCTGGTGGGCTGGGCGCACCCCCTCCCTTGGGCCCTTGCGCCTAGGGTTGAGGGGGGAACCCTAGAGGGGGCGCCCCCTTGGCTTGGGGGGCAAGCCACCCTCTCCCCCTCTCCCCTTGGCCGCCGCCCCCCTCTAGATGGGTTCTAGAGGGGCCGGCCCCCTTCTCCCTTCTCCCTATAAATAGAGGGGTGAGGGGAGGGCAGCCGCACCACCCTCCAAGGCGCAGCCCTCCCCTCCCCAACACCTCTCCTCCTCCGTTGTGTGCTTGGCGAAGCCCTGTCGGAGTACTGCTTCTCCACCATCACCACGCCGTCGTGCTGCCGGTGGAGCTGTCTTCCTCAACCTCTCCTTCCCCCTTGCTGGATCAAGAAGGAGGAGACGTCTCCCGTCCCGTACGTGTGTTGAACGTGGAGGTGCTGTCCGTTCAGCACTTGGTCATCGGTGATTCGAATCTCGTCGAGTACGACTCCATCATCACCTTGCAAGCTTCCGCACGCGATCTACAAGTGGTATGTAGATGCAAACTCACTCCCTCGACTCGTTGCTTAGATGAACTCATAGATGGATCTTGGTGAAACCGTAGGAAAAATTTTAATTTTCTGCAACGTTCCCCAACACATAAACCTACAATTCATCGGATCTCGACAAACACACCGCAAAAAGAGTTACATCGAATAGATCTCCAAGAAGATCGAGGAGAACTTTGTATTGAGATTCAAAGGGAGAGAAGAAGCCATCTAGCTAATAACTATGGACCCAAAGGTCTGTGGTAAACTACTCACAACTCATCGGAGAGGCCTTGGAGATGATGTAGAGGCCCTCCATGGTTGATTCCCCCTTCGGCGGAGCGCCGACGAAGGCTCCAAGATGGGATCTCGCGGATACAAAAGGTTACGGCGGTGGAAATAGTTTTTCGTGGTCGCGTCTGATGTTTTTGGCGTACTTGGGTATATGTAGGAGGAAGAAGTAGGTAGGTGGACGCTCGAGGGGCCCACAAGGGTGGGGGGCACCCAACTGTAGGGGGCGCACCGGGCACCCTCGTGGACGCCTCCCTTGTTTCTTGACTTCCACTCCAAGTCCTCTGGATCACGTTTGTTCCAAAAAGATTGCTCCCGAAGGTTTCATTCCGTTTGGACTCTGTTTGATATTCCTTTCCTTCGAAACACTGAAATAGGCAAAAAAATAGCAATTCGGGTTGGGCCTCCGGTTAGTAGGTTAGTCCCAAAAATGATATAAAAATGTAAAGTAAAGCCCATAAACATCCAAAACGGGTAATATAATAGCATGGAACAATCAAAAATTATAGATACGTTGGAGACGTATCACTCAGTGACAAACGACAAAGGAAATTTGGCTTCCCTTACAATTTTTCTCGTTCATTATCGCACACGGTTCATCTCGGTCGCTTCCAGAAATAGTGTGCGCTGATGCTATTGTGTGTTGAGTTATGATTGGCCGGAACCCCAGCCACGCGAATCGCGCCTGTGCATTGTAGGATGCGCCGTGATCGAACGGCAATCCACGTCCCTCACATCACATCCATGCTGTTGTAGCTAGATTGGATTTATATGGGCCAAATGCCTAGAAAATGCACACAATCCCTTAAATATTGTAAATGAGCCCGAAAAAATGCCAAATTTGAACACGGTGATTTGCAGGGTGTATGTTCTTCGTAGAAAAAAACTCCAGGGCAAAGAACAAAGAAAATTTGGATTCCCCTTCAATTTCGGTGATTTCCCTCTCGAAAGCATGGAACTTCCCCGGCGATGCTTCGATTTATGAAGGGCGTGCATGACGACATAATCCAAACCTTTTTAAATTTTCACAAGGGCATGGTGAAGTCATACCATGGCACCATGCTAGGCGTCATGTTTTTCAATCATTTATTTCATTTATTCTATAGTTGAAAACCCAATAAACAAATGTTTGTGGTTGACTATTGCCACACATTTCATCGAAATATCTGTCCATTCCTTGTAAAAGGCATGAGAATTTACTAAATGGCACGAGCATTGTTTTCCAAACCGTCATTGTGCACCCTTTCATGCACCGATTGTTTGAACTTGAATTGTGTGCATTATAAAATGCACATAATCCCCTAAATATGGTAAATGAACCCAAAAAAGTGTCAAATTTGAACGTGCTGATTTGCAGGGTGTATGTTCATCTTAGAAAAAAAACTCATGGACAAAGGACAAAGGAAATTTGGACCCCCCTCAATCTTGGTGATTTCCCTCTCGAAACCATGAAACTTCCTCGGTGATGGTTCGATTTATGAAAGGCGTGCATGACAACATAAGGATAATATTCTCAAACTTTTACCAGGGCGTCGTGAGGCCATACCATGGCACCACCCCAGGCGTCATGTTTTTCAAGCATTTATTTCATTTTCTGTATAGTTCTTACCCAGTAAACGACGCGTTTATGGTTGACTATTGCACACATTTCCTCGAAATATCTGTCCATTCCTTGTAAAAGGCATGAGAATTTACTAAATGGCACGAGGATGGTTTTCCAGACCATTCTTGTGAACCTTTTCATGTACCAATTGGTCGAATTTGAATTATGTGCACTAATGCCTAGAGAATGCAAATAATCTCCTAAATATGATAAATGAACACGGAAAAGTGTCAAATTTGAACGTGGTGATTTGAAGGGTGTATGTTCATCATAGAACAAAACTCATGGAAAAAGGACAAAGGAAATTTGGACCCCCTTCAATCTTGGTGATTTCCCCCTCGAAACCATGGAACTTCCTCAGTGATGGTTCGATTTATGAAAGGCGTTCATGACGACATAAGGATAACATTCTCAAATTTTTACTAGGGCATGGTGAGGCCATACCATGGCACCACGCCAGGTGTCATGTTTTTCAAGCATTTATTTCATATTTTGTATAGTTGTTACCCAGTAAACGACGTGTTTATGGTTGACTATTGCCACACATTTCCTCGTAATATTTGTCCATTCCTTGTAAAAGGCATGAGAATTTACTAAATGGCACGAGAATGGTTTTTCAGACCGTTCTTGTGCACCTTTTCATGCACCGATTGTTCAAATTTGAATTATGTGCATTAATGCCTAGAGAATGCAGATAATCCCCTAAATATGGTAAATGAACACGGAAAAGTGTCAAATTTGAACGTGGTGATTTGTAGGGTGTATGTTCATCGTAGAAAAAAACTCATGAACAAAGGACAAAGGAAATTTGGATCCCCCGTCAATCTTGGTGATTTCCCCCTCGAAGCCGTGGAACTTCCTCGGTGATGGTTCGATTTATGAAAGGCGTGCATGACAACATAAGGAAAACATTCTCAAATTTTTACCAGAGCACGGTGAGGCCAAACCATGGCACCACGCCAGGCGTCATGTTTTCCAAGCATGTATTTCATTTTTGTATACATTAATTCGGGTTCGTTTGTCCTTTTTTATTTTATTTGAATTTCTGGGCATTTAATGTGCATAATTCAAATTTGAACTACAAGCACATGCTCCAGTGCACCAAAGTTTGTTGAAAAATCACATGTGTGTCCTTGGGTGAATTTCTAGGTCCCATGCAATAAATGGGAATGAAATTCAAACATTTGGGCATCGTGGCTCAGCCGGAAAGATTGAGAAACTTGGTTTTTTAATTCATGTAAATCCAAAACACGCCTGAAAATCATGAAACTTGGCATGGTATCATGACATGGCACCAGCTGCGGTAATTGTTTTTGGCCGAATTGGGACAAGCTTTGGTATAAGCTGCTTGCAAACCGGAACTTCTGTCAAGAAGGCTCGTGGTTCCGAGAGGGAACGTGTCACCTCCGTGTGCGAAATGACATACGTACACTGCCTTCTCCCGCCTTAATTTGTTTACACTGGCAGATTAGACCAAATAGAAGTATCATGCTAAATTTTGGAATTATTTCGGGTTCATTTGGCCGTTTTTGTACATTAATTGAATTTCTGGGCATTTAATGCTCCAGTGCATGAAAGTTGGTTGAAAAATCACATGTGTGTCCTTGGGTGAATTTCTAGGTCCCATGCATGAAATGAGAATGAAATTCAAACATCTGGGTGTCCTGGCTCGGCCGAAAAGATTGAGAAACTTCATTTTTTAATTTCTGTAAATCCAAAACACGCCTGAAAATCATGAAACTTGGCATGGTGTCATGACATGGCACCAACATGCTGTGGTAATTTTTTTGTCCGATTTGCGAAGGCGCACACATTAAAAATCAACAAAGTCATTTTGGAACAAGTGTTGTCACGTTACAAATTGGAAACACAACTATTATTGAAACCATGGGTGTTCTACTTACCAATTACGTGCCGCCACGCGTCCCTTTCTTTATTGGCTAGGAGGTGCCGTCCGGGGTAGCTATTTGACTACGGGAGGCGTGCGATCAAACCCCTGCACGTTCTCATCGGGAAGAGAGCCCTTTGACCTCTATCCGCCGCGCACCTTCGTCCCAACATCTCCATTAATGGCGCCGGAGCCCCTGTTTCACGGCGTGGCTATGTCTCACTAGACTGAGATTTAAGAGAGAAAAGTGAAAATCGAAAAAGAAAGTTTTGCAAGGATCTTGATGTAAGATCTGAGGGACCTATATAGCATCGACTATGACTTATAGCAAGCATGATGAATATAAGGACGATGATAGTGGATAATAATTGTCTTACATATTTAGGAAGATAACCAAAAAAGCCACATGCGGCTACGCCCGAAATACACACGGGTAAAAGAAGAAGGAAGACGCATACAACAATCTGGCTCGATGATCTCTACTTTCTTGATGCGCTGCAGGTCACGGAGACTAGTTCTCGCCGTGAGCAGCGATGATCTCTTTCATCAGTTTCATGTCCTTATATGCTACTCGGAAGCAACCGCGGATTCCTCCACCAGCCTTTCTCGCTCGATGTGGCGCATGGCATTCTCGTCCATAAGTTTCTTGATGATGAAGCACGTCCTCTTGAACAAGGCAGCGATCTCCTCTGCCTGCTCCGCCCTTCCGGTGATCTTTGCCCTCAGCAGGTCGCGGTCGCCCCGGAGTTATTCAAACGAGGCATTCAACTCGTCCTGCATCTTCATCCAGCCGAAGATCTGATCCATCTTGCTATGGACGATCGCATGCATGCGCCTGCAAGAGTCCTCGTCTGCCCGCGAGAGATTTTCCCAGGCCGCCGCATCGTGAGGGGACATATCTGCTGCATTCGCAGCGCGGCAGGACATCCTGCTGCTTCCGCGGTGCAACCAGACCAGTCTGCTGCATCGACGGCGCGGCAGGACCTCTGTGCTGCTTCGGTGGCACGATGAGACCTCCGTACTGCTTCGGCGGCGCGGCGGGACATGTCGGCTGGTTTTGCGGCTAAGCAGGACATCTCTCGTGCTTCCGCTTCCATGCTCGCCTCTCCGTGGTGGTAATCTCTCGACCGAGAACTCAATCTAACCATGGCAGACGCAAGAGAACGATGTTGAATGACTTGTTTGCTTTTGTGGATGAGGAGGTGAGGAAGGAATGTGCAGTCATCTTGGCATAGTACAGTATTTATAACCGAGTACTAATACGCTCCTAAGTGGGAAACCGTTTAGGTTTTGATCCGTGTGAACAGGTTTGCAATTTGGAAGATGGTGGGACGCAGGCTCAAAATTTATTAACGGTTCTATAATTTCTAAGTGCGACACTATTCCCGGACGGCGTAACGTGGGTACGCTTTCTCGGCCGCGTACGTGGCGTTTGGTGCACCACAATAGGCAATGTCAGCACATGTCCTGTTCCAAGAACCGTGCGCGCTTGTTATTACCATCGCGCACGCTTCTTTTAATTAGAATGTGCGACCGTCTAGCGCACACATGTTGATCTGTCTAACTGTTTCTGTTTATTGTGGCTAGTCGCAAACAGTTCATCCGTGTGAAGTGTATGCCATCAATCGCACACACCTTTGATCTGGCTGACCGTTTATGTTCTGTTGCCTAATCACAAACAATTAATCCTTCTGAAGCGTATGCCCTCAATCGCACACACCTTTATCTATTTGTCCGTTTCTGTTGTTCCGCCTCATCACAAACAGTTAATCCGAGTGAACCATATGTTGTGTATCGCACACGCCTTCATCTGCCTGCCCGTTTCTATTGTTCCTCCTCATCGCAAACAGTTCATTGAACTGAACCATATGTCGTGCATCGCACATGCAACTAAAATCTGAACCGTGTTTGATGCATCCATCATTGCAAACATTTTGGACATTTTTGACGGTTCTGTGACACCACCATTTGCGATTATTGCATCGCACACAGTTTCTCGAAGGTTCTCTGATCATAGTGTCGTGTTAGCAGCATCCTACAGTAGTGTATGCTTAACCATGATACTATCGTTGAGATTATAAAAGCTAAAGGTTTTGGGGATAGGTGGATCAACTGGATCAAAATGATCTATGGTACAAGATATACATCTATTCTACTTAACGGAGTCCCAGGGAGGCACTTCCTATGCAAGAAAGGAGTCGGGCAAGGGGATCCCCTATCACCTTTGATTTTTGTCTTAGCAGCTGATCTTCTTTAGACTATGTTCAACTAGGCCTTACAACAAGACATGATTGAGCCACCATTGCTGCATAACTCATGTTCTGAATACCCAATTATATAGTATGTAGATGACACCATTCTAGTGGCAAATGCAGATGCTAGACAACTCAATCATATAAAGAACTTACTGCTACACTATGCTGCTTATACTGGTCTAAAAGTGAATTATGCCAAGTCCACTATGATTCCTATCAACACACCCCTGACCAAGATGACATTTCTATCCAATCTGATGGGCTGCAAGTTGGTACATCGCCTCACACATATTTGGGACTTCCACTATGCATCACCAAACCAACAGTTCTTGATTTTGTGCCTATGATGAAAAGGATTGAGAATAGACTTCTCAACTGCTCCACAATGCTATCTACTGGAGATAAACTTACACTGATCAGATCAGTATTCTCATGCATGCCAATTTTCTTTATGTGCTCCCTCATGATTCCCAAAACTGTGGTGAAACAACTCAACATTTATCTCAAGCAATGCTTCTGGAGAAAATTTGGGACACAAGAGACTGGACCTGCTTTGATCTCATGGGACACTGTTTGCAAGCCCAAACATATGGGAGGCCTTGGTCTCCTAGACATTGCCACTCACAATCAAGCCTTGCTTATGAAGTACTTGTATAAATTTCTAAATAAGGTGGACACCCCATGGGTCAATATCATCTGGGAAACATATTATCAGGACAGACTACCTGGAGAAAGGATGGTGGGCTCTTTTTGGTGGAAGGCTATTCTCAAGCTCCTACCCAACTACAAGACCCATACTATATGTAAGGTAGGAAAAGGAGATACCATTCGATTTTGAGCAGATAAGTGGACAGGGGAACCCTTGCTGTAGCAATTCCCAGAACTTCATTCATTTGCTATTGATAAGGATTGCTTTGTAGCCACTATGGTGACCCAGTCAGACATCAGTGCTCTATTTCACATGCCCCTCTCCCAGCAAGCATTCTTGCAATTCAATCAAGTCCTACAAATGATCAACAACAAAGAGACTACACAGAATGATGACAGCTGGACTTATTCTAGTACATCCAATCAATATTCCTCCATGAAAATGTATAAGGCACTTATGGGTCCTGGCAAAGCACACTGCATCTTCAAAAACCTTTGGCGGACTTCATGCATACTAAGACATAAGATTTTTACCTGGCTCCTACTTTATGATAGAATGAACACCAAGAACCTACTTCAATGGAAAAACATGTTCCTTCAAGACTACAACTGTTCATTATGCTCAGATGATACTAAAGAGTCTTTGATCCATCTTTTTTGGAACTGTCCATTTGCTCTAGAATGTTGGGATCATCTTGTACCAAGAAGAAGCAGTGGCATCTCAGCCTATGATGAGATTCTTCTCATTCTAAGTTACCCAAGGAGATAGCTTTGGAAATTGTTATGATGGGCTACTAGAGCTTCTGGGCTGTCAGAAACGATAAGATCTTCAGATCGGCACCACAAAGCATAAACACTTGGCTATACTATCTAAAAGAGGGACTGTGGGCAACACAACTCAGAGCCAAGGAGAGCAAAGCAGAAAAGATCAGTCACTAGATTGAAATAAATCTGTAACCATTTATGGCTGTTTTTCCTAGAGCCGGTATTGGTTGATGTACTGTTCCTATTTTGCTGACTGCATGTAAATATTTTATTATTAATAAAGTACCATAGAACTATTGTTCTACGGTCTAAGCTTAAAAAAAGTAGGATGCAGAGGAGGAGGTCGAAAAGAATGATGATGATGATGGCGCCATTGTAGTAGGACGCGAGCGAGGAGGCCGAGAGGAACAACGTCGGTGGTGGTTTCAGTGTAGCAGGACATGAGAGAGGAGACAGAGAGGAACGGCAACCGCGCGAATGTAGTAGGACATGGGAGAGGAGGTTGAGAGGAACGACATCGATGGTGGCGCTAATGCAACAATACGTGGGAGGGAATGATGATGGCGACAACACCATTGTAGTAGGACCCGAGCGAGGAGGCCAAGAGGAATGACGACGGTGATGGCTTCAGTGTAGTAGGACATGGGAGAGAATGCAGAGAGGAACGACAACCGCATGGGTGTAGTTGGACATGGGAGAGCAGGTTGAGAGGAACGACGCCGACGGTGGCGCTAGTGTAACAACACACGGGAGAGGAGGCCGAGAGGAGCGACGCCGGAGCGACGCTGCTGTAGCATGACAGAGGAGAGGAAGGAGTGTCATTAATACAAATCACACATATGCATATATATTTCATGAGGAAGAAGTCAGGTTTAATCTTCTATGATCGGCGAAACAGAAAATATGCAAGATGAAAGTTGTGTCAAACTGTAAGATGAAGCTACTGATCAAAGGAGAATTCAAATGGTCGACCGTGCGTGACGAATTTGACAAAATTCATCCAAAATAGCTCCTAACATGAACACGAAATTGAACATTTACAATCGACGAAACTATGAACTAATCACAAAAATAGAACCATAACAATGCGCATCTTTTTCATGTAGAGCTTATCTCAAATTGATGCACCGTTGTGTGGATTAGAAGGGACCTAAGAAAGGAGATTAGAGAAGGAGCTTACTAGAGGTGGAAGAAGAAATAACGTACAGGGTGTATATGGCTCGCATCCTCTCGTGCAAGAGGGCCCACCATGAGCGCTCGAAGGTGGCTCACCTCAGCTTGGCCCGGTAGAAACGGCTAATTTGAGCGTTCCTCCAGATGCAGCCTGAGAGGTGCTTTGAGTTTCGTGCGGGCCAATTTTTTTATGCGACCCAGGTAACCAAATCGCACAAAAAC
This sequence comes from Triticum dicoccoides, assembly GCF_002162155.2. Taxonomy (NCBI): domain Eukaryota; kingdom Viridiplantae; phylum Streptophyta; class Magnoliopsida; order Poales; family Poaceae; genus Triticum; species Triticum dicoccoides. Next base: position 249,969,289 of record NC_041385.1, read on the forward strand.
ATCCCTCCCAGACCTGGCTGGGCCTAATGCGACCAACCAAACGCATCCTTAATATCTCATGGGCATTGCAAACTAAGCATAACTTAGATGTTAGGTTCTTTGTGGTGGAACAAGCCCACCCTGATTGGCCGAGTTCAAGTCCTAACAACCTATTTCCTGAATTTATTTTAGGTTCTCCGGCGCCATTCTTTTGGCGGTATGGCGTGCCCGTTAATTACGGAACATTTTTGGCGACTTTGTCAATCTCCCAATCTGCCGGCTCGATCTCTCGGAGGTGCTCATAGGGATAGAAAATGCATTTGTTTGTTCACAGGGGTGAGTGTGCATGCCCCTATATGAGTGTTCATGTTTGTATTGTGTTTATCAAGATAAAGTATCTCTCAAGCACATTAAGAACCAAATAAATCCTCTCCGGGCACGATATCCTTACTTTTAACCAAAAGGAAAGCCTCCAGTGTTTTAGTTATCTATACATTTTGTATTTTCTTCACATCATCATTCTTTTTTAACACATTACAGATGCAAGCGCACATACACTCACCTCTATGAACGCACACACGCACACCCTACCCCTATGAGTACCTTTGAGAGACTGAGCCGGCATATCATCTTGAGATTTTACGAAGTCACCATAGATGTCTCGTAGTCGATGGAAACATCTGCTCCCACTGAACATGCATCGCTGGAAGTCTTAAAATTAATCAATGATAAAAGCGAGCACCAGAATTTGAACCCTAGTGGGTTGGGGACACCACAGTCCACCTAATCATCCAACCACACATTGGTTCGCTTCACATAATCATTCTATTGTGTAGCGACTAATAAATTAGAATTACACCATGCGAGAAAAATAGAATTGCCTTCGGTGCATGCTAGAAGAATATTATATTTTGTCTTAGATTTGTGTCCTCGCGAATTTTGCAGATTTTTGGGACCTTTGTAATCTAAACTCCATAGGAGTACTTTGTTAATTTTTTCACGGGAAACATCAGGACTCTACCGCGTATTTTTATTGGTATTCATAATAAAAATTACAAAAAGTTACAAATAATGGGTCAAGATGGCCCCAAAAAGAAGCAAACGAAAGGGAAAAGGAAATAAAAGCTAAGCAAGACTACACAAATTAATGTAAATTGATGAAAAGAGTTCACCCCACTCTCAAAAAGTTTGTATGTCTTCCTCTTATCTAGCCTATAAAGGGTCCACCTGAGCTCTTCCTTGAACTTTGATCTGCATCTATGTAAGCTTGGTTGAATAGTCTTGATAAAACCATTTCTACTAGCCAAATGGACCACCGGACCAAGATGGTGGTCTCCATAAAGAAGGGCACTTGGAGATGTCCCTTTAGATAGTCAAGGATTTCCTGAATATTTCTTTGTTGGGAGGTCCACTTGTGGTTAATGTGTTTCCAACATATTTTTGCAAATTGGCATTGATTTAAGAGGTGATCCCTAGTTTCCAGAGTAATATGTCCACACATCACACATGAGTATTCATGATGAAAAAATTATTTCTCTATAGTAACTCGCTGGTATTAAGCCTATTGTTTATAAGTAACCAAAAGAACATTGTATCCTTTTCTGGCAACAGGATGTGCAAATCCAGTTGGCAGGAGGACCGGTGTGATGTTAACCAATTAGAAGCTTGTAGGTTCTAGAGACAGAAAATCCAATAGCTTGACCGTGAATTTGCTCATTCTCTAATCTTTGAGGTGTGGAAGTGCACAACTGTCATATAGCTTCGAATTATGCAAATGCTTCTTTAGATAATGACAAATAAAACAAATCAGAGAGGTCGTCAAGGCCAATAACTTTCCTAATAGAGATGTCTTCATTTCTAGCAAAAGAAAAAAGAGGTGAGGTCGCAACTCCTTTAAAATATAATTTTGCCGATGATCTTCCCAAAAAATTAATGAAGTAATTTGAGACAATCTCTCCACCAGAAAAAAGGTCATTCGAACCTGAGGGGGTAAGTCGTGAGAGTAATAAACTCCCAAATTAGCTTTACACCATGAAATATATTTTTTAAGAATTTTTGAATATTTTTTAGATACATAGAGTTATTATGAATTTCCAAGTTCAAAATACCCAGTCTACCTTGATCCTTAGGCTCATAGACCATATCTCAAGATGCGAGAGACAATGGTTAACTTTATGCATATCATTTTCTCCCCGAAGACAATGCCTTCTACATTTATCAAAATCATCAATTGTTCCTTTATAAATATTGAGGCATCTCCCGAGGCGAATAGGTAAAGATTAACTAACAACATTTACCATTTGGAGTCTGCCAATAGTGCTCAGAAAGTTTGAGCAACCATTGAGCCTCCTATAACCTCTTTGAATGGAATGCAAAAATCACACCATTTTTTGGCTTCGTCAACCCAAAAGGAAGGCCCAAATAGGTAAAAGGGAAAGCTCTCACTTACATTTCGGAATAACTTTGAATGTCCTATGAAAAATGTTGATAGGCATGATACTTGATTTATTAAGGTTTACTTTAAGCCAACATGCCAAACCAAATATGTCAACACAGGATTTAAGGGTGAGTAGTTGTTGCTGACAAGCTAATGATAAAAGTATCATTATAGCATACTAAAGGATAGAAAATTTAGGGCAAGAATTTAGCTGAATGGGATTTGCATGTATCCATCGTGTAGTGGCTTATTCATCAGGATCTGAAGAAAACTTGCATCTACAATAAAACATAGTGGTGATAGGGGATCCCCTTGTCTAACACCTATTCTACATTTGAAACATGTGCTAGGGACGCCATTGAGCAACACAGAAGAGATGGCAAAGGAAAGAATGTGGGTGATTCAACAATACCACTTATCTTCAAACCATTTGAATTTTAATTCTCAAGAATGAGGTGCCCTAATGCATCAAAAGCCTTTTCAAAGTCAAGTTCAAGAACAACAATATCTTTCCTTGATTTCTAACACACGTGCAAGAATTCATAAGTCCATGCAAGATACTCTTGAATAGTCCTAGTTTTAATAAATCCATATTGGTTGGTGTGAACCAGGTCCTTAACGATAGATTGCAACCTATTGGCAAACAACTTAGTGACAAGCTTTTAAAGTCCAATTAAGCAAGGATATAGGTCTATAATCATTAATTTTAGTGGCAACATATTTTGGGGGGGGGGCGATGTAATGAAACAACTGTTTATGCTTTGGAGGCATAATGATCCACTTTGAAATTTGGAACACAAGTCATAAAAATGTTTTTAGGGTATGCCAACATTTCTTGAAGAATTTAATATTGGAACCATCTGGCCCTGGTAAATTTTTTACTTGGCAACTCAGGAACAACAACGTCTATTTCCTACTCCATGAAAGGGCTCTCCAGAATATCCAGACCAGACAACCTTTGAATAATTATAGACATGTCAAAATCATTAGAAGTGAAATTATATTGTCCCAACCTTTGCTTATAACCATCAAGAAAAAGCATGGCCTTGTCCTCATGTTTGGAGTGAATAGCAACATTCATGGGTGAAGGTGGCACTGGAGTTTCTTCAAATTCGAACAGTAGCACTAGAATGGAGAAATCTTGTATTTTCATCAGCTAGGGTGACCCACTTAATATTTTCCCTCTCCAGTGCATTTTTTGTTTTTTTAAGCAGAGCTGCAAGATGACCTTTCAAGTCCTTTCTAAAAGTGGTCTCCAAGTTGGTCAGATCCCTAGTGTTTCTAAAGGTACCAAGGAGAGAAATGATGGAGTTTATGTCCTGAATTTGTATCGTTCATACCAGACAGCTTCATAGAACAAGATTTAGTCGTTTTCCTAAGAATTTTAAAACTGGCAGTGATTATGTTGGTTTCGTCAGCATACTAAATTGAATCTTCCATGTGTGATACACAAATGGCAAGTCATCATGTTCCATCCAAGCATTTTGAAACCTAAAGATATTAGACTTAGGCATGGTAGTTTTAACTGAGATGAGACATGACACATGGTCAGAGGTGGTCATGGCCATGGGTAGTCCAAAGCATTGGGATAATTAATTAATTTTCTAATAAGGGGAATAAAAAATCAATCAAGCTTTTGGAGTTCACGGGGAGGTATGCATATTGCTCCAAATGTACTTTCTGCCTCTAAGAGGTACATCAATGAGCACAAAATGAGAAATTGCTAAATTAGAATGAATTATCTCATTAATACTACCTCCATGTTTATTCCTATCATCTGACCTCCTTATGAGGTTGAAATCACCAATCATGATCCAGTCAACATCATATGAAAGTTTAGCATCACAAAGACACCGAAGTAATTCCAATTTATTACCATCTTAACATGGAGCATAGTTATTTGTTGAAGTCTAAACATTATAACATCCATTAGATTGCATTAGGATAGATAGAACATACTCATTCTGGAACTCTAGTATGACCAGAGAAAACAACACCATCCCAAATAGTGAGGATACCCCCTCATGTAGCAATAGGAGGTATATATTGAAAAGGTAACAAATCTTCTAGGGCAAAATTGTGTAATATGATCTAAATCAATGTGCTCTCTTTTAGTTCCTAAAAACATCTAAGACAAAAAGAACCTTCCTCATTTTTATTATGTATTAGTAATCATTTATCATGGGAGTTCAACCCCTCTTATGTTTCAATTTAAACTTTTCAGGGCCTGTTTATTCATTGGCAGGGTGAAGAAAATACATCCTTATTAAGCAACGAAAACTAGATTGTTACAAGAGGGACCGAATGGTAGGAGTACTTTTACTTATATTATTTCATGGTCGCTATGATTTTTGCATGTTGTAGTTCTGAAAAAAATCATAATTTCTTGACACTTAAATATTTTAGGGGAAGTACCCTAAGGAGATCAAATGCACCTCACACTAGATGAGGCTTTTCCTTGCCGCCAAAGGTTGTTTCATCACCAAAAGTTTTGAAACACCTTTTTGTGAAAAAGGACAAGGATCTGTTATAAAGGTTCCTTATAAGTAACAACACCCTCAAACATGATAAAAATTACATCAAGGATTCTGCACCTTCGAACGACCACTGCCACCGATAGGATGCGCCACGGGCACGCCGTTGTCGGCACTCCCCTATCGGAGACAGCTTCAATTTGTCGATGATGGCCATGAATTCTTTGTGCATGTGCCCCTATGGACCAATGTTTAGAGTCGTAAACGTGTCATTGAACCCTTGAATCGATCTAAAGCACATGAGACCAAATCTTGCCATTACGCACGCATGGTGAGAAACCCTAACCTCGCCTCCTAAGTAGACGGTAGGAATCTATGTCGGAGATCTACAAAACTCAAGGAGGATCGACGCCTGAAAGACCAACTCGAAGTTGAAGTGCCTCCATAGTAAGCCCCTGCGAGGAAAACACCCAACCTAAACTGTCGACCGACGCTTAGGCACCGAAAAATCCCCTTTCTTGACACTGGCCACCTGAGTGCAGACAGAGAGGAGGTGGATACATGGGCTCACCGATGAATCTTTAAAGGGATGAGTACCCTACCAACTGTAGACGCAAGAGGGAAAGATAAACCCTAACCAAGGGATGCATTTTTCGGTTTTATTGTTTTGAACATGTTCTTAGTGATGCAGTTATCTATAAAGCCGGTAAGAGAGTAGGCATTAAAATCATTTAAACCCTTTTGGGCATAAATTTAAGTTTCACACCGGGCCTCAGTTTCTCAGAGCATCTACACCTGGACCTACCTAATCCGGTCCCCTAAGAACCGCGGTCGCGCCCGCACGCGTATGCGGAGTGACCGGTCACCCCTCATTTGTTCACGTCCACAGCCAGGTGCCTCGTTAGCAAATCTTCAAATCCATAGAATCACATGCAATGTAAACTTAACTCGCGTAATATCTCCCGATCTCACACATAGCGTCCGACTATTTCATCATGCATGTCATCGCACTGCCAAAAATTGGCATGCTCTACTACATCATACATGCCATCGGACTACCGAAATTTGACATGTTCTACATACTAAAGCTATGGAGAAAGTTATTCAACAGTTGCCCTTGCCCTTGTCATTGCTCTTGTCGTCTTTGTTCCAGAAGTAGTGGTCAAAGACTCAAAATGGATCGAGTTGGATCTGCTCAAAGCTGGAGTTGTCCAACCCGTCACTTCTTCCTCCTTCTCCTCTTTGGACGATGGTCCGACTATGGCAGGGACCGCCCAATTTTGTCCTTGGTGAGGGCGCACGTCGTCCTCCTTTGCCACTTCTTGAGGATGCGGGCACGGAGGGCTTCCTCATCCAAGGCCGTGTGTGACTCCACCTCCGCTGCCTTGGCCTCCAGGACTACCACGGCTTCCTGGCCCCTAGGCCTTGCACGGTAGGCGTGTCATGCGTCCGCAGCGGGCGACCCCTTACGCGTGCTGGGTTGACCTCTGACTCGGATCCGGACGCGGCGGGGAAGAGGGGCTATCGAAGGGGTTGCACCGTCACCCCAGAGTTCGGGCGCCAGACGGTGGTCACCGCATCTGGTGAGGCCATGGTCACGTGCTTGGAGCCACTAGCCTCGGCTAATCCAAGCGTCATTTCTGTCGACGCAATGGATTCCGTCAGGTCGACTCCGACCGCGGTTAGGCGCACTCCTCCGGGGAGCGGTGGAGAGCCATGCAGACGACCATCTCCTCCTCTTCCATGCATGTGACGAGGTCCCAGTCGGCAGATCAGGAGATCTCTGAGTCAAATCCGTTACCCGCCATGTCAGAGAAGGCCGAAGATTGCCGGAACGGAGCTTGGGGGTGGAGTGGCTAGGGTTTCGTCCGGGATGTGAATAGGGATGAATATATGTGAGGTCGTAATGGGCTAGCGTGTGCTAGATCAGACATGGCGGACGCGCCCGGGCTTGTCCGGGACTCCCCATATCCGTCCAAGATATGTGCTGGATACAAGGGGTGTCGTTTAGTCCGGACGTACGGGGTCGGTATAAGGGGTGCGGCTGGGTCGCGATTTTGTGACATGCCATGGACCGAACCGTCTGCCCAGACGAACAGGGGATGTTTGAGTAGTCCGGCTGTAGACACTCTCGGATAAGATCCCAATGATACCTCCAACAATTGTGTGTCCTAGGAAACATGTCAAAACTGGTTGGGTTTGGAGAAGGAGAACACAAACCGCACGGGTGCTACAGTGCCACTCATCATCAGAGTCAGGAACGAATTCGGCTGAAAAGAAGAGTCAGGAACGAATTAATTAGGCGGCGCTTTAAGTGCGCATCAAATTATTTTTCACAAGGTACATATGCCCAGCGGATTGGAGTTAGACCCGTATCCGTCCCCAACCTCCCCCATTGAAACCTCTTCTTCTTCTCTTTCCGTAATAAACGAAAAAGCTCAATCGCAACAGTATTCTACTCCGACTCCGCACCTGTCACTCACGCTGCCTCCGTGACCTCGCTCCCTCTGCCCCTATATACTCCCGTCGCCGATTACTCGACATCATTGTTGTTTCTTCCTCCTTCCGCCGATCGATCGTCCCTCTATATCATATCGTCCAAGTCAGGTCTCCGCGCCGCCGCGCTGGGTGGGGACGTATCGAAACGATGGAGGCCTTCGTGCTGAGCTACGTGGTGACCGGGCTGGCCTTCTGGTCGACGGCGTTCTTGGTGATGCGGGCGCTGATGCCGAAGCGGTCCTACGAGTTCTGCAACCGCGCCGTCTCCACCATGCACGCCGTCGCCGCCGTCTGCATGGCCTGCCTCTCCGTCCAGGAGTGGTCCTGCCCCGTCTGCCCCCTCAACGCCCCCTCCTCGCCGCGCCAGGTACGCACCGCCACCGCACACCGCTGCGCTCACTGATCCGTGATACACGCGCGCGCATGCACTGACTCCGTCCTCCTTCGTCCTTCCTGTACGCACGTTCGTGTGTCCATCGAATCGACAGATGAAGTCTCTGGCGGTGACGCTCTCGTACATGATCTACGACGCGGCGTGCTGCCACCTCAACGGCGACGTGCGGCTCGACAACACCGTGCACCACCTGGTGAGCATCGTCGGCATCGGCGCCGGCCTCGCCTACCAGAGGTGCGGCACGGAGATGGTGGCGTGCATGTTCATCACGGAGATCTCCAGCCCGCTGCTGCACCTCAGGGAGATGCTCAAGGAGCTCGGCGTCAAGGACACGGACCTCAACCTCCTCGTCGATGTACACAGACCTCAACCTCTTCTTCCTCTCTCTCTCTCTCTCTCTCTCTCTCTCTCTCTCTCTCTCTCTCTCTCTCTCTCTCTCTCTCTCTCTCTCGTCTGCTGTGAACAGTACTATAATTAACTATATGTCTCTCTTCTCCCCCGCGTACGTGCAGATTCTGTTTGCGGCGACCTTTTCGGTGGGACGGATGGTTGGTGGACCGTACCTCACCTACGTCACCTTGACAACAGACTACCCCATCCTCATCAAGGTATTTTGTAACCATACACCCAAAGAACCAAACAAATCCTCCGCCGCTCCGCTCCCTATCGATCTCCAACCCAAATCTCAACTTAACCTCTTCCTTTTTTCTTCCAAAAAAGGAAAACAGTACCTATTTCAAACGCCAGCTATTTCCAACTTTTTTTCTGTATGCATATGCGTGCTTACTAATTTCCTTTTCTGTGATATTATTTTCCGATTCGCTAGGCGATGGCTGCGGGTTTGCAACTGGTGAGCGCCTACTGGTTCTTGAGGATCCTCAGGATGGTCAGGTACAAGCTCGGGAAGAAGAGGCCGGCGGCGGCGGCCAAGGTCACTGCCAAGTGACCGATCCATGTACATACATATCTTGCTTGCAACCTTGAGCAAATTACTTGCTTTCTGGCGGGAGAGATCGATCGATCGTCCGTATGTACAAACCCGCCGTGTTTGCGCGATTCTGGCTAAGTAAAAAGGATTATTCATGTAGCATATTAATTGTTCCACAGGCAAGCATCTTCCCAACAAAGGATGCATATATACATACTGTACGTAGCAATTCAATTTGACTCTTGTGCAGAAACACTTTCCGATCACTACCGCTTGTCTCCTGGCTGTTGTAGAGGATTTTAAGCTTCTGTTCTTGCTGCTTATACAGTTGTTAGATTGGATCATTCCTGTTATAATGCCGTTTTGGTGTATAATTTGAATGTGTAGATTGTACATGCATTTTTTATACATGCATGACGTGCCCTCTGTTGATGCGCGTGCTACTGGTGTTTTGCGTTGTCCCATTACAGTCCTTTTGAACTCCTAGTTTTGTTGTCAGTGATCTGCTAGCAATAGGCGCCAGAACGAACTCCCTTCTATATTTTGGTTTGTATGCACTGGGAGTCTGGGATGGGATGCTTTGTTATGTCGTTCGGTTATTAGAAATTCCGATAGCGAAACCTGGTCCATGTTGGATACTATGAAAAAGAAAGTTCATCGATGGGCAAGGGCAAAATAGGTGCACCAAGGGCCAAGTCAGGCTCGTCTTCACTGCAACAGTGTCATCAATCAAAAGTAAAAGATAGTAATGATTTGCTAAATTGCTAATGATCTTTATAAACATCTAATGTTGGGTTGAGCTCAATCCAACTCGCATGTTTTTGGCCCCGCCCTTCCTTGACCTTGTGCCAGTGGGTGAACAGGTTAAGCAATAAATAAAACAAGAAGATTTGCTAACGAATTTTTAAATCTATATGTTGGGTTTAGCCTTTTTTTAGGCAAACTTGCAAATCTATATAGAAATCGTCACAATAATTACAGGGACGGACAAAAGATCCTTGGGTTGTGAGGTTGTGAGCTTGGAAGTTTGAACTCCTAAACTCATGCACTATGCTACAAGAGAAAAGGACTTTGATTTCTGCAGTAATGATGACTCTGTGGCTTCAATAGGAAAAGTTCTCTAATCTCTATAAAACCGAGTAAATCGAAAAAATAGAAAAAGAGAAAAAACAAGCGAAGGAAGCTTCTAGGATGTTCCCCAAACGGGAAAAACCACACTTGTGTTCCCCGCTATAAGGGCCGGACCGTTTAAGAAGCATGCATTAATCCCTATATATGCGCTTAACGGCCCGGCATCCTATTTTGCTAGCGGGTAGCTGGCTAGCAACCGCGCGCGCACATCCCTCTTCCCGTTGCGTACATTTGGGCCAGCCCAACTGTCTCGTTTCTGGTTTTGGAAAGTTCTAGAACCTTCCTAAACCATTTTTGTTTTTTATGCCCTTTTTTCTCCGTTTCCTTTATTTTTTTCCAATTTTTTCTTGCTTTTTCCCCGTTCCTTTTTTATTTTTTGAACAATTTTAAATTCATGAATTTTTCGCTAAATTGTGATTTTTTATGGAAATCATGAATATTTTTCGAACTCATGAAGATATTTTGACATTGCAAATATTTTCAAATTCGTGAAATTTCTTTTGAATCGGCGTTTATTTTTTGAAATGGTGTATGAATCGGCAAACATTTTTGAATCCATGAACTTTCTTAGAAATTTGGGTAATTGTTTCAGAAATTCTAAAGCATTGTATGAATTTTTCAAAATTTTGAACATTTTTTGAATTTATGAATATTTTAAATATTAACAAATATTTTTGAATACATGACCATATTTATAAACCGTGAACATTTTTGAAATATGCAAAAAAAATCTAAAATTCATGAACTTTTTTGAAACTCATGAATAATTTTTAAATGTGCGAATATTTTTATATCATGAACATTATTTGAATCCATGACCATTTTATGATTTAAAAAAAATCCAAATTCACAACAATTTAGGATTTTAAAACCTTTTTGTAATCCCGAATTATTTTAAAGAAGAATAATAGAAAAATAGAAAAAAGCAAGTGTTTGCAAGTTAGATTTGAAAATTCACAACACTTGAAAAAAGCAGCTGTTTGCAAGTGGCACGCTCTCAGCCCACCCGCAAGTGATCGTTGCGAGGCTCCCGAAGGAGCGCTCGTTGAGGGAGTCCTGGATTAAGGGGTCCTCGGACAGCCGGACTATATGCGTAGGCCGGACTATTGGACTATGAAGATACAAGATAGAAGACTTCGTCTCGTGTCCGGATGAGACTCTCCTTTGCGTGAAAGGCAAGCTTGGCGGTTAGGACAACAAGATTCCTTTCTCTGTAATCGACTCTGTGTAACCCTAGCCCCTTCCGGTGTCTATATAAACCGAAGGGTTTACTCCGTAGGACAACAACAATAATCGTAACCATAGGCTAGCTTCTAGGGTTTAGCCTCTACGATCTCGTGGTAGATCAACTCTTATAATACTCATATCATCAAGATCAATCAAGCAGGAAGTAGGGTATGACCTCCATCGAGAGGGCCCGAAACTGGGTAAACATTGTGTCCCCCGCCTCCTGTTACCATTAGCCTTAGACGCACAGTTCGGGACCCCCTACCCGAGATCTGCCGGTTTTGACACCGACATTGGTGCTTTCATTGAGAGTTCCACTGTGACGTCGAAGATAGGGTTGATGGCTCGCCTTGTTATCAAGGACAACATCACCTCCAGGGGAGCTCTGGCCTCACGCCAAACTCTCCTGCTGGGCGGCTTCGTCTTGACCGCCCGTTCGGCCGTCGGGCCAACCATGACTTCTCAAGTCATCGAAAATCGCCTTCGCGTCAGCTCGGAATACGTCGAGAAAATGGATCCAACAGAGTTATCGTCTTTAAACGGGCTCCTGGGTTGCATCACCGCTTTGGGAGTCGCTTAGGACTGCGATCGGATTGGGCTTAAACCCGATCAGAGAGAGATTGAATCTTCGCCGATTACCCATCAAATAGCGGTGGTGGAGGAGCGATCCAACAACTCTTCCCCCATATTGAGGACGAAATATGTCCGGATTTCCGAGCTCACCAAGTCGGATACATGCCCGCGGGAAGACGCGCCCCGAACTCCGAACTTAGAATCGGACTGTGGGCCAGAAAAATTGGTTTCGTCCCAGAGTCCAAACTATTAAGCCCAGAAACTCCTCGAGCTCTGGGTCACGATCCGGATCTGGGTTCGGACTCAAATCCACCCACCCACACAGACTCAAGCGATCTTTCACGCATCAGACAACAGTCCCAAGAGACGGTACATCACTTTTGGGCCATATTCCTCATTGCCAAGGACAAGGTCAAGGATTGTCGTGACGAAGACGCAATCTCAGTATTCTGCAAAAATTGCACGGACAATGGACTACTTAACGCCATAAATCACCGTCACATATCACGCTTCAATGATTTGGCGACCATAGTACAGAAGTACTGCACGATGGAAAGCGCATGGAAAACCCAGGCCTTTTGGGATCCATGGGCTCTCACTAAACCCCTCGTCTGAACAAAAAGGGTGTACCCTCGTAGGTCTCCTGACCCAATCTCGAAGAAATTGAAGCCCACTACAGGGCGCACAACCGTTTTGGAAGGGTGGCTCGATAGGCCATGCAAAATACACACCACACCGAATACCGTACCAACACACATCCTTAGAGAATGTTGGATACTTCGGCAGGTGGCCAGGAGCGACGAGGATCTCCTCATAAAAAACACCACAGAGCATAACACTACAGTGTTGACAGTCTTCAAGACTTTCGCCTCAGGAAACAGGCGCAAGAGAGCATTTCGCGGCCTCGCCGAAGTCTGCCAAGTCGCAGCAATAAACCCCTGGAATGACACGGCCATAACTTTCAGCGCCAGTGACGAACCGCAATTCAAGACAGTCCGGCCACCAGCCGCTTTGGTCCTCAGTCCAATCGTGGACGGCTTCCGGCTTACCAAAGTGCTCATGGACGGCGGTAGCGGACTAAACATCATTTACGAGGAAACTCTCAACAAAATGGAAATAGACAGGAGCCGCATTGAACAAAGCAACACAACATTTAGAGGAATTATTCCCAGCCGGGAGGCACGATGTGCGGGAAAAATCACACTCGATGTGGTATTCGGCACGCTGGAGAATTATCGGTCCGAAGAGATAACCATTCAGGTGGCCCCTTTCAATAGTGGGTATCACACCTTGCTAGGGCGGGATGCGTTTGCAAGCTTCCAAGCTATACCCCATTATGGGTACATAAAGCTCAAGATGCCTGGGCCCAATGGAATCATCATCCTTACCAGTGATTCGGACACTGCACTCCGCGCCGAAAATAAAACAGCCGCCTTGGCCCTCGAAGCACTGTCTGAAGCCCTCGCGGCTGAAGAATTAACTGCATTACGCTCCACAGTGGATAGAGATGACGTGATACTCGATAAGCGATCCAAGTCCACCTCTTTCAAACCAGCGGACGAAATAGTCAAATTTCAGGTCCACCCAACGGACTCCTCAAAGACAGCATCCATCGGGGCACAGCTGGACCCCACAATCGACGCCGCACTACGAGCGTTCCTACGCGAGAATTGGGATATTTTCGCCTGGCACCCTTCTGATGCCGGGGATCCCATGCAAACTGGCCGAGCACAGCCTTAACATACTGAAGGGACACAAGCCGGTCAAGCAAACACTACATCGCTTTTCGGAACCCAAACGACAAGCTATGGGAGAGGAGCTAGCCAAGTTACTCGAAGCCGGATTCATCAGAGAAATAAAACACCCGGATTGGCTAGCAAACTTGGTGATGGTACCAAAGAAGGATCAATCCTGGCGCCTATGTGTCAATTTTAAAGACCTCAACAAGGCCTGCCCTAAGGATCCCTTCCCTCTCCCACGCATCGATCAGATCATCGACGCCACCGCGGGACATGACTCACTGTGTTTCCTCGACGCATACTCCGGATACCATCAAATCAAGATGGCGGAGTCTGATCAAGCCGCAACGGCATTTATAACCCCATATGGGCCTTTCTGCTTCAACACTATGTCTTTCGGGCTCAAAAATGTTGGTGCCACCTACCAACGCATGATTCAAACATGCCTAGAGAAACAAATCGGCAAAATAGTTGAAGCATACTGATGCAGTCATCAAGGCTAGACATGCCGAGTCTTTAATAGACGACCTAAGGCTCACGTTCGATAACCTTCGAACATATGACATTAAGCTCAATCCGGAAAAATGTGTTTTCGGCGTTCCCGCCGGAAAGCTATTGGGCTTCATCGTTTCCAATAGAGGAATTGAAGCAAACCCAGCTAAAATCCGAGCTTTGTCACAGTTGGATACCCCAACAGATCTCAAACAAGTCCAGAAGCTAACTGGATGCATAGCAGCTCTAAGCCGCTTTATCTCCAGATTAGGAGAAAAGGCATTGGTAGTTTATCGCCTTCTTTGGCGAACCGAACACTTCGAGTGGACGGATGCGGCGACGGCCGGACTGGAGGAAATAAAGGCTCTTTTAGCGAGCAACCCAATCCTGGCCGCGCCGAACGTTGGCGAACCCATGTTGTTATACATAGCTGCAACACACCAAGTTGTGAGTGCGGTGCTCGTCGTCAAACGAGAGGAGGACGGACACAAATTCCCGGTTCAGAAGCCGGTATACTATGTGTCCATTGTCCTCACACCATGCAAATCCCGGTACCCACATTATCAAAAAATAGCATATGCGGTCTTCGTGGCATCCCGGAAATTACGACACTACTTTCAAGAGTGTTCAATCATGGTGGCCTCCGAAGTACCACTTAATGACATAATAAACAACCGCAATGCCACGGGCCGGGTTGCCAAGTGGGCCATTGAGCTCCTCCCATTCGACATAACATATAAACCACGGCGAGCCATTAAATCCCAGGTACTGGCGGATTTCATCGCCGAATGGACAGAGGCCGAACTCCCTAAAGAGTACGGCGCATACTCCAACTGGATCATGCACTTCGACGATTCTAAAATGCTGGCAGGTCTCGGGGCAGGTGTTGTCTTAACATCCCCCACGGGAGATACAACCCAATACGTACTCCAAATATTATACACAGACTCCAACAATGCAGCCGAATACGAGGCTCTGTTGCATGGTCTTCAGATGGCCGTCTCCATGGGCATCCAGCGCCTAGAAGTACATGGGGATTCAAACCTCACAATATCTCAAATAAATGGAGACTTCGATGCCAAAGATCCGAAAATGGCGGCATATCGTAATGCCGTCCTAATGATGTCATCCCGGTTCGAGGGGCTCAAATTTCATCATGTGTTTCGAGAAAACAATCAAGCAGCGGATGTCCTCGCCCGAATCGGCGCTAAGCGCGACCCTGTCCCACCTAACATCTTTTTGGAAAGGCTTTTCAAGCCATCCATGGTGTGGGAAGGGGAGACCGGCAACATCAGTCCAGATCCGACCACAACCCTAGACTCCGAACACATGGACATAATCAAGGGCTCTGCCACCGAAATAACACCTTCGGCCCATCTCATCATGGCTGTTATCGCCCCATGGACCGAACCTTTTTTGGCCTACCTTAATAGGCACGAACTCCCCGAGGACCAAAATGAGGCACGCTGCATTGTGCGGCGCTCTAAAGCCTACAAGGTCCATGAGGGAGAGCTTTATAAGAAAAGCGCCATCGGGGTACTTCAAAGATGTATCTCCGAGGAGGAAGGGCGGCAGCTCTTAGCTGAAATTCATGCCGACCTCAGCGGTCACCACACCGCAGCTCGGGCCCTTGTAAGCAAGGCCTTCCGTACAGGTTTTTACTGGCCGACGGCCCGAGCAGACACACAAGACCTTGTCCAACATTGCGTCAGATGCCAGCTTTTCGCCAACCAAAGCCATATGCCACCCACTGCTCTACAAACAATCCCCATAACTTGGCCTTTCACGGTTTGGGGGCTCGATATGGTTGGACCCCTTAAAGGAAGAAGTCATAGGAAAAAAATACTTGTTGGTCATGGTGGATAAATTCACAAAATCGATAGAAGCCAAACCAGTTAAAACGGCTGAATCCGGACCCGTGATAGAATTCATAACGGGGGTAGTACACCGTTACGGTGTCCCCCATAGCATCATCACCGACAATGGCTCCAATTTCATGGCCGATAAGGTAAAAACTTGGTGCGACAAGATGGGCATTAAGCTCGATTACGCCTCCGTCTATCACCCTCAAACAAATGGTCAAGTCGAACGAGTCAATGGTCTTATTATGAGCGGCATTAAACCTAGACTAGTGCGATCCTTAAAGGAATCAGACACGCACTGGGTTGAGGAGCTTGACTTCGTACTCTGGGGGCTGCAGACCACGCCAAATCGCACCACCGGATACACACCCTTCTTCATGGTGTACGGCGCAGAGGTTGTGCTGCCCTGCGATATTATTCATGACTCACCTCGAGTGCGCATGTACGAAGAGAGAGAGGCCGAGCTCGATCGGCATGACAATTTAGATGCCCTGGAAGAGGAGCGCGACGTCGCAAAAGCCCGTTCCGCATTCTATCAACAACAGGCTCGCAGGTATCAAAGCACAGAAGTATGGGCCAAGACCTATAATATTGGCGAACTCGTTCTACGTCTACCGGAGAAGAAAAAGGACAAACTCAAGCCCAAGTGGGAGGGTCCCTTCATTATTGACAAAGTTCTCACCGGAGGAGCGTACCGACTGCGGGATGCATCCGATAATCGCCTCGAGCTGAACCCATGGAACGCAGCCAGACTCCGAAGATTCTATTCCTAGCGCCGAACTCCCTGTTCGTCTCCTTCCCTCTGTTGCTTTTTTTGATTTACTTCTTGGCCCTCTCCTCGCCTTTCCTTTTTGAAAAGCTCTAAAGCTTTATTGTGGCTAGACTACATACTTGTAATGCACTAATTTTCAAGTATGTGCGCTCATCATACCTGGGGGCTTCTTGTACAGAAGCTTAATATAATTACCTTCCGGGCATCAAGCGCACTGCATATGCGTCCTTTTTCCATATGCACCTTTTCGTGGCCATTATATGCATCGATATGACTTATGTTTTGGCCAAGCTGGGTTGCCTGGCTCCTGTGCTTATGCCCTACATTCCCATTAGTTTGGCTAGGCCATAAAGGGAGCACCTCTGTGATTGTTACTGCCGGGTACTCCAGACGTGTACCTCAGACTGGGTGAAGCCGAAAGCTAGCGTTCTTAATGGAATATTTGGTCTGTGGACTAAAGATGTTTTTACCTATCACAATACAAACCCCCAGATGTTACATATCCTGCGCTTTTTGATCGCAGTTCAGACATGCACTTTAATGCATGCGTACCCAGGGAAAGGAACCCTTAACGGAACTATTCTCCCGAGAAGATGATTCTTACTAACCATGTAATATAACATAGCTAGTTGGGTACTTGTCTGTTCAAGCAATCATGACCCCTACGCCTGGTTTCCACGCGTACCTGGTTTATATTACCGAATGGGTATTCGGAAACACTCCGGACTATCGGGTCCAGAGGCTGAAGCGAAAAGGTCCGCCATGACAAATGTTTTACAATTCGGCAAGGGACAAATATGTCAATTGAAGTACATAGTCATTTAGACTCATATGCTTCTTCTTTTATGCCATCTAATAGGTTGTCTAGCCTACAATCCTGTTGGGGAATATTTTGCAGCTAATCCTACCTGGTCATATACCAGACTAACGGGATTTCTTTCCCATCTGACCCTACAGGTCTGATCCGGGCCATATGATTCGGATCAAGCTTGGTATACCTTGTTTTCACCATGGCCCAAGCCTCTCTCGCCCCTTCTCGACAGGCAGATATCTTCCATAGTCGGAAACGCCACCGCGCTCCCTTGAAAAGCTGAGCAATCTCCCCCATACTTCCTGGTAGGGAGGTGGATGGCCACAAGGCCTTGGCGACACCCCGCATGACCTGCCGAACTTGCTCGTGCAGTTGCAAAAGCTCTTGTAGCAGATCGCCTGACGATCCGGGCATCTCCTCTTCGAGACGACCCGTCAGCATACCTACAGACATAACTCTATTAGTTCCTATCTTTACCGAACTATGTAAATGTTCATTTGAGAACATACTAAAAATGCCACGCCGAAGCCTCTTATTTTCCTTCATGGAGTCAGCCAACTAGGCCCGAACATCTTTCAATTCTTCACCCAGCTGGGTATTAGCATCTTGGAGCTTGTTATTCTTCTATATGACATGTGTAAGTACACGCTCACCAGCGGCTGCTTGCCTTAGGGCCTCTTGCTCACCCTTTTGTGGGGTTCCCGGATTCTGTTCCGGATTATCTAAGGATTTTTGGTCATCAGATATTGTTAGCATTACTAGTTTATCAACACAATAATGTTTTTTCTCAATTCGGGAATACATACCAGTTGATGCCTCTTCGGATCTTGACAGCTTGGCCATAGCGGACGTTAGCTGGATTCGACACTCTTCCAGCTCTTGAGACAACAGGTTGTTCTTCTCCGAGAGAACCTACATGTACAATGATTCTTAAATCAGTTGTACCAACTGCTTTAAGTCTCAGGGGCTACTGATATACATAATTATCAGATTTTTATATTTACCCGTATATCTTTCATATATTGGTCTGTGGCTCTAGCAAGCCCATCCTGCGCGGCTCGGATGTACGCATCACCCAAGTTGAAGCCATTAAAAGCCTCATCTAAAAAACCAGGGTCGCAGATTGCGGCCCACCGGCGCCGATGATTCATGGCGCTCTCCACTTCAGAATTCGTAACAGACATTCTGTCCGAATCCTCTGTATGAGGACAGTCCGGTGTCACTCCCGTATTGGCCTCCATCCTCGAGACCGGGCTTGGAATACGGCTAGTGGAGGCACGGTTGGCAGGACCCCCGGACATAGTTCGGCGGATGTTCTTTCTGCTGATACACAAATGATAGTGTCATACTTTAAGATGAGGAACCACGGAGCATATTTAAAACCATACCTCCTTGAGGATGGCTCCGCCATGTCTTTGTTCGCCTTTCTTTTTAAAGGCCTACCCGGTACGGGCGCCCCTTGTTGGCGAGTCTCCTCGGGTTCGGCTTGGCGGGCCGATCATCTTCCCTTTAGAGCGTAAGAATTGCGCGGTGGGTAAGATGGAAGGAATAAATCTTTTCCAGAAGATAAATCTCTTGTTTACTTACATGCAATACAGGGAGGAGGCCAGGATAGTCAGCAATGATGGCCACCTCTGTGCCGTCACAGCTCGCTTGGTGAAACACCCCTTCCACAAGCTCCACGAATATATCCGGATCCTCTTCGAATCCGGGGTCAAGGGCCAGGTTACGATCATCTGGCTGTGGTGCCGGGCTATGGAACTCCCTGGTTATTTTTCGCCATTCCTGTTATAAGTAGATGGAGTAAATATTTATGAAAACAAAGGCTCAGGGAATGAATAGAGTAGAG
The DNA here is from genome assembly GCF_002162155.2 of Triticum dicoccoides. Lineage (NCBI taxonomy): Eukaryota > Viridiplantae > Streptophyta > Magnoliopsida > Poales > Poaceae > Triticum > Triticum dicoccoides. The sequence goes on from NC_041385.1 coordinate 249,988,456, forward strand.
CAATGGATGGCAGCTCACCCAGCTGGGAGGGTTGTACATGGAAAATCCATCCCGTGGCTTGACGCGGGCGAACTCCTCTCTTTCCCCCTTATATAAACCGGACAATATTTCCACCAGAGCGGTGGTGGAGTCCGGACCTTTTCGGCCACAGCGGGTGGCATCGTCTTCTCCATTGAAGTGCCCCATTGGATGCCCTCGGTATTGGAGTGGCTGAACCCCCCGTATTATGAATATCGCCATGACCTCGATTATTGGTAATCCGGACTGAGCGAGTATTCCTATCTTGCTCATCAATTGAAGGACCTCCCTGCTGTCTTCCTCTCTGGGGCTCCGGGGACGCCAGTTAAGGCGTTTTTTCAACGGAGCATTTGTAAACACAGGTAGACCCATTCGGATTGGATCGGGAAGGGAGACGTCCTCAATATAGAACCACTCGTAGGCCCAATCTTCGAGTGCCTTCTTCGGTATGCCGGATAAGTATCCGGTCCCCACGATGCGCCATATCTCGGCCCCGTCCACTTGGAATCTTGATCCTCCTAGGTTACGGGGGACGAGGCAGAATAGCTTCTTCCATAGCTCGAAATGGGCTTCGCAGCCCAGAAATAGCTCATAAAGAGCAATGTAGCCTGCGATATGCAGGATGGAGGCAGGTGTGAAGTTGTACAGTTGGAGGCCGTAGAACTCCAAGAGCTCGCGGAGGAATAAATGGATTGGAAATCCGACGCCTCTCAGCAAGTAAGAGGCGAGGCATACTCACTCCCCCTGGATGGGTTGGGAAAGTTCTCCGCCTGCTCCCCGCCATCAAAGGAAGCCAATCCGGCTCAAACGGGGACTAGATATGCAGAAGGTAGGTACCCTTGGGTCTGCAACTTCACTAATCGGCTGTGGGATACGGTACACTTCTCCCAATCGCCCGGCTTGGTGGTGCGAGAGCGGGAGGAAGAGCTGTGAGCACCGGCCCTATTGGAGTGGTTTTTTCGGGTACGCTCTGATGATTCCTCGCTTGGGGAAGATGGTGTGGATCGGATCTGAAGATCCTCGTCTCTTCAATAGACAATTTATTTACATGGTTAGGGTGGCAAATGTAAAAGTGCCCCGACTTCTCGCATTCGCTCCACACGTGGAGGCTGAGATCGTTAAGGTGCAGAAGCCGATGAGCGTAACATTAAATAGGGAACCAGACACTGCTATTTACAAAAGGTACTTTGAAGAATTCGGAGAAGAACCCGCATTGCAATGTCAAAGACAATCTGCGCGCCGGACTCATCGTCATTGAAGCCTGATTCGGGGGCTACTGAGGGAGTCCTGGATTAAGGGGTCCTCGGACAGCCGGACTATATGCGTAGGCCGGACTACTGGACTATGAAGATACAAGATAGAAGACTTCGTCTCGTGTCCGGATGGGACTCTCCATTGCGTGGAAGGCAAGCTTGGCGGTTAGGATAACAAGATTCCTTTCTCTGTAACTGACTCTGTGTAACCCTAGCCCCCTCCAGTGTCTATATACACCAGAGGGTTTAGTCCGTAGGACAACAACAATAATCATAACCATAGGCTAGCTTATAGGGTTTAGCCTCTATGATCTCGTGGTAGATCAACTCTTGTAATACTCATATCATCAAGATCAATCAAGCAGGAAGTAGGGTATGACCTCCATCGAGAGGGCCCAAACCTGGGTAAACATTGTGTCCCCCGCCTCCTGTTACCATTAGCCTTAGATGCACAGTTCGGGACCCCCTACCCGAGATCCGCCGGTTTTGACACCGACACTCGTCAACTAGTTGCTATCGAGGAATTGGCTTGCGAACGTCGAGCAAATGCACAGCGGTTGTCCAGTAATGATGGGCCAAGCCCAATATCATCTCTCATCTCGGTTCCCTCTCTTTTTTTCCTGGCGCTTGCTCTTGAAAAAGGATATTAGCTGCTTACTAATAAAAGAGACTTTGCGTTTTAATAGATTTGGAAAATTTAGGAATTTGAAAATACTTTCATACAAATAAAAATATGTTCATTAATTTATAAAAAAACTGCTGAAGTTTTAAAATTTTGACGCATTTAAAAATTCTTCATGGAATTAATTTTATTTATTAATTTTTTTAGTAAATTTAGAAAATGTCGGTACACTCGGAAAATATTAGCAAAATTTTAGAAAACATTCAAAAATTTGGATTTTTTTTGTGAGCGTGAGAATGTTTAAGATATTTAAACAGGCTCGCCCGCCGAGAAAGCAACTCCGGCACCCGTGCATTGATACACCCGGATGGTTGGCCTCACCGAAATCCACCATTTAAAAGCGGCCACACTAAGCTCAGAACACATCCGCTCCACATCTTCCGTGCACCACATACGCCATGACCGCGAGTAAAAACGATTTGTGGGAGAGCCTCTCGACCAAGCAGAAGCACGAGCTGGCCGCCCTTGTGGCCACCTTGCAGAACCGTCGTACCACGCGGATCGAGGTCGGCATGCCGGCCAACTCCCCGAGGTCTCCTATGATGACCCGACGATGGAGACGGACTCCGACTACGACTCAGCGTAGGAGCCCGCGCCGGTGCATGCCAACTTGACAATGGAGCAGGCAAAGCCGCACTGCACCACCGCCCTGACGGAGGAGCAGCATACGTCAACGCCTATGTCGGTGTTCCGGCAGGTGCAAGAGGAACTGTGGTTCAACATGTTCCTCCTCGAGCAGCACCTGCTGGTGAAGGGCCAAATCTATGGTATGCGCGTGAGCGAGGTGGCCGCGGCGAGCCGCGACGAACCCTAACTTCATCGCCGAGTAGCGTGCGCTTTACGAGGCCACGCGTGCTCAAGCAGTCGCTCACAACCCAGAGCTGGCTCAGTCGGATGCAGATGCGGCGCCGTGGGCGCATACGATCAAGGACAAGAACGCCGCCAGTTGTGCGTCCTACACACTACCATCGATCTTTTAGGGGTGCATGTAGCAGGAGGGCACTACTAACCCGTCTACGTCCATCATAGACCTCACGTCCATGTCCATCATGGATGGAGGAGTACCCAATGACATGTGTGACTAACTAGGTTGACTCATTTAGCTAGTTAGCGGTGTGTACAATATTCCACTTTTGAAATGGTTCTAACTCTGGCTTTCTCGGTATTAGGAAGCTTTCAGAAGGTTATTGTTTGGCTTTTGTTTTCTTTTTGTTTATTTCTCTGTCAGTTTTGCGTGGGTTTTTTCTTTTCTTTTCAAAAACATTCTAAAAATCAAAATATGTTCTTATAATTTAAAAATGTTCACCTATTAAAAATGTTCTTGAAATATATTAAATATTTATAAATATTCTATAAAACAGTCAACTTTTAAATAAAATATTTACATACATTTTGTAAAGATATCACTTAATTAAAATTCATGTTTTCTCTACACCAAAATAATAAAACAATTGAAACTTAGTAAAACAGGAAATAAAAAATAGAGGAATATCTCGCTACAAAGTGAGTGCTCGATGGGCTGGCCCGCCCAAGAGGTACCTATGCGGAAGGTCGACTACTTGACACAGATAGCATATGTAAATCCTACTCCCTCCGTCCCACAATATAAAAGCGTTTTTGACACTATACTAGTGTCAAAAATGTTTTTATAGTGTGGGACGGAGGGAGTAGATCTCACCTTTTTGAGCAATGCTAGATATCGCCTAGTGCGAAATGGAACAACGGCTAGGCTCGAGCGATCACTCTAATGGGCCAGGCCAACAACCTGAATGCGAGGAATTTGCGAGCGGATTTAGGAACCTTCTATTCTACAGTGTGGATTTGTATTATAAACCTTCCGCATGGTTTTAGAAAGGCTCCGCACATTTTTTTCCTGTCTTTTTTATTCATTTTCCTTTTTAAAATTTATTTATATTTTTCTGTTTTCAGTTACATGCTAACTTATTTTGAATATAACTCGAACATACTTTTATACAGATAAAACATTTTTAAGATACAGATTTAACATTTTTCAAATTCTTGCTTAACATTTATTATGTTGCAAATTTGTAAAATACACATTAAATAGTTTTAGTTGACAAGGAAATTTTGTAAACATACATTCAACATTTTTAATGTCATGACCATTTAATGTGCAAACAGTTTCCTCAACTGTTTATGAAGATTTCTTAAATGACATTGCATTTTTTATATGTTATGATTTTTTTAAACAATTATGCGAACAATTTTTTACATTTCATTAACATATTTTTAGACGCCTAAATTTTTTTCAGTTTCAATAAACAAGTTTTTGATGTATGAATTTTTTTTACAATATACAGATTTTTTTGGACATTTTCATGAACAAACTAAAGAAATGGCATGAACATATTTTTAAACGTGTGAATATTTTATTCAATGCTATGAAGATTCTTTAAAACTGCACGAAGAAATTATTATGTTTCATGAAATTTTCTAATGCATGGTAGAACATTTCAAAAATTTATGTCATGTAGTTTTGAAATATATCTATAACAGGAGTATTTAGAAATATAAATAAGAGTAAAAAGTAAAACACAACATATGAAACAAACAATCAAACAAAGCACAACATGTGCTTCTGCATCCTGAAAAGGGAAAAGCACAACTGTGCTTTTGAATTGTATTTTATTTTGAAAAAGCAAAAGTGTGCTTTCAGGTTTTGTTTTTTTAGGCTTCTATTTCTTTTTCTGGTTGTCGGTCTTTTTCATTTTCATATTTTTTGTTGGCTTTTTTGGGTTTTGGTTTTATTCCTTGTTTTTCTCAGTTCTTTTGTGAAAGAAATATATTCATCGAAATTTATTAACATGGGATCTAATTTCGAAGATCTTGACACGAGAAATCTAACGGTGAAAACAATTCATGATTTGGAAGCACGTTTCAAAGAGATAAAACATTTCAAAAAAATGAATTTGCGAAAAAAAGAAACTTCCAGGTTGTGACAAGTAAAGCACATGCAGTGCACCACTTACCAGCACCAGAAAAGTTGGGAGTGACATTTACAGAGGTAACAAAGGGTACCTCTTAATGAGTGGTTTTGTAGGACATCCCCTTTACAAAAGCCTAGGCAAATGATTTGCTCCCTTCCCTTCATTGTTGTGTGTGATCAATATCGAGAGGTCTAACAGATGATGGGCTGACTGTGTTTCGGTTTGCCAATCATTCCATCATCAACCAAATCTGACTAGACCTAGGACAGACATTCCCTCGAATATGAAAGACTGTGCTGAAAGCCTCGCACCGCGCGCCCTGTCGAGGGAGAGGACACGCCAAATACCCCTTGTCGTCACTTTGTCAGAAACTTTCTGAAGCATCAACAGTTTTTTTCAAGAGTATTTCTGACCCAACTACACTCGAAGAACTGGCTATCATAGAAATTATGGACCTTTGTCATGATCTCCATATTCATCGGATTCGCTGCTTGCAATTGCACGGCGGTGGTTGATGCCGTAGAGCAAGGAAGTTTTGCGAGCTACGGGACAATCATCCATGAGATCATTGACCATTCGTCAACTTTTATATTTTCTAATATAATTCATGAATTTGGGAGCTTAAATTTTGAAGCTCGCAATCTAGCGAAGCGTGATTTATCTTTAGGGGCTGATCACCATGTTTTGTTTGGTAAGCCCAATAATCTTTGTTTTGTCTATATAAATATTATGACGATTTAAGAAAAGCTTAACGAGAATGCTAAAAAAAGCACTTTGCTAGGCGAATCAGCCGCATTTCGGAGTGTCTTCTTCTCCGCGGGTGCAGCTAGGCAGCTAGCGGCAGGTCCCTGTCGCCCGACAGCAGCCGCCAGCACGCAGCAACAAACGACAATATGTGTGCTTAAATACGGTGGGGTGTCGCCACCAAATGAAATTAGTATGGTTAAACTTCAACCGCAAAATAAAAGCATGGTTCAACTTTTGTCACAACCACTCCTACGTATACTTGATGCAAAATCGAATTTACTCACTCAGTTCAATCAGATTGCACGATTCATAATCAAAATCGAATTTACTCACTCAGTTTGATCACATTGCACAATTCGTAATCAATGTTTGCTCTAGAATTATCTAGAGTGAGGGAATCTCATGATAGAGCTCTTGACGTGGTCAATTATTTTGATACTAAAAATGAGAAGCTTGAATTTGCGCATGCTAAACTCCTTGAGGACTTTGAGCACATCGAAAATGGCTCAATGGTCATTAAGAGTGAGCTCATCAAACTCACCGAGTCTCATGCTCAACTTAAAACTTCATATTCAAAAGAGCTTGCCAAGTTGTCTTCTCCTCTTGTTGTTAATGATGATGCTTGTGTTACTAACTCTACATCTTGTGAAGCATCCATTTTGAAGGAGAACGTTGAGGTAAGGGCTCAACTTGATTTCCTATCTAGCACTTATAGGAAATTGGAAGAAAGCCATGTAAAGCTCACAAGCTCTCATGATGATCTTCTAGTATCCCATAATGTGCTAAAGATAGCCCATGAGGCTATGATTATCAAGGTAACATCTAGTGAGTCTCATGTGGATACTAGAACTAATTCAAGTCAAAATGCTATCTTGCCATGTGCTAGTCCTTGTAATTCATCTATGCATAACATTGGCACATCTTGTGATGAATTGCTTTCCTTTCCTTGTTGCTCCAATGATGAAGCTTATACTTCCTCTAGCACTTGTGTTGATACTAACCATGTAGAGGAAATCAAAGAGCTGAAGGACCAAGTCACTTCTTTGAAGAAAGACTTGAAAAAGTGTTATGAAGGGAAGTCCACACTCAACAATATCTTGAGTGTGCAAAAATCCCCCAATGACAAAGGTGGACTTGGATTCAACTCCAATAAGAAGAAGAAGTCCAAGAGAAACAAGAAGAAGGGCCAAGAACAACTCAAGAATTTGGCCAATATTATTTGCTTCAACTGCAAAATTGAAGAGCATCATGTTAGATCTTGCCCATTGAAGAAGAAGGCCATTAGGGACAAGCAACAAGGGAAGAGGCAACAAGTTCAATTTCATCCTCAACCTCAAGTTGAAGAAAGGCCACTTCCCAAGAAGACTCAAGTTAATGCTTCTCTTGTTGAGAAATCAAGTGAGAAGAAAATGAAGAGTAGACGTTGCTACTTATGTCGTGAAAAAGGTCACGTTGCTTCTTCATGCACTAGTGGTAACTTATCCAACCCAATCATTATTGATAATATCTATTCTCTTGGGAAGTATAAGGTTGGCAATGTGTTTGCCAAGTTTATTAGTAGTCAAAGTGGTGTCAAGAAAAGAACCATTTGGGTTGCCAAGCCTATTGTGACTAACCTCTTAGGACCCAACTTGTTTGGGGACCAACAAGCTCAAACTTGATCAATAGGTGTTGTTGGAGGGCATTGGAGACTTGGCTACATTATGATGAATTAAGGGGTCTTCATCATTCATATTGTCTCAAGACAAGTCATTCGGATTATCAAGTTTCTATCTCATATCCAATGTGCCTGCTTGCGGTAACTTGTACTTAAACTGTTTACATTGAAAGTTACTTGCCCCTTTGCATGTTTTGGTTTTGTACCTTGCGTGTGTTTGTATATGTGTGCTTTGAATTTGCTTTTCTTGAGTAATCAAGTATGTGTATGTTGGTTTGCACTTCATGTATGTGTGAGTTGTGTGTTGAGTCTTTTGCATCTTGTTTGTTCTTAATTGGCTCTTGGGAGAGATTAATGGAACATACCATTTTGGGGGAGTGATGTGATTTGTCACCTCACGGTCTCACAAATGTGTGTACATGAGGAATACCACCTAGTATTGATATTGCAAGCTTATCTAGTCACTATGTGGTATGCCTTCTCATGAGAAATTCAAATTCTAAATAGTCCATTAATTATCTCTTGTTGGATCCTCTTATTCCCTCTTGTTAAGTTTTTTTTGGTATCACATTATGGGGGAGTATACTATGTGTATATTACAAGCCTATAAAATGTGTACATTTGAGATATTGTCACCTAGAGTTGATATTGTAAATTATCTTGTTCCTAGGTGACATGTTAGCTCTACAATTTGCAATTTGCTTGTTCTTGGTGTGAAGATGATATTGATTTCCTTCTATCTACCAACGGGAATCATTTCCAAATACTTCTTGTCTTTTGACAATTGGCACTCACTTGTGTGTGGTTGAAATTATTGATCATCTTTATTGGATTTTGTTTTCATTTGCCTTATCTCTTGCCAAGACTGTGTCAACTCCCAGTGCCTTCCGTGCCACTTGAGGATCTTGTTGTTTTCTTGATCTTGTCTAGTGTTTTCTTGATATAGTGAAAGTGGTGATCCCACCTAGTGCATTTTTTATTCAAATGCAAATTCTCTATAATGCACAACTCGTGGGGGAGCTATCCTATTTTCTATAAAACACTCATCTTCTGATCCATATTAAGTGTGTGTTGGTGGATGGCAAGCCTTTTCTTTTTGGTACTTTGTGCCATCATGAAACTTTGTAGAGAGCTTGGTTTGTGTGGAACCATCCTCTCTTTTGGAAGTTTGATATTTTTTGTTTGTTTCATTGGATATCTCATTCCTTGATGTATCTTGTAATGATATCTTCCAAGTGATGATTTCTCCATTTGCTAACCTATTTTCATTTGGTATTGTTCCTTGAAAGTTTCGAGCATGCATATTTACTTCATGTATTTTATTTCGCATGCTTTCTTTCTTTGACCCAATATAGCGAAACTCCACAAAGTCTCAATTTGGATGAGATGTGCATGAAATTTATCTTCTTATATGTATGCACATATGTATGTGGAGTTTGTCCTATGTATTGGTGTTTCTAACTCTTTGGTCCCAATGAGGTTGGGTACCATTTTGTTTGTGTTGTTGTTCTAGGAACAATTGGAGATGCATTGGATGCTCGGCTCACTCACAAGGAAGGTGTTTTCACCATGTGCTTATTGGAGTCAAGCTAGGATGATTAATGAACTACTATCTACCTACAATTGGTATCTACCACATCCTTCCAATGTTAACTCGGTAACAAGTATCTTCATATACTTCATGCACACATTTCTTGCATCAACCTTGGGTAGGTTGTATCAAGGCACGTTATTCATTCTTTCTTGTGATACTTGTTTCCTTTCTCAAAGCATCCCAACAATGATCTCTTGTTGCAAGTTGTGATGTCTTTGATGTTCGTGTGGTTGGAATTCATTTATATACAATAAGACCATATCTAGCTGTGTGATATGCTCTCAAGAAAATTTCTTATTGGTATATTTATGAATTCCTTGTAGATATCTTGTTCTTTCCTTTTTGTAACTATTTCATGTGTATATCCTTCTTTGTGGATTTATATCATCATGATTTTCATCTACCTAGAATCTTAAACACTTGAGAGGAGTTACATATATAGTTGATATCCTTATTCTTTCACGTCCACCTTCCCTTGGTGGTTATGTGAAAGGATTTATCTTGAGTGCGGATCTTATATCGTTGCGTCTTGATGCACTCTATTATGGTGAAGATATTTTTTCTCTTGCTTGTCTTGATGAGGCATTTGCCATTTTGATTGGTATCCCTCCTCTTGACAAAGCTATCATTTTCTTTCTTCACCATGGGTTGTCACAAGTGTTGGTTATTCATTTTGCATATTTAGTGTGCTTGTGAACCCATTTGCTTGGTGAAAGATCGTGGATGTCGCCTAGAGGGGGGTGGGGGTGAATAGGCATTTTAAAATAATTACGGTAGAGGCTTGAACAAATGCGGAATAAACCTAGCGGTTAATTTGTCAAGCACAAAACCTACAACAACTAGGCTCACCTATGTGCACCAACACCTTATACTAAGCAAGATAAGCAACTATGTGATAGCAAGATATATGACAAAGAACAATATGGCTATCACAAAGTAAAGTGCATAAGTAAAGGGCTCGGGTAAGAGATAACCGAGGCACACGGAGACGACGATGTATCCCAAAGTTCACACCCTTGCGGATGCTAGTCTCTGTTTGGAGCGGTGTGGAGGCACAATGCTCCCCAAGAAGCCACTAGGGCCACCGTAATCTCCTCACGCCCTCACACAATGCAAGATGTCGTGATTCCACTAAGGGACCCTCGAGGGCGGTCATCGAACCCGTACAAATGGCGACCCTTGGGGGCGGTCACCGAACTCATACACTTTGGCAACCGTTGGGGGCGGTCACCGGTACCCGTCAAATTGCTCGGGGCGATCTCCACAACCTAATTGGAGACCCCGACGCTTGCCCGGAGCTTTGTACCATAATGATTGAGCTCCGAACACCACCAACCATCTAGGGCGCCAAGGCACCCAAGAGGAACAAGCTCTAGGGTGTCCAAACACCCAAGAGTAACAAGCTCAAGGGTACCAAGCACCCAAGGGTAATAAGCTTCTCAACTTGTAACTTCCACGTATCACGTGGAGAACTCAAAGCAATGCACCAAATGAAATGGCAAGGGCACACAGAGTGCCCAAATCCTTCTCTCTCAAATCCCACCAAAGCAACTAATGCTAGGGAGGAAGATGAGAGAAAGAACAAGAAGGAGAACACCAAGAACTCCAAGCTCTAGATCCAATGGGTTCCCCTCACATAGAGGAGAAAGTGATTGGTGGAAATGTGGATCTAGATCTCCTCTCTCTTTTCCTTCAAAAACTAGCAAGAATCCATGGAGGGATTGAGAGTTAGCAAGCTCGAAGAAGGTCAACAATGGGGGAAGAACACAAGCTCAAAGGTTAAGGTTCAATGGGGAAGAAGACCCCCTTTTATAGGTGGGGGGAAATCCAACCGTTATGCTCACAGCCCATACAGAGCGGTACTACCGCTCGTCCTCACGGTACTACCGCTAGGGATCGCGGTACTACTGCTTGCGAGCGGTACAAAAAAATACTTCCGTACCTACCTCCGTAGGACTTGGGATGAGTTTTTTGGTCTGGAGCGGTACTACCGCTGTAGGAGCCACGGTACTACCGCTCTGGAGCGGTAGTAAAAAATTACATCCGCTCCAATTCGCGATAGTGCCGCTGCAGCCTTTTCAGAACACCAAAACCGCCACAACTTTTGCAAACGGACTCCGAATTCGATGAAACCAAGTTTGTTGGAAAGCTAGTGACAAGGGCTAACACAATTTTAAAATAAATATCAATAAGAAGAAAAATAGAAAAGGTCCATAAGAAAAAGGTGAGAACCCTTCCTCGGATAAGACTGGTAAAACGTCCAACACCGAAAACATCATAGAAGACGCATGCGAACTCCGTTTTCGATGACCTAAAGCTTGTCATCAAGATGACCATAAGCTATAAGGCTCACAAAGAGAACCAAACAAGAACCAAGAAACATGATGCAAGGATGCAATGGTTTGAGATCTCTACTAATGATACGATCAAGCTACCAACTTGAGAGCCCCCCTTGATAGTACGGCAAACGATCCTATAACCCGGTCTCCCAACTACCACCACGAGACCGGTAAAATAGAAAACCTATCAAGGGAAAAACTTTGCCTTGCACATGGTCCACTTGAGCTAGATGATGACGATCTTGACTCCCTCAAGTTGGACCACCTTTCTTGATTGCGTTGGCTCGATGAGGACTAGATGATTGCTCCCTCATAGTCCACTATGGGTGAGCCACTCTTTAGCACATCTTCACAAGTCCATTGACACCACAATGGATGGCAAGATTCAAGCACTTGATCTCTTCGTGATGCTCCACTTGAACTTGCACATGGCAATCTTGATGACGATCACCACTTGATGTCATCCTTTCCATGGGTTGTATGATATCTTCCTCTTGACGCAAGCCCATGGACATGTACCTAACCCCACATAGAACTCTCACATAGACCATGGGTTAGTACACAAAGTGCAATGGACAATGCTTACCATACCATGGGATCACTTGATCCCTCTCGGTACATCTTCTATGCTTTGTGAGTTGATTAACTTGATTCACTCTTGACTTAGTCTTGATCAACCTTGAATCTTTGCAACTCTCTTCATTTGGATGATCTCTTGAAGGTAAACATGAATGATCACACAACCTTCTTCTTCAAGACATGCTTGCAATAAGCTCAACACTCACATGACCAATCTTTGGATAATTCCTTAATAGCACCTTGGTCAACTCATAAACTCCTTGAAACCAACACATGGACTTCAAGAAAAGCCTATGGACAAATCCTTCAAATATAACTCAAGACAACCATTAGTCCATAGAGATTGTCATCAATTACGAAAACCAAACATGGGGGCACCGCATGTTCTTTCAATCTCCCCCATTTTGGTAATTGATGACAATCACTTTTAAGAGAGTTTATATAAGGAATTATGCATCACCATGCAATGCAACAACCAAGTGCATGCGAATGACATGCAAATGCTAAGAAACAAAACCAAAGCAAGATGAGATAACTCTCTAAACTTCTCCACAAAACTCTCTGAAACTTCTCCCCCATTGGCATCGATTGCCAAAATTGGCAAAAATCTAAGAAGGCCAATATAAATTGTGGTCCTCCATAAAATGTGTATTTCTCAAAAAGAGAGTGGAATGCAATACACATACCCAAAGGTAAATACTTGGAGGAACACAAACTATATTGAGGCACAAAGATTGCTAAAGAATGATATGCCACAAAGACATAACAAAGAGAGACACAAGCAATGAAGCAGTCAAAATATACCAATTGAAGCAAGCAATCAAAGGATATCAACTGAACCAACTAGACCAAGGATCCTATGAGCCACAAGAATAAATGATATTATGATATGAGCAGAGGAGTGTTCTAAAGAAACTAGGAGAAGCTCCCCATGATTTGTGCACAAATAAGAATATTTGTATTGGATACAAAGTGCACAAGATAGGATCATAGCTCCCCCAAAATCAATAGAAACTCACATCCAGTGCAAGTGAGCATATAGGAAACAAAGCCTAGCGCTTGCAACAAGCACATGGTTGAGCAACATGTAAAAGAGGCAACTTAAGAATAGGCTCAACCAAAATGATGTGTGTGAGTCATGGCGAAGCACTTGAGAAGACTAAAATTAGGATGAGCATTAAGCATCAACATAGTCTTGAAAGAATGAGGCACACGGTGCAAGGCCTATCATTCCCACACACAACTGGCAAATGGGTTCACAAGCTTACTAATAAGCAAATAGAGAACCTATGCTTGTGACAACCCATGGTGAAGATAGACGATGAGAGGCTCATCAAGACGAGGGATACCAATTAAGATGGCAAGCCTCATAAAGATAAGCAAGAGGAAAATAATCTTCACCACACAAGAGTGCATGAAGATGCAACGATAGAGGACACGCACTCAAGGCAAAAGCTTTCACAGAGCCACCAAAGAAATAACATAAGAAAGACAAGGTGGACGTGAAAGGAAGGATATCAACTAGAGATGTAATTTCTCTCAAGTGTATAAGGTTCTAGGTAAATCAATATCTACAAAGAAGGATGTACACCCGAAATAGTTACAACACGAAGGAACAAGATATCCACAAGGAAGTCATAAATATACCAATAAGATATTTGCTTGAAAGCATAGCACTTGGCTAGATATGGTCTTATTGTATATAAATGAAGTCCAATCACACATCCATCAAAGACATCACAACTAGCAACAAGAGATAATCATTGGGATGCTTTGAGAAAGGAAACAAGTATCACAAGATATGAAATGAATATCATGCCAAGATGCAACCTACACAAGGTTGAATGCAAGAGAGGAAAGCATGAATAGATACTTGTTACCGAGATATCATTGGAAGGATGTAGTAGATACCAATTGAAGGTAGATAGTAGTTCATTGATCATCCTAGCTTGACTCCAATATGCACATGGTGACAACACCTTCCTTGTGAGTGAGCCGAGCATCGAATGCATCTCCAAATTTTCCCTATAACAACAACACAAACAAAATGGTACCCAAACTCATTGGGACCAAAGAGTTAGAAACACCAACAATACATATGACAAACTCCACATAAATATGTGCATATAGATATGGAAATGAAATTCATGCACATCTCATCAATTTGAGACTTGGTGGAGTTTCCCCTATATATTGGGTCAAAGAGAGAAAGCATGCCAAGGAAACTACATGAATTTAATATGCATGCTCAAGACTTTCAAGAACCGATACCAAAATACAAGGAAAAGCCAAGTGAAAAAGGATACCAAATGGAGAAATCATCACTTGGAAGATATCATTAAAGATACATCAAGGAATGAGATATCCATTGGAACCCACAAAATGATATCAAACTCCCAAAAGAGAGGATGGTTCCAAACAAACCAAGCTCTCTACAAAGTTTCATGATGGCACAAGTACCAAAAATAAACGGCTTACCGTCCACCAACACACACTTAAAATGGATTACAAGTTTAGTGTTTTATAGAAAAAAGGATAGCTCCCCCACGAGCTGTGAATTATAGAGAATTTGCATTTGAATACAAAATGCACAAGGTAGGATCACCACGTTCACTATATCAATGAAAACACTAGACAAGATCAAGAAAACAACAAGATCCTCAAGTGGCACAGAAGGCAATGGGAGTTGACGCAAACTTGGCAAGAGATAAGGCAAAAAAAGAGCAAACACCAACGTGAAGATGATCAATAATTTCTACCACACATAAGTGAGTACCAATTGTCAAAAGACAAGAAGTATTTGGAAATAATTCCCGGTGGTAGATAGCAAGGATATCCGACATCATCTTCACACCAAACACAAGCAAATTGCAACTTGTAGAGCTAACATGCCACCTAGGAACAAGATAATTTACAATATCAATTCTAGGTGACAATATCTCAAATGTACACATTTTCTAGGCTAGTAATATACACATAGCATATTACTCCCCCATAATGTGATACCAATTAAAGATAAACAAGAGGCAAAAAACAATCCAACAAGAGATAATTAATGGACAATTTAGAATTTGAATTTCTCATGAGAAGACATACCACATAGCGACTAGATAATCTCGTAATATCAATACTAGATGGTATTCCTCATGTACACACATTTATAGGATTGTGAGGTGTACAAAACACATCACTCCCCCATAGTGGGATATTCCATTAATCTCTCACAAGAGCCAACTAAGATACAAACAAGATGCATAAAGGCTCAACGTATGACACACATGTACATGATGTGCAAACCAACACACACATACTTGATTACTCAAGATAAGCAATTGGAAGCACAACATATACAAACACATGCAAGGAACAAAACCAAAACATGCAGAGGGGCAAGTAACTTTCAATGTAAACAATTTAAGTACGAGTTACTGCAAGGAAGAACATTGGATATAACATAACTTGAGAGTCCTAATGACTTGGATTGAGAAAATACGAATGATGAAGACCCCTCAAATCTTCATAATGTAGCAAAGTCTCCAATGTCCTCCAAAAACACCTGTTTATCAAGTTTGAGCTTGTTGGTCCCCAACCAAGTTGGGTCCTAAGAGGTTAGTCACAATAGGCTTGGCTACCCAAATGGTTCTTTGCTTGACACCACTTTGAGTACCAACAAACTTGGCAAACACATTGCCAACCTTATCATTCCCAAGAGAATAGATATTATCAATAATAATTGGGTTGGATAAGTTACCACTAGTGCATGAAGAAGCAACGTGACCTTTCTCACGACATAAGTAGCAACGTCTACTCTTCATTTTCTTCTCACTTGATTTCTCAAGAAGAGAGGCATTAACTTGAGTCTTCTTGGGAAGTGGCCTTTCTTCAACTTGAGGTTGAGCATGAGATTGAACTTGTGGCCTCTTCCCTTGTTGCTTGTCACCAATGGCATTCTTCTTCAATGGGCAATATATAACATGATGCCCTTCAGTTTTGCACTTGAAGCAAATAATCTTGGCCGAATTCTTGACTTGTTTTTGGCCCTTCTTCTTGTTGCTCTTGGACTTCTTATTGGAGTTGAATCCAAGTCCACCTTTGTCATTGGGGGATTTTTGCACACTCAAGATATTGTTGAGTGTGGATTTCCCTTCATGGCTCTTTTCCAAGTCTTTCTTCAAAGAAGTGACTTGGGCCTTGAGCTCTTTGATTTCCTCTACATGGTTAGTCTCAACACAAGTACTAGAGGAAGTATAAGCTTCATCGTTAGAGCAACAAGGAAAGGAAAGCAATTCATCACAAGATGTACCAACATTGTGAGGAGATGAATTACAAGGACCAGCACATGGCAATATAGTATTTTGACTAGAAGTGGTGCTAGTATCCACATGAGGCTCACTAGATGTTACCTTAGCAATCATGGCCTCATGAGGTATCTTTAGCACATTATGGGATACTAGAAGATCATCATGAGAGCTTGAGAGTTTTTCATGGCTTTCTTCCAATTTCCCATAATTGCTAGATAGCAATTCAAGTTGAGCCTGTAGCTTAACATTCTCCTTCAAAATGGATGCTTCACAAGTAATGGAGTTAGTAGCACAAGCATCATCATTAACAACAATAGGAGGGGGAAACTTGGCAAGCTCTTTTAAATAAGAAGCTTCAAGTTGAGCATGAGACTCGGTGAGTTTGATGAGCTCACCCTTGATGACCCTTGAGCCATTTTCGAGGTGCTCAACATCCTCAAGGAGTCTAGCATGAGCAACTTCAAGCTTAGCATTTTTTGTTTTGAAATCATTGGCCACCTCAAGATTTCTATCATGAGATTCCCTCACTCTAGATAATTCTAGAGAAGAAGTCTCCTCAAGAGATTCGGAGGTGGTTTGTTCATGTTCAAGAGCTTGAGATAGCTCCACTATCTCATTTGCGTAATCACGCTCATGAGCTTCCATTTTCTCAATGGTGACCTCATGCTCCTCTAGATGAGTTTCCAACTCCTCAATGTATTTCTTGCCTTCAATGGAAATGGACATTATTTCCATGAAGTTGGAACGAGCAATTTTATTTTTTATGAAGAGATTTAAAAATCATTTCCCCCTTAGTTTTTAAGGAGGCAACATTACCATTCTCTTCATTATCATCATCATCATCATTAGCATCAACATCATCATCAAGAGACATATTGGGGTTCAAAGTAGGAGATACCTTTGACGCCTTAGCCATAAGGCAAAAAGCTATAGATGATGATGTAGGATCCCTTGGGGCACCATTAAACACCACATCTTGTTCCACGGAGTGTTGGGTTTCCTCTACATTGTTAGCACAATAATTCGAGGAAATAGATGCATTTTTATCATGGCAACAAGACATAGCAAGCATATCATCATGAGATTTAATCAAGCAATTTCTACATGATATGCAAGGACTATCAACACAATCATGTGAAACATTTGGAGTGCTCGAAGTGCTAAAGTCCAAAGATGAAGCATTGCAATAAGAAAGTGATGAAGGATTATCAACAATAAGCCCACTATCATCATTGCAATGAACACCACTACTCACCATGTTATTACCTTGTGGAAAACCACATGTAGGTGAAGTAGAAGAAGTTGAGAACACAACACGGTCGTAGGTGGAGGGAGAACGATTATCCTTACAAATCTTGGACACACCATATTTATCTTGAAGCTTTGTCCACAACTCATGAGCATCCCGGAACGGCATGAGTTCAAATATAACTACATTGCTCAAAGCATCGAAAAGCACATTAGAAGCTTGAGCATTGAGATAAGAGTTTTTCTCATCCACTAAAGATAAGCTTTGGGGATCCTTTGAGGAGAAAAACCCATACCTACAATTCGCTCTAAATTTGGGTCCATGACCCTAAAGAGATTAAGCATGCGACTTACCCAAACATCAAAATTTGTGCCATCGAAACTAAGAGTGTCAGAGAATCCTAATCCCCTAGTCGACATCTTTACTCTCTAGGCGGTTAAGCCCAACAAAGAGATAAGAGGATCTGATACCAATTGAAAGATCGTGGATGTCGCCTAGAGGGGGGGGGGTGAATAGGCGTTTTAAAATAATTACGGTAGAGGCTTGAACAAATGAGGAATAAACCTAGCGGTTAATTTGTCAAGCACAAAACCTACAACAACTACGCTCACCTATGTGCACCAACAACTTATGCTAAGCAAGATAAGCAACTATGTGATAGCAAGATATATGACAAAGAACAATATGGCTATCACAAAGTAAAGTGCATAAGTAAAGGGCTCGGGTAAGAGATAACCGAGGCACGCGGAGACGACAATGTATCCCGAAGTTCACACCCTTGCGGATGCTAATCTCCGTTTGGAGCGGTGTGGAGGCACAATGCGCCCCAAGAAGCCACTAGGGCCACCGTAATCTCCTCACGCCCTCGCACAATGCAAGATGCCGTGATTCCACTAAGGGACCCTTGAGGGCGGTCACCGAACCCGTACAAATGGCGACCCTTGGGGGTGGTCACCGAACTCGTACACTTTGGCCACCCTTGGGGATGGTCACTGGTACCTGTCAAATTGCTCGGGGCGATCCCCACAACCTAATTGGAGACCCCGACGCTTGCCCGGAGCTTTACACCACAATGATTGAGCTCCAAACACCACCAACCGTCTAGGGCGCCAAGGCACCCAAGAGGAACAAGCGCTAGGGTATCCAAACACCCAAGAGTAACAAGCTCAAGGGTACCAAGCACCCAAGAGTAATAAGCTTCTCAACTTGTAACTTCCACATATCACGTGGAGAACTCAAACCGATGCCCCAAATGCAATGGCAAGGGCACACAAAGTGCCCAAATCCTTCTCTCTCAAATCCCACCGAAGCAACTAATGCTAGGGAGGAAGATGAGAGGAAGAACAAGAAGGAGAACACCAAGAACTCCAATATCTAGATCCAATGGGTTCCCCTCACATAGAGGAGAAAGTGATTGGTGGAAATGTGGATCTAGATCTCCTCTCTCTTTTCCCTCAAAAACTAGCAAGAATCCATGGAGGGATTGAGAGTTAGCAAGCTCGAAGAAGGTCAACAATGGGGGAAGAACACGGACTCAAAGGATAAGGTTCAATGGGGAAGAAGACCCCCTTTTATAGGTGGGGGAAAATCTAACCGTTATGCCCACAGCCCGCACCAAAGCGGTACTACCGCTCGTCCTCACGGTACTACCTCTAGGGATCACGGTACTACTGCTTGCTAGGGGTACAAAAAAATACTTCCGTACCTACCTCCGCAGGACTTGGGACGAGTTTTTTGGTCTGGAGCGGTACTACCGCTGTAGGAGCCGCGGTACTACCGCTCTGGAGCGGTAGTAAAAAAATTACATCCGCTCCAATTCGTGGTAGTACCGCTGCAGCCTTTTCAGAACACCAACACTGCCACAACTTTTGCAAACGGACTCCGAATTTGATGAAACCAAGTTTGTTGGAAAGCTAGCGACAAGGGCTAACACAATCTTGAAAGAAATATCAATAAGAAGAAAAATATAAAAGGCCCATAAGAAAAAGGTGAGAACCCTTCCTCGGATAAGACTGGTAAAACCTCCAACACCGAAAACATCATAGAAGACGCATGCGAACTCCGTTTTCGATGAACTAAAGCTTGTCATCAAGATGACCATAAGCTCTAATACTCACAAAGAGAACCAAACAAGAACCAATAAACATGATGCAAGGATGCAATGGTTTGAGCTCTCTACTAATGATACGATCAAGCTACCAACTTGAGAGCCCCCCTTGATAGTACGACAAACGATCCTATAACCCGGTCTCCCAACTACCACCACGAGACCGGTAAAATAGAAAACCTATCAAGGGCAAAACTTTTGCCTTGCACATTGTCCACTTGAGCTAGATGATGACGATCTTGACTCCCTCAAGTTGGACCACCTTTCTTAATTGCGTTGGCTCGATGAGGACTAGATGATTGCTCCCTCATAGTCCACTATGGGTGAGCCACTCTTTAGCACATCTTCACAAGTCCATTGACACCACAATGGATGGCAAGATTCAAGCACTTGATCTCTTCGTGATGCTCCACTTGAACTTGCACATGGCAATCTTGATGACGATCACCACTTGATGTCATCCTTTCCATGGGTTGTATGATATCTTCCTCTTGACGCAAGCCCATGGACACGTACCTAACCCCACATATAACTCTCACATAGACCATGGGTTAGTACACAAAGTGCAATGGACAATGCTTACCATACCATGGGATCAATTGATCCCTCTCGGTACATCTTCTACGCTTTGTGAGTTGATCAACTTGATTCACTCTTGACTTAGTCTTGATCAACCTTGAATCTTTGCAACTCTCTTCATTTGGATGATCTCTTGAAGGTAAACATGAATGATCACACAACCTTGTTCCTCAAGACATGATTGCAATAAGCTCAACACTCACATGACCAATCTTTGGATAATTCCTTAATAGCACCTTGGTCAACTCATAAACTCCTTGAAACCAACACATGGACTTCAAGAAAAGCCTATGGATGAATCCTTCAAATATAACACAAGACAACCATTAGTCCATAGAGATTGTCATCAATTATCAAAACCAAACATGGGGGCACCGCATGTTCTTTCACTTGGTGTGTGTGGGAAGGACATTTTATGCACCTTGTATCTCCACTATTCAAGACTATGTTGATGCTTAATGCTCACATTTACATTAGTCTTCTCAAGTGTTTTACCATGACTCACACACATCATTTTGGTTGAGCCTACTCTTAAGTTGCCTCTTTTATAAGTTGCTCAACCATTTGTTTGTTGCAAGTGCTAGGATTTGTTTCCTACATGTTCACTTGCACTTGTTGTGAGTTTCTATTGATTTTCGTGGAGTGATGATCCTTTTTTGTGAACTTGGTATCCTAATGCAAATATTCTAAGGAGTGCACAAATCATGGGGAGCTTCACTAGTGTCTTTAGAACACTTTGTTGCTCTCTTGAACTTGTCATGAGGTTCTATTGATCTTGGGGGAGTGACGATCCTATTTTGTGCTTGTTGTATCCAATTACAAAACTAAATTGTGCACAAATCATGGGGAGCTTCTCTAGTTTCTCTAGAACACTCCTTTGCTCATATCATAATATCTTTTATTCATGTGCCACGTAGGATCATTGGTCTAGTTGGTTCAATTGGTATCTTTTGATAGCTTGCTTCAATTAGTATCTTTCGATTGCTTGATTGCTTGTTTCTCTCTTTGTTATGTCTTTGTGGCATATCATTATTTTGCAATCTTTGGGCCTCAATACAGTTTATCTTCCTCAAAGTATTTACATTTGGATTTGTGTATTGCATTCCACTCTCTTGTTGAGAAATACACAATTTATGGAGGACCACAATTTATATTGGCCTTTTAATCTTTTCGCCCATTTTGGCAATCGATGCCAATGGGGGAGAAGTTTCAGAGAGTTTTGTGGAGAAGTTTAGAGAGTTATTTCTTCTTACTTTGGTTTTGTTCCTAAACATTTGCATCTCATACCCATGCATTATTGGTTGTTGCATTGCATGGTGATGCATAATTCCTTATATAAACTCTGTTGAAAGTGGTTGTCATCAATTACCAAAATGGGGGAGATTGAAAGGACATGTGGTGCCCCCATGTGTGGTTTTGGTAATTGATGAAATTTTCTATGGACTAATGGTTGCATTGAGTTATATTTGAAGGATTTGTCCATAGGCATTTCTTGAAGTCCATGTGTTGGTTTCAAGGAGTTTATGAGTTGACCAAGGTGCTATTAAGGAATTATCCAAATATTGGTCATGTGAGTATTGAGCTTATTGCTAGCATGTCTTGAAGAATAAGAGAAGATTGTGTGAACATTCATGTGTATCTTCAAGACATCATCTTTATGAAGAGAGAAGATTTCACACAAAGCGTAGAAGATACACCGAATGGGATCAAGTGATCTCAGGGTTTGGTAAGCATTGTCCACTGCGCTTTTTGTACTAACCCATGGTCTTTGTGAGAGTTCTATGTGGGGTTAGGTTTGCTTCCATGGGCTTGCGTCAAGGGGAAGATCACATACAACCCATGGAGGATGACATCAAATCAAGGTTGTGTTGTGCAAGCTCAAGTGGAGCATCACGAAGAAATCATGCTTATAGCTTGTCATCCATTGTGGTAACAATGGACTTGTGAAGGTCTGCCGAAGAGTGACTCACCCATAGTGGAGTATGGGGGAGCAATCAACTAGCCTTCATCGAGCCAACGCAATCACGAAAGGTGGTCCAACTTGAGGGAGTCAAGATTGTCACCATCTAGCTCAAGTGGACTCCGTGCAAGGCAAAGGTTTGCCCTTGATAAGTTTTCTATTTTCCCGGTCTCGTTGTGATAGTTTGGAGACCGGGTTATAGGATCGATTGCCGTACTATCAAGGGGGGCTCTCAAGTGAGTAGCTTGATCGTATCATTCGTAGAGAGCTCAAACCATTGCATGCTTGCATCATCTTTCTTGGTTATTTTTTGGTTTTCTCCTTGTGAGATTTTGAGCTTATGGTCATCTTGTTGACAAGCTCAAGTTCCTCGAAAATGGAGTTCACATGCTTCTTCTATTGCGTTTTCGGTGTTGGAGGTTTTACCGGTCTTATTAGAGGAAGGGTTCTCACCATTTTCTCATGGGCCTTTTCTAATTTATTTCTTATTGTTATTTCTATCAAGATTGTGTTAGCCCTTGTCGCTAGCTTTCCAACAAACTTGGTTTCATTTAATTTGGAGTCCGTTTGCAGAAGTTGTGTCACTTTTGGTGTCCTTAAAAAGGCTGGAGCGGTACTACCGCTCATGGGAGCGGTACTACCGCTTGGAGGGGATGTAATTTTTTACTACCGCTCTTGGGAGCGGTGATAATCCCCAAGTGCAGTGAATCATCGTAGCAATTCCCAAAGGTGGAAGTGATAAGTATGGAGTGTCGAACCCACAAGTAGCTAAAGGTAAGATCAATATTCTCTCAAGTCCTATCTGCCACTGATATGACTCTACGTACACCGAATGTTTGCTTCCAACTAGAAACGAGAAATAAAACTACGTTTGGGTATGAATAGGATAAATTTGCATGATATCGGATAGCTACAATATAAAAGTAGGAGTTGTTATCATAAAGTTAGAATGTATTACTAAATATTATAAATAGCGAGTGTGGAATAATGATGGGTCGGTGTGCGGAATTATCCTAGGCAATTGTTAACAAGACCGGTAGTCGTCATTGCAATTTCATATGAGGGAGAGGCATAAGCTAATATACTTTCTCTTCTTGGATCATATGCACTTATGATTGGAACTCTAGCAAGCATCCGCAACTACTAAAGATCATTAAGGTAAAACCCAACCATAGCATTAAAGTATCAAGTCCCCTTTATCCCATACGCAACAACCCCCTTACTCGGGTTTATGCTTCTGTCACTCAAGAAATCCACTATAAGCGAATCATGAACGTATTGCAACACCCTACAGCGGGAATTCCTCACGCTTGCGCGACACGGAGGGCACAATAGGACAGCACCAAAATAAAACATACAACTCATACCAATCTAGATCATCAATCAACCCAAAGACAAAGGATATCTACTCAAAACATCATAGGATGGCAACACATCATTAGATCATAATATGTGGCATAAAGCACCATGTTCAAGTAGGGATTACAGCAGGGTGCAGGAGAGTGGACCGCGTAAAAGAGATGAGGATGGTGATGTTGATGAAGACGATCACCACGGCGATGATTCCCCTCCCGATGGCACTCCGGCACCACCGAAAGAGAGGAGGAGAGGTTCTCCCCCTTGTGCTTCCTCCTCCATGGCCTCCCCCTGGATGGGGAGAGGTTCCCCCTCTGGTCCTTGGCCTTCATGACGATGATGGCCCCTCCGAGATCCTTCCCCATGGCCTCCGATGATGATGGCCCCCTCCGGCAGGGTGCCAGAGAGGGCCTAGATTGATTTCTCGTGGCTACAGAGGCTTTCGGCGGCGAAACTTCCGATCTAGGTTTCTTTCTGGAAGTTTGGGTACTTATAGGAGGGTTTGGCGTCGAGAATAAGTTAGGGGGACCCACGAGGAGTCCACGAGGCACAGGGGCGCGCCCCAGGGGGTGGGCGCACCCCCCACCCTCGTGGGCCCCACGGGACTGCTCTC
Organism: Triticum dicoccoides; assembly: GCF_002162155.2. Lineage (NCBI taxonomy): Eukaryota > Viridiplantae > Streptophyta > Magnoliopsida > Poales > Poaceae > Triticum > Triticum dicoccoides. The sequence goes on from NC_041385.1 coordinate 250,012,438, forward strand.
CGATAACTTTTTGTTCCGGTATTTTTTATATTTTCCAGAAAAAATCTCTGTTGATTTTCAGCGCATTCCGAGAACTTTTATTTCTGCACAAAAAACAACACCACGGTAGTTCTGCTAAAAACAGCGTCAGACCGGGTTAGTTCTAATCAAATCATACCAAAATCATATAAAACTATTGTAAACATGGCATGAATACTTCATAAATTATAGATACATTGGAGACATATCAAGCGGTACTACCGCTTGGAGCGGATGTAATTTTTTACTACTGCTCCAAAGCAGTACTACCATGGCTACTTCCATGGCTACTTCCGCTCCGGACCAAAAACTCGTCTTAAGTCCAGCGGTGGTAGGCACGGATGTATTTTTTTAGTACCGCTCGCAAGCAGTATTAGTACAACTACCCTTAGCGGTAGTACCTCTACCCATAGCGGTAGTACCGTGAGGACGAGTGGTAGTACTGCTCCAGCGGTTCTACCGGCCTTTTACCTCCTCGCTATTGTTTTACAAAGGGCTTCCACCGCCCTAGCGGTAGTACCGCTCTGTTCGGGCTGTGAGCATAACGGTTGGATATTTTCCCACCTATAAATGGGGTATTCTTCCCCAATGAGCCTTATCCTTTGAGCTCGTGTTCTTCCCCCATGTTGACCTTCTTCGAGCTTGCTATCTCTCAAACCCTCCATGGATTCTTGCTAGTTTGGGGGGGGGGGAAGAGAGAGGAGATCTAGATCCACCTTTCCACCAATCACTTTCTCCTCTATGTGAGGGGAACCACTTGGATCTAGATCTTGGAGTTCTTGGTGTTCTCCTTCTTGTTCTTCCTCTCATTTTCTTCCGTAGCATTAGTTGCTTTGGTGGGATTTGGGAGAGAAGTACTTGGGCACTCTGTGTGCCCTTGCCATTGCATTTGGTGTATCGGTTTGAGTTCTCCACAGTGATATGTGGAAGTTACAAGTTGAGAAACTTATTACTCTTGGGTTCTTGGTACCCTTGAGCTTGTTCCTCTTGGGTGCTTGGGCGCCCTAGATGTTTGGTGGTGTTCAGAACTCAATCATTGTGGTGGAAAGCTCTAGGCAAGCATCGGGATCTCCAATTAGGTTATAAAGATCGCCCCGAGCAATTTGACAGGTACCGGTTACCGCCCCCAAGGGTTGCCATTTGTACAGGTTTGGTGACCGTCCTCAATGGTCCCTTAGTGAAATCGCGACATCTTGCATTGTGCGAGGGTGTGAGGAGATCACGGTGGCCCTAGTGGCTTCTTGGGGAGCATTGTGCCTCCACACCGCTCCAAACGGAGATTAGCATCCTCAAGGGTGTGAACTTTGGGATACATCGTCGTCTCCACGTACCTCGGTTATCTCTTACCCGATCCCTTTACTTATGCACTTTACTTTGTGATAGCTATATTGTTTCTTGTCATATCTCTTGCTATCACTTAGTTGTTTATCTTGCTTAGCATAAGTTGTTGGTGCACATAGGTGAACCTAGTTGTTGTAGGTTTTGTGCTTGACAAATTAACCGCTAAGTTTATTCTGCATTTGTTCAAGCCTAAACCATAATTATTTTAAAGTGCCTATTCACCCCCCTCTAGGCGACATCCTTGATCTTTCAATTGGTATCAGAGCCACATCTCTCGTTATAAGGCTTAACCACCTAGAGAGTAAGGATGTCGACTAGGGGTTTAGGATTCTCTGACACTCTTAGTTTCAATGGCACAAATTTTGATGTTTGGGTAATTCGCATACTTAATCTCTTTAGGGTCATGGACCCAAATTTAGAGCGAATTGTAGATATGGGTTTTTCTCCTCCAAAGGATCCACAGAGATTATCTTTAGAGGATGTGAAAAACTCTTATCTCAATGATCAAGCTTCGAATGTACTTTTCGATGCTTTGAGCAAAGTAGTTATTTTTCAACTCATGTCATTCCGGGATGTTCATGAGTTGTTGACAAAGCTTCAAGATAAATATGGCGTGTCCAAGTTTTGTGGGGATGATTGTCCTCCCTCCACCTTCGGTTGTATTGTATTATCAACTTATTCTACTTCACCTACATGTGGTTTGCCACAAGGTAATGATATGGTGAGTAGTGGTGTTCATTGCAATAATTATTTGGCCAAGTTTATTTGGCCAAAATACCCCAATGACAAAAGTGGACTTGGATTCAACTCCAAAAAGAAGAAGTCCAAGAGAAACAAGAAGAAGGGCCAAGAACAACTCAAGAATTAGGCCAAGATTATTTGCTTCAATTGCAAAATTGAAGGGCATCATGTTAGATCTTGCCCATTGAAGAAGAAGTCCATTAGCGACAAGCAACAAGGAAAGAGGCCACAAGTTCAATCTCATGCTCCACCTCAAGTTGAAGAAAGGCCACTTCCCAAGAAGACTCAAGTTAATGCTTCTCTTGTTGAGAAATCAAGTGAGAAGAAAATGAAGAGTAGACGTTTCTACTTATGTCGTGAGAAAGGTCACGTTGCTTCTTCATGCAGTAGTGGTAACTTATCCAACCCAATCTTTATTGATAATATGTATTCTCTTGGGAAGGATAAGGTTGGGAATGTGTTTGCCAAGTTTGTTGGTACTCAAAGTGGTGTCAAGAAAAGAATGGGATGCCAAGCCTATTGTGACTAACCTCTTAGGACCCAACTGTTGGGGAATGTAGCATGCAATTTTTTAAAAAAAAATCTACGATCACACAAGATCTATCTAGGAGATGCATAGCAATGAGAGGTGGAGAGTGTGTCCACGTACCCTCGTAGACCGAAAGCGGAACCGTTAGTTAACGCGGTTGATGTAGTCGAACGTCTTCATGATCCAACCGATCCAAGTACTGAACATACGGCACCTTCGTGTTTAGCACACGTTCAGCTCGATGACGTCCCTCAAACTCTTGATCCATAAGAGTGTCGAGGGAGAGTTCCGTCAGCATGAGGGCATGCATAGTGACGGTGTTGATGACGTGATCTGCGTAGGGCTTCGCCTAAGCACTACGACGCTATGACCGGAGGCGTACACTATGGAAGGGGGCACCGCACATGGCTAAGATAAATCTTGGTGTGTCTTTGGGGTGCCCCCTGGCCACGTATATAAAGGAGGAGAGGGAGGAGGCCGGCGGCCTAGAGGGGGCGCGCCAAGGGGGAGTCCAACTAGGATTCCCAATCCTAGTTGGTCTCCCTTTCCTATTCCAAGAAGGGGAAAGAGGGAAGGAGAGGGAGAGGGAGAGGGAAAGAGGGGGCCGCACCCCCTCCCCCTTGTCCAATTTGGACTCCCTTGGGGGGCACGCACCACCCTGCGGGCTGCCCTCTCCTACTCCCTTATGGCCCATTAAGGCCCATAACTTCCCCGGGGGGTTCCGGTAACCCCTTGGTTCCCCGATCAATATCCGAAACGTCCCGAAACCATTCCGGTGTCCGAATACCTTCGAACAATAAATCAATCTTTATGTCTCGACCATTTAAAGACTCCTCGTCATGTCCGTGATCTCATCCGGGACTCCGAACAAACTTCGGTCATAAAAAACACATAACTCATAATACAAATCGTCATCGAACGTTAATCGTGCGAACCATACGGGTTCGAGAGACATGATCGAGACACATCTCCGATCAATAACCAACAGCGGAACCTGGATGCTCATATTGGCTCCTACATATTCTATGAAGATCTTTATCTGTCAAACCGCACAACAACATACGTTGTTCCCTTTGTCATTGGTATGTTACTTGCCCGAGATTCGATCATCGGTATCATCATACCTAGTTCAATCTCATTACCGGCAAGTCTCTTTACTCATTCCGTAATGCTTCATCCCGTAGCTAACTCATTAGTCACATTGCTTGCAAGGCTTATAGTGATGAGCATTACCGAGAGGTCCCAGAGATACCTCTCTGATACACAGAGTGACAAATCCTAATCTTGATCTATTCCAACCCAACAAACACCTTCAAAGACACCAGTAGAGCATCTTTATAATCACCAGTTACATTGTGACATTTGATAGCACACAAGGTATTCCTCCGGTATTTGGGAGTTGCATAATCTCATAGTCAGAGGAACAAGTATAAGTCATGAAGAAAGCAGTAACAATAAAACTGTAACGATCATAATGCTAAGCTATTGGATGGGTCCTGTCCATCACATCATTCTCTAATGATGTGATCCCATTCATCAAATGATAACACATGTCTAAGGTTAGGAAACATAACCATCTTTGATTAACGAGCTAGTCAAGTAGAGGCATACTAGGGACACTATGTATTGTATATGTATTCACACATGTACTAAGTTTCCGGTTAATACAATTCTAGCATGAATAGTAAACGTTTATCATGATATAAGGAAATATAAATAACAACTTTATTATTGCCTCTAGGGCATATTTCCTTCAGTCTCCCACTTGCACTAGAGTCAATAATCTAGATTACAAAGTAATGATTCTAACACCCATGGAGTCTTGGTGCTAATCATGTTTTGCTTGTCGAAGAGGCTTAGTCAATGGGTCTGCAATATTCAGATCCGTATGTATCTGGCAAATCTCTATGTCTCCCTCCCTGACTTGATGGCGGATGGAATTAAAGCGTCTCTTGATGTGTTTGGTTCTCTTGTGAAATCCGGATTCCTTTGCCAAGGCAATTGCTCTAGTATTTTCACAAAATATTTTCATTGGACCCGATGCACTAGGTATTACAACTAGATCGGATATGAACTCCTTCATCCAGACTCCTTCATTTGCTGCTTTCGAAGCAGCTATGTACTTGTAACGCCCTGGACACACCCGCCGGTGGTCGTTATTCCTAGCGGGATCTAGACTGGCCTCACAGATCAATACTAGTCTTTTCTGCGCACTTTGTCCTCACTCGTGCGCACCCGGGAGCAACTTCCCGGTCGGTCACCCATCCTGAAATTACTCCAAGCTGACCACACTTAACGTTGGAGTTTTGTCCGAATGGGCTCCCGAAAAAGAAGGAATTCCTTATTGATATGAGTAGTCTATCATCCCTAATAAGCCAGTCTATCACATACACCCCCACTCAGAGGAACCGACGTCCTCGTCGAGCCACAGGAATGTTCCCTCTTGGCACATCCGTCTGTGCATCCAGTCCGGTATATGTGCCATGCCGTGTGCAACGACGGGTCACAAACTTCATGAACAACATGACCGCGCACCTGTCCGCAAACATCCGTGTAACCGCGAGGATCGGCTCTGATACCAACTTGTAACTCCCCGAACACACCCGCCGATGGTCCTTACTCCTGGCGGGATCTAGACTGGCCTCACAGATCAATACTAGTCTTTTCTGCGCACTTTGTCCTCAGTCGTGCGCACCCGGGAGCAACTTCCTGGTCGGTTACCCATCCTGAAATTACTCCAAGCTGAGCACGCTTAATGTTGGAGTTTTGTCCGAATGGGCTCCTGGAAAACAAGGAATTCCTTATTGATATGAGTAGTCTATCATCCCTAATAAGCCAGTCTATCACAGTACTCCACTTCACACGTAGATCCCTCCATGATGCTCTGCTTGGAACTGCACCAACTGACAGCTCCACCATTCAATATAAATACGTATCCGGTTTGCGACTGAGAGTCATCCGGATCAGTGTCAAAGGTTGCATCGACGTAACCATTTACGATAAGATCTTTGTCACCTCCATAAATGAGAAACATATCCTTAGTCCTTTTCAGGTATTTCAGGATGTTCTTGACCACTGTCCTGTGCTCCACTCCTAGTTACTTTGGTACCTCCCTGCTATATTTATAGCAAGGAACACATCATGTCTGGTACACAGCATTGCATACATGATAGAACCTATGGTTGAGGCATAGGGAATGACTTTCATTTTCTCTCTATCTTCTGCAGTGATCGGGCATTGAGTCTGACTCAACTTCACACCTTGTAACACAGGCAAGAACCCTTTCTTTGACTGATACATTTTGAACTTATTAAAAAAATTATCAAGGTATGTGCTTTGTGAAAGTCCAATTAAGCGTCTTGATCTATCTCTATACATCTTGATGCCCAATATGTAAGTAGCTTCACCAAGGTCTTTCATTGAAAAATTCTTACTCAAGTATCCTTTTATGCTATCCAGAAATTCTGTATTATTTCCAATGTGTAAGTGCATCTAGTGCCCCTTAGTGATTTTGGTGTATTGAAGACTTATAGGTTAAGGGACTAATGCGTTTGTAAGTGTACACAGGTCTATAAGTCTATGAGGAGTTTGATATTTACAGAGAAAGTCGACCCCTAAAAATGAAGTTCTTCGACTGAAGACTTTGATATTCTGAAGACTTTCTGAAGACTTTGAAAGTGAAGAAATTGGTGTGACCTTGAAGACTTGGTATTCATTTGAGGAACATGAAGCCTGAAGACTTTTGTTTTTGTAGTCTCATTTTCTCTTTCTTGAGTCATAGGAAACACCGTACTGTTAAAGGGGGTCGAGGAAATACTAAGGAAAAATTTCCATGTGATGCTCAACTCAAAATCCTACACCTACCAATCCCTTCGAGTGAAGCCATTGGAAATCTCATACAGTTCAGTCAAATTCTTCAGTTACAGAGACGCAGTTCTTCTGGTCACTGAGGACTTTGCTCTGACTGAGGAGTTAGGAATTCGCCAGTGCTAATTGCCTACACAGTGAGGAACATGATAGCCCTGAGGAATTTGAGAGTCAAATTTCCGACCGTTGCTGTGCTGCGCGCCAGCTGACCCAAAATATCTTATCCACCTAACGGTCATATCATTGAAGGGCATTTATGTCTTATCATGTCGGGTTGCTCCCTAGGCTATAAATAGCCGCCCCCTACAACCACTAGTTGGTTGGCTGCTCCGAGAGAACTTGACACTTGTCATTTGAGAGCAACCCATCCTCCGAGGACTTTGAGCGAAAATCATCAAGTGAGGAAAACCCAAACCAAACCCCTACAAACCCAAAGTGATTGAGCATCACTGAAGAAATTGATCCTGCGTGGATCCGACGCTTGTTACCTTTGAAGACTGTGCTTCTTCCAGACGGTTCGGCGTCAAGGTCTAGAGCATCCAAGAGGAATTGTGGATCGCCGAGTGACCAAGTCTGTGAAGGTTTGGAAGTCGCCTCAAGACTTACCATGAGTGATTGGACGAGGCCTGCGTGGCCTTAGTTCAAGGAGAATACGGTGAGGACTGGGTGTCCTGAGTTGCGGCTCAGTGACTGGGTGTCCGGGACTGCGTGTCCTCGAGTTTAAATACTCAGCCGCTCCAACCAGACGTACAACTGAGACAGCAGTTGGAACTGGTCTACCAAATCATTGTCTTCACCAACTAACTGGTTCCATTTCCTCAACCCTTTCATTTCCTCATTACTGTGTTGAGTGTTTGTTCGTATCTGTGCTTGAAGACTTTGACTGAAGACTTTCTCAATTTCCTCAATTCAATTTCTTCAGTCTGTTTGTCTTCATCTTGTGTTATCCTGTTGAGGGAGTCCTGGACTAGGGGGTGTCCGGACAGCCGGACTATCATCGTCTGCCGGACTCCAAGATTATGAAGATACAAGATTGAAGACTTCGTCCCGTGTCCGGATGGGACTCTCCTTGGCGTGGAAGGCAAGCTTGGCGATACGGATATGTAGATCTCCTACCATTGTAACCGACTCTGTGTAACCCTAGCCCTCTCCGGTGTCTATATAAACCGTAGGGCTTTAGTCCGTAGGACACAACAACCATTACAACAATCATACCATAGGCTAGATTCTAGGGTTTAGCCTCCTTCATCTCGTGGTAGATCCACTCTTGTACTACCCATATCATCAATATCAATCAAGCAGGAGTAGGGTTTTACCTCCATCGAGAGGGCCCGAACCTGGGTAAAAACATCGTGTCCCTTGTCTCCTGTTACCATCCGCCTAGACGCACAGTTCGGGACCCCCTACCCGAGATCCATCGGTTTTGACACCGACATTGGTGCTTTCATTGAGAGTTCCTCTGTGTCGTCACCGATAGGCTTGATGGCTTCTTCAATCAACAACAACGCTGTCCAGGGTGAGACTTTCCTCCCCGGACAGATCTTCGTATTCGGCGGCTTCGCACTGCGGGCCAATTCACTTGGCCATCTGGAGCAGATCGAAGGCTACGCCCCTGGCCATCAGGTCGGATTTGGAAGCCTAAACTTCACGCCGGATATCCGCGGAGACTTGATCTTCGATGGATCCGAGCCGCAGCCGAGCGTGCCGCACTGTCGCGATGGGCATGGTCTAACTCTGCCGCCGGACAGTACCTTGGAGGCCACACACGAATCCGCTCCGACCCATATTCCAGAGCCGATTGCGCAGATCGGGGACGGGTGGCTGGACACCGCCTCGGGGGCTGCAACTTCCACGGCGATGGAGCCGAACACTGACCTTGTCCCTTATAAAGCTCGTGACTCCGAGGTGCCGGACTCCCTGCCGGACTCCGAACCTCCCGCTCCCGTGCCAATCGAATCCGGTTGGGCGCCGATCATGGAGTTCACCGCCGCGGACATCTTTCAGTTCTCACCCTTTGGCGACATCCTAAATTCGCTAAAACATCACTCGCTATCCGGAGAGCCCTGGCCGGACTATGGCCAGGATGGTTGGGATGTGGACGACGAAGAAATTCAAACCCCACCCACCACCCACTTTGTAGCCAATGTCGACGATCTAACTGACATGCTAGACTACGACTCCGAGGACATCGACGGTATGGACGACGATGCCGGAGACGATCAAGAACCAGCGCCTACAAGGCACTGGAAGACCACCCCAACACATGACGTATATATGGTGGATACCCCAAAAGGAAGCAATAATGAGGAACAACGGGGTGCGACAAAGGATAATCCCGCCGATAAACAACCAAAACGGCGACGCAAGCGCCGCCCCAAGCCCCGCCTCGACAAAAACAGCATTCCTAATGACCCAGCAATAGGGCAGGGCAAAGCAGTGGACGACGAACACGCAACCAAGCAACCGTCCGAACAAGATGAATCGGATAATCAATCCATTCCCGGCAAAATCAATAGTCCGGACGACCTAACGCCGGACACACCATCGGAGCATAAGAACCTTCACAAAAGACTCATCGCCACCGCAAGAAGCTTGAAGAAGGAAAAACGGAAGCTCAAAACAGCGGAAGATATACTCAGAATGAGGTGGAGCAAAGTACTCAATACCGCAGACAAATATGGCAATGGCCATCAATCAAAGAGCTACCCGAAGCGCAAGCTGCTGCCAGAATTTGACGAGGAAGCGATAGAGCCACCACAGTCAAAAATTAAAGAAGCCGTCTGGCCGGATAGACGGCCAGATAACAGGCCAAAAGCGACAAGCGGTGCCGCACTCAAGCCGACTCATCACGCTGGGAGACCAGATGGCCCAGTCAGATCCGTTTACGGGCCAAAAAAGAGGGCCCCAGGAAGCAACACAACACGCCAAGTGTTCGAAGACAGCGGCACACCCAAATACAGGGGCGCCGCACACCCACTATGTTTCACCGATGAGGTGCTGGATCATGAATTCCCAGAAGGATTCAAACCCATAAACATAGAGGCATACGACGGAACAACAGACCCTGGAGTCTGGATAGAAGATTACATACTACACATACACATGGCTAGAGGAGATGATCTCCACGCCATAAAATATCTACCCCTCAAGCTCAAAGGGCCAGCTCGGCATTGGCTCAAAAGCCTCCCAGAAAACACTATTGGAAGTTGGGAAGAGCTCGAGGACGCGTTTAGAGCAAATTTTTTAGGGACTTATGTCCGCCCTTCGGATGCAGATGATCTAAGTCATATAACTCAATAGCCCGAAGAGTCAGCGCGCAAATTCTGGAACAGGTTCCTTACCAAAAAGAACCAAATAGTCGACTGTCCGGATGTGGAAGCCTTAGCAGCTTTTAAACACAACGTCCGTGACGAATGGCTCGCCAGACACCTCGGCCAAGAGAAGCCGAGGACAATGGCCGCGCTGACAAGCTTCATGACCCGCTTTTGCGCGGGGGAGGACAGCTAGCTAGCAAGACACAGCACCAGCGACCCGAGTACATCCGAGATCAGAGATGGAAACGGAAAATCACGGCGCAGAAAGGATCAGCGCCGGAATAAAGAAAAAGCCCAAAAAATACGGCGGTCAACGCCGGATTCAAAAGCTCGCGGCCAAACAATAAAACATTGCCTCTTAAGGACAACAGTGATGAGCTATCCAACTTAAACAAAATTTTGGATCGGATATGTCAAATCCACAGTACCTCCGGAAGGCCTGCGAACCACACCCACCGAGATTGTTGGGTTTTTAAACAGTCCGGCAGACTCAATGCCGAACACAAGGGGCTCGATGCGCCAAGCGAGGGCGATGACGAACCTCACCAGCAGAACACCAGAAAACAAAAGGCTTTCCCACATGAAGTCAAAGCAGTAAACTCACTTCATGTGATAGCATGGAAAATAATGCGGCACCCGTTAAGTTAGGTGTCGCATGGTCCACCCTAGCGGAACCTCGAAGTTGGATGTCAAAACCAATCACTTTCGACCACCTGGATTATTCCAGAAGCATTCGAAATGCAGGATGGACTGCTCTGATATTGGATCCTATAATAGACGGACTACAATTCACACAAGTCCTGATGGACGGCGGCAGCGATTTAAACCTGCTATACCCGAACACAATCCGCAAGTTGGGGATAGACCTTACTAAAATTCAACGTAGCCGCACTTCCTTTAAAGGAGTGACGCTAGGCCCTTACGCCAAGTGCACAGGCTCCTTATTACTAGAAGTTGTGTTCGGGTCACCGGACAACTTCCGACGCGAAAAGCTAATCTTTCATGTTGCCCCATTCAAAAGTAGCTATCAAGCACTTCTGGGACATGAAGCTTTTGTCCGCTTTAACGCAATACCACATTACGCGTCTCTTACACTCAAAATGCCCGGTCCACGAGGCATCATTTCATTAAGAGGGTCATTCAAAGACCCCGGACACAGCTAGACGAGTCCGGCATAAATAAGCCAGGGGCTCCCCAGCCGCACACCCCTTCACAATGGGCTGGGCATATAAGCAACAACGAGCTAATATAGGCTCAACTTTATTAATTTATTAATATTTTAATTCTTATGCACTTTTCGCACGATTTCTTTTCAAACTAAGTTCCTCTTTTTTTTACAGATGAACAACGTGCATGCCCATCCAGGATAACGGCACAACGGAGACACAGGCGCAGACGTGCAGTAGGGACCCGTTGAAAGGATTCTTTTCAGATTAAGACCCTGCGTAAACCTTTTTTACTGTCTCTTGTTGCTATAATCCCCTGGTTTTTCATGATAACCAGAGAGGAGACTGACGTTTTGGCATCGGCCGCGTCAGAGCAACTTGCCCGTACCTGGACACTAGGGGCTTAGGGCATTATTCTGCCCGTTATTATAAAGACCGAACACCTCAGGGAGTGTTCGGCGTATCGAGTTAGGCCTTATATGCATCAGCTCCGAATCATGTCTTTGGTCAAATGTTGGGTTTGCCCGGCTCCTGTGTTTTGCTGCCTTACATTCCGTATCATCGGCTAACGCAGCACCAGGAGAACTACTGCGATTGTGCCCCAGTTTGGCTGGGCGAGCACCTCAGTAGAGAAAGCCGAAAACTGACTGTCATGATACAGCGAGAGACTGGTCAACCACTCGATCGACCACCGGAATGTTTAGAATTCCTCCGCTTTGACGAAGGACCGTTTCCCGGTCAGGCACATACGCGCCCCGAACTCAGAGAGCGCGGTGCCCCCAGGGGCTATATCGTAGCCCCACCCTCGAACTCCAATGGCTAAGTGAAAGTGATAAAGCATTATAGTCCGGTTGCCTCGTTTGCTATTCTACCACCTCCTTAACAGGACCGAGACGTCGGATTAAGTGTGAAAATGCGCTATTTTTGCTAGCGAACACCCCCGCACCTTGTGCGTGGGGGCTGAAGCCGACGACTGCCATCTTTCAGGTTATACATACGTATACATAAACGGCCGCACAGGAGATATTTCAATACTTGAACGCACAAGTACAAAAAGCGCTTATATCATAAACATTGTTTTACAAAATAAAACGTTCATTTGAATGTGACATTTTTCGAGCACTGCGACTCTACTATACGAGCACCACGCAGACCTTCCCCAAAATAGTGCTCGGCGGGTAACCAGCTCTCGTCCGAACCCTGGGTCGCAACAGCGGCGGCATCCATCTCCGTCCAATGTGTCTTCACACGGGCAAGTGCCATCCGTGCACCCTCTATGCAGGCCGACCGCTTCATCTCCTTGATATGCGGCACCGCCCCAAGAAATTGCTGCAATAAGCCAAAATAGCTCTTCGGCTTGGGCCTATCCAGCCAGACATGAGTCACGATATCCGTCATGGCAAGCCCGGACAACCTATTCAGCTCAGCCCATTCGGCCAACCGATCGGTCAGCGGAATTGAACGATCCGGACTATGGAATTGAGACCAAAATAGCTCTTCCGTCTTGTGATCCTTCTAGCTCCGGAAGTGCACAACGGCATCCGCCGCACTTGCTGCTAAATCCATATAAGGATCCTCCGGACCCCACAGCTGGCCAAGTTGGGCATACTTGGGATCCGTAAACCTTCGGCGCAGCACAAAGGGCTTGCCAGCCACAATGTCTCCGGCTTGGCGCAGCTCCTCCCTTATAGCCCGCATTGCAGATCGGGCGACCTTGGCCTCGGCGGTGGCCTTCCCCAGGTCTTCTCGCTCCGACAGGCGCTCTTTTTCAAGAGCCTCAGTGCGGTCGGTAGCATCTTTTAACTTCACGGCCATTTCGGCCATCTCTTCCCTGCTTCGGCAGTGCTCATCCCTTTCAGCTTCTAACTTCTCGGCCGCCCTCAAGGCCGCCGCATTACTCCTTCTGGCTTGCTCCTTGGCTTGAGCTAGTTCGGCCCGAAGGCTCTCCACAGCAGCAGCACCATCTGCGTCAAGCACAAATATTACAAGAAATGGGCTTCGGCTCCCTTACTAGGTGACTGCGGAGAAAAAACTTACCTTGCGATTCGTCAAGTCGCCTGTTGATTAGTGCGATGTCCGCATCTGCAACGTCGAGTTGCCGCCTCAGTTCGGCAACTCCATCAGTCCGGCTGGCCCCCGGACTATCCGCCACCTGCATCGGAACGGCGAAGATTAAAACCTGCGATTTTGATCCTCGGCACGCTGTCGCCTTCGACAACCTACCGAGTCTCAGGGGCTACTATCTATACAGGGCGCACTTCCATGTGCAAAACTGTCAAAAGCGGACAATATCCTTCCAATCACCATACTCATCAATGCATGGTGATCTTCTGAGATGGACGCCCTCTCAAGCAGATCCTTCAGCTCCCCCGGCCGAACACCAATCGACGCCGAACTCTTCGGCTCTGCCGGGCTCGGGGATACCCTCCGTGATGACACTTCAGGCTCGTCTGCCCTATCCGACGGTGCAGCAGACGGAGGCGTCTCGCTCTCCATCATCTCCGGACGAAGGTCCCCCGAAGACGAGCTCATCTAAGAAGGTCGGAGATCCGAACTACAAGGTAAAGCTTTGGTTATACTCAGAAGCACGAATAGGGATGTCTCTTATTACTAAACTCCCTTTTTTCTACGTACGGCTCGCTGGAGGGCTGATTCTTTAGGGGAGACAATGCGGCCGGGACCTCCCCGGACGCAGGGCCCTCTGATGAAGATTTCTTAGGGGCTTTGGCCTCCGGGTCTCCGGAGGAGGTCCTCTTCTCCCCCTAGAGGGAGGGATTCTCGGCCCCCCCTTCTTCAAGCGCCTCCTTGGGTGAGGCGGTAGCTCCCTTATCTTCCCCTTCGCCTTCTTCTGAAGGCGCAACCTCCAACATCCTGACCAGCATGGGATCCGGCACGATCTCTGGGAGGGGGGCCGGACACCGGATCAGTTTTGCTTGCGCTATCCACTCCTGTTTAGAAGGACATTGGTCAAAAGACGAATCATGGAAAGGCAAACAAACGGTATGTCCGGACTCGGAGCTACTTACTTGTGTATCCGGGCGATTGCAGCTCAGGCCGGCGTCCTCGGTCAATTCTGGACACGCCACTTGTGGTCCGAAGAATAATTTGTACATCTCCATGGGTGTCATACCCATGAAGTGTTGAAGAATCCGTGGTCCCTCCGGATTAAATTCCCACAGCCGGAGAGGGTGGCGTTTGCAGGGCAGGAGACGCCTAACCAGCATGACCTGCATTACCACTACTAGATCGATCTCCCTCGCATGGAGGTCTCGAATCCGGCCCTGCAGAAGGGGCACGTCCTTTGGTGACCCCCAGTTGAGCCCTTGGTTGACCCACGACATCAACCGTCGTGGAGGTCCCGAGCGGAATAAGGGCGGCGGCTTCTGCCTGCTGCCCTTCAGAGCGGTGATATAGAACCACTCCCGCTGGCACAAGCCGAGTTCCTCTTGGATGGAGCCCTCGGGCCATGGGGCATCGGCCCTCTTGCTTATGGCCGCCCCGCCGCACTCTGCTTGACGCCCCCTGATCATCTTCGGCTCCACATTGAAGGTCTTAAGCCACAGGCCGAAGTGGGGGTGACGCGGAGGAAGGCTTCGCAGACGACAATAAATGCGGAAATATGGAGGATGGACTCCGGGGCCAAGTCATGGAACTCCAACCCATAGTAGAACATGAGCCCTCTCACAAAAGGATCCGTCGGGAAACCTAAACCCCGACGAAGGTGGGATACAAAGACGACATACTCGCCGGGCTCGGGGGTGGGGATGGCCTGCCCTTCGGCGGGCAGCCTGTGCGAAATCTCGTAAGACTGGTACTTGGCCTCTCGCAGCTTTAGCACGTCCTCCTCCGTGACAGAGGAGGGCATCCACCGGCTCTGAAGGTCGGAGCCGGACATTGTTGAAGGTCCGAAGCGCTCGAATCTGGGGCTCTGGGTGTTGGAACTTGGAGCAAGGAGAGGATTCGATGGAAGATTGAAGAAAAGAAACGAGCCTTGGTCCTATTATAAAGAGGGAGAATACCAAGAGTCGTCTCCGTGACCGTTCGGGACTCGCCTTCGATAGAGGAGGCGTGGCGACGGGCACGGTCGGGTTACCCATGTCCGTAGTGATGAGAATCCCGGAATAAGGGGAACACGATCTCTGCTTCGACAAGACGTGCCAAGGAAACCGCTTCGCTAAACGCGCTGAGGTGGTATAATAAAAAACGATTCAAGTAAAGGCTTGGTAGTGGTGTGACGTCATGCCGCAAAATACGTCAGCAGATTGAACTTGTGTACATATTATTCTCTCTACGGTGGAATGTGGAATTTATTTTGCAGAGCCGGACACTATCCTGGTGTTCACAATCTTCTATGGATTATTCGGAGGAGGAAACCGCCTTGCAATGCCGAACATTATGCGCGCCGGACTCATCATCATTGAAGCCAGGTTCAGGGGCTACTGAGGGAGTCCTGGACTAGGGGGTGTCCGGACAGCCGGACTATCATCGTCCGCCGGACTCCAAGATTATGAAGATACAAGATTGAAGACTTCGTCCCGTGTCCGGATGGGACTCTCCTTGGCGTGGAAGGCAAGCTTGGCGATACGGATATGTAGATCTCCTACCATTGTAACCGACTCTGTGTAACCCTAGCCCTCTCCGGTGTCTATATAAACCGTAGGGCTTTAGTCCGTAGGACACAACAACCATTACAACAATCATACCATAGGCTAGCTTCTAGGGTTTAGCCTCCTTGATCTCGTGGTAGATCCACTCTTGTACTACCCATATCATCAATATCAATCAAGCAGGAGTAGGGTTTTACCTCCATCGAGAGGGCCCGAACCTGGGTAAAAACATCGTGTCCCTTGTCTCTTGTTACCATCCGCCTAGACGCACAGTTCGGGACCCCCTACCCGAGATCTGCCGGTTTTGACACCGACACCTGTGATTACGCTTTCTGTACTCTGTGCTTGTCTTCATTTCATCATGATGACCATGCTTGTATTCTGTTACGCTTACTTCTGAGTACTTATTCCGCTGCTAGTAGTTCTTCAGTAAGGAATTTCCTCACCGGCAAATTCCTCAGTGAAGAATTCATAAAAATCGCCTATTCACCCCCCTCTAGTCGATATAACGCACTTTCAATTGGTATTAGAGCGAGGTACTCCCTTGTTCTGTGTGATTTTGGTTTAACCGCCTGGAGTTTCAGTTATGTCGACCGCAGGTATGAAGAAAGTGACATGCCCTATCTTTGACGGTCATGATTATCCCAAGTGGAAGGCCATGATGAGGAAGCGCCTCATGGCAACGAACAGCGAGCTGTGGACCGTCACTGAGATTGGTCTTACTGATCTATGCAAGATGGCGGACGCTGATGATATTCACAAGTACACTAGACTTGACATCTTGGCGAAGGATATCATCTGTTCCTGCCTATCCAGAGATGAATTAAGGCGCATTATGCATCTTTGCAATGCGAAGCTTATCTGGGACCGAATCTCTGATGTCTATGAAGGTCATCGAACCCGTCATGATCCCTGGTTTGAGGACTTCAAGGAATCTCTCAAAACGATGACTTTCGAGCCAGAATCATCATCTTCTGCATCATGTCTCATGGCAAACGGTGCTGAGGTAACCGAATGCTCCTTATCCGAGTTTTGTGACGACGAATCTGATAATGATGAATCTGGTAATGATGAATCTGATGATGATATTGAATCTTGTTATACCAAACTTGTTTGCATTGCCACTAAACAACAAACGGCCTTGGAACAAGTTCAAAACATGCTAGACAAAAGTGATGATATGTTGCGTAAGGAAATGGATCAGTCAAAAGCATTGGGTGGATGTCTTCAGAGAATTCATGCCAAGTTTGACGCCCTTCAAGATCAACATAATACCCTCTTGACTGATCACGAGAAGCTTTCTTCTGAATCTCTTCAAAGAAAGGAAGATCTTGAAAAGCTAAGAGTGTGTTATGAAGATCTTCAGAAGGAGCGCGATTCATTACTAGCTCAACAAATCAGCGCTTCTCAGGAAGAATTTTTTCCTCCATGCTTAAAGTGCATTGAACGTGAATCTGCTAATTCTTCACCTGAATGTTCAAATGCTTCAACTGTTACAAATTCTTCATCTGCCTCTGCTATCACTAATTCCTCATCTGAGGACATTGCTAGTATCACTGACAATGCAGGGCTGAAGGAATTGTACATGACAGGCATGTACAAAAGCCTCAAAGGGCATCAGACTCTTTGTGATGTGCTTAAAAAGCAGATCCTCAACAGAAACCCTAGGAAAGAGGGTATTGCCTTTGAGAGGAAACTTAATGCTGATGGAACATATTGGAAGCCTGAGCAGTACCCCAAAACCTCATGGGTTGCTGCAAAGGGACCTCCAGTTGATCCATCTAACTTATCTGGCTTTACATGTGAATCTCCTCATTCTTCTGATGAGTCATTTGACTCCAACTATAAACTGTTCAAAAATCAGAATGGTGAAGTATTTGCTAGATATGTTGGCACTAACTGCAGGAACGGTTCCCCTATGAAGAAAATCTGGGTTCCCAAAAGTTATGTTGAAAGTCTTCAGGTGAATGTCCTCATGACACCACCTGTGGAGAACAGGAACCCCAGATCAAATTCTTCATATGGATCCAAGTCCTCATACGGACCAAATTCCTCACATGGATCAAATTCCTCAAAAGGATCAAAGTCCTCATATGATTGTCATCGTGCTAACAACTCTGTGTCGCAGGGTAGAGCTAAGGGCTATGCATATGTGCATTATTCTTCAAATCATTATGTTCATAAGTCCTCGAAGAATTTCTCTGCTTATTCATATGCTTACCCTAACCACTCTTATGTGAAACGAAATGGTTTGGCATCTTTGCCACCTTTCTCATATGGTGCTCGCAGAGTGATGAACTCTTTGCCACCCCTTCAGATGTGGGTGGTGAAGAAAAAGAACTAATCTCTTTTGTAGGGTCAGGTCTCCAGACGTGCTTTAACGTCTGAAGAATTTGCTGGGGACCTGACAAAAATTGCCTGAAAGGACGCAGGCGAATCATGATGAAATGATCTTTCATTTCACACGTCCTCATACTGCTATATCTGTTTACTGCTTGATGAAATTCATCTGATGAAATTGATGTCATATTCTTCACTGATGAAGCATATGAGATTATAAGCTACACTAATTCATCTGCAGGATGATCAACCCAAAACTACTGAATGGGTCCTCGATAGTGGATGTACAAATCACATGACTGGTGACAAGAATCTATTGATGGATGCTCCCTTATCACCGTCACCTCTGAAGAATATCATCTTTGCTGACAAAGGCAAAAGTCAGGTATTGGGTCTTGGTAAGGTTGCAATCTCTAAGGATAAACACATGGACAAAGTCATGCTTGTTGAGTCCTTAGGATACAATCTCATGTCAGTCTCAATGCTTTGTGATCTTGATATGGTTGTTGTCTTTGGCAAGTATCGCTGTGTTGTGATTATGGAAGCTGACAATTCCAAAGTCTTCAAAGGCTTTAGGAGAGGGGACCTGTATATTGTTGATTTCTCTACAGGACCACAACCAGTCGTGTGCCTACTTGCAAAAGCTTCAGAAGGCTGGCTATGGCATCGACGACTTGGTCACGCAGGCATGAGGAATTTGCACACGCTTGCGAAGAAGAAGCATGTCATTGGCATTGAGAATGTCAAATTCCTCAAGGATCACTTGTGCGGAGCCTGTGAAGCAGGAAAAATGACCAAGGCCAAGCATCCAGCAAAGACTATCATGACCACTACGCGTCCATTCGAATTGCTTCATATGGACCTCTTCGGACCTAATCATTACTCAGCAGTCACTAATGATGCATCTCTATATGGTTTTGTCATTGTTGATGATTATTCTCGATATACATGGGTACACATTGTTACTTACAAACATGAAGTGCAGGAAGTCTTCAAACGATTTTCCTCGAGGGCTTCAACCAACTTTGGTGTGAAGATCAAGCACATCAGAAGTGACAATGGAACTGAGTTCAAGAATTCCGGTCTTGATGCCTATCTTGATGAACTCGGTATTACTCATGAGTTATCTTCTCCCTATACTCCTCAGCAAAATGGCGTCGTGGAGCGCAAGAACAGAACTCTGGTTGAGATGGCTCGCACTATGCTTGATGAATACAAAACGCCACATCGTTTTTGGATTGATGCAGTTGATACTGCGTGCCACATCATCAACAAAGTATATCTTCACAAATTCTTCAAGAAGACGGCCTATGAACTCCTCACTGACAAGAAACCCAATGTGAGTTATTTCCAAGTTTTCGGTGCTAAATGTTGGATTAGAGATCCTCACCACAATTCTAAATTTGCACCGAAAGCACATGAAGGTTTTATGCCTGGTTACGGAAAGGACTCGCACACCTACGGAGTCTTCAACATTGCTCTTCACAAGATTGTTGACACTGTAGATGTGCGGTTCGATGAAACTAATGGCTCGCGAAGAGAGCACCTACCTTCTGTGTTAGATGAACCAGCACCTGAGGATTCCATCAAGTTCAAGGCAACTGAGGATGTCATTCCTACTGAAGAATCTGTTGAAGAATTCATTCCAGTTCATGAAGAACGTCGAGCGGATGCACCTGAAAAAAATCCTGAGGAAAATGGTGCTGAAGAAAATGCTGATCAAAATCCTCAGCGACAACCAGCTCATCCTCGCGTTGCAAAAGAAGTGCAAGTGGAGAAGATCATCGATGACATTAGCGCACCAGGTCCTCTCACACACTCAAAAGCTTCACATTTATCTAACTTTTGTGGGCACTATGCTTTTGTCTCTATCACAGAGCCCACTAAGGTAGATGAAGCATTTCTGGAGCCGGAGTGGATTCAGGCTATGCAAGAAGAATTACATTAGTTCGAGCTTAACAATGTCTGGGAACTGGTCAATCGCCCAGATCCTCGCAAGCATAATATCATTGGCACAAAGTGGATCTACCGCAACAAGCAAGATGAAAATGGCCTTGTGGTGAGGAATAAGGCACGACTAGTAGCTCAAGGCTACACACAGGTTGAAGGAATTGATTTCGATGAAACTTTTGCACCTGTTGCTAGACTTGAGGCTATTCGCATATTACTTGCTTATGCTAATCATCATGATATCATCTTATATCAAATGGATGTGAAAAGTGCATTCCTCAATGGTAAGCTTGAGGAAGAAGTATATGTTGCTCAACCCCCAGGTTTTGAAGATCCAAAGAATCCTGACAAAGTCTTCAGACTTAATAAGGCCCTCTATGGCCTCAAGCAAGCCCCTCGGGCGTGGTACGATACACTGAAGGAATTCTTCGTGAAGAATGGCTTCACACCCGGTTCACTCGACCCTACTCTCTTTACTAAATCTTATGATGGTGAACTGTTTGTGTGCCAAATATATGTTGATGATATTATCTTTGGCTGTACTGACCAACGTTATAGTGATGAATTTGCCTACATGATGAGTGAAGAATATCAAATGTCTATGATGGGAGAGTTGAAATTCTTCTTAGGTCTTCAAATTCGTCAGCAGCGCAATGGCATATTCATATCTCAGGAGAAATACCTCAAAGATGTACTGAGGAAATTCGGCATGCAAGATTGCAAAGGCGTCAAAATTCCTATGCCCACAAATGGCCATCTATGCACTGATTAAAATGGTATTGACTTCGATCACAAGGTATACCGCTCCATGATTGGTTCTTTATTGTACTTATGTGCATCTAGGCCAGATATAATGCTTAGTGTTTGCATGTGTGCCCGATTTCAAGCTGCACCGAAGGAATCACACCATAAGGCTGTGAAGCATATTCTTTGATATCCAGCTCACACACCAACACTAGGATTATGGTACCCCAAGGGCTCTGCTTTTGATCTCAATGGATATTCTGACTCTGACTATGCTGGTGATCGTGTGGACCGCAAGTCAACATCTGGCACTTGTCATTTCCTCGGACGATCTTTGGTCTGTTGGTCCTCGAAGAAACAGAACTGCGTATCACTGTCTACTGCTGAAGCTGAATACATTGCTGCTGGCTCGTGCTGTGCTCAACTGCTTTGGATGAAGCAAACCCTCAAGGACTATGGCATCAACGTGAAGAATGTGCCTCTCCTCTGTGACAATGAGAGTGCCATCAAGATTGCTCACAACCCAGTTCAGCACTCGAAGACAAAGCACAACCGGATTTGTCATCATTTTCTTCGTGATCATGTGTTGAAGGGCGACATCTCCATCGAGCACGTGAAGACTGAAGAACAGCTAGCTGATATCTTCACTAAGCCCTTGGATGAGAAGAGATTTAGCAAGTTGCGGTGTGAGCTAAATATCTTAGAATCTTCAAATGTTCTTTGAAAAGGACACACATCCTAACACTTATGCAAAATTGATGACTTAGATGTGCAACACATGAAGAAACGTTTTTCTTCAATCAATGAAGAACAACACTCTAAGTGTGAAGAAATTAATGAAGAATTTGATTCTCAGAACCCTACGACAATTGTACGCGGTGTCTGAAATCATCATTCTTATACGGTGGGTCACGCCACCACAAAAGTTGAAAATCTTCAATTTGAGTTTTTCCTCAGTTTTGAAATTCTTCAGTTTTTCAAATTCTTCAAAATCTT
>NC_041385.1:250034470-250094575 GCF_002162155.2 Triticum dicoccoides
CTTATGGCTATTTCTTCAAGTTGCGTTTTCTGCTAAGTGAATGTTGATCGGACCCTTCCCCCTCTATGCTATACTCAACCCAATTTATTCACAAATTCTTCATGTGCGTTCTATTTGAAACTCGTTCAAAGTCTTCACTGTGTCCTTGTCAGCTGAAGAAATTGCGAATGAAACTTTAAAACAAATCTTATCCAGATTTTCGGTTTTACCGCTCAAACTGTTCCGCATCCCACGATGCATTATTTTATTCACCCACGATCTTACACGATCTCATCTACACAATATGTGGGTGACACATGTTGCGTGAAGGAGAAAGGGCAGGGGCATGTTCGTCCCAAAATCTTCGGGCGAACAGTTTTTCACCGTGGCTATAAATACCCGTCTCCCCTTCCTCACTTCATTTACTCCGCTCGGTCGCTGTCTCTCGCTCGAGCTCCTCAAACCCTAGCGCCGCCGCTACTCCATCGTCGCCGGTGAGGAAGAGCTTCGCAGCCTCGACCTCGTCGCCGTCGTACTCGTGCCGGTTGCGGAAATCTTCACTCCGCCGCCGCCGTAGCTATTTCCCTCTGCCAAGTTAGGGCGTGGGAGATCTAACCTGACGAACTTCACATCTGTTCATCTCAGTTCGTCGTGTTCTTCAGTTCGGGTAATTAAAAGTTACTTTTATTACTCACTTTGATTATCAAATTTCCCTGAAAATCTTCAAAGGTGTTTTATTCTTCAAATCTTCACACATATGAACACCTCACACACTGTATGCTCTTGATCCATTTCTCTAAGCAATCATTTTCTTCAAGATTCCTCAATTGTGTGGATCTTCGATCTGTACAACTCTGGAACCTAAGACAAAGAGCGCTTAGTGAAATTCCTCAAGGTTCATCTGGTCAAATTCCTCAAAACTTGTCGTTTCAAAAAACCTTCTGAGAACGCATATGACCTCTCCAAATTCCTCGCACCTACACTCTGTTCACAGGTACTCATGTCCGCTGCTGAATCACTAGGTTCTCATCAACTTAACTCATTTGCAGCGTTCCTCAAAGAAAAAATGCATACTTCTTCAGAGTGTTCTATTGTTCAAATTCCTCATCTGAAGAATATGGCAGATGGTAAGAGACCGCAGAAAGGAGGAAAGAAACCTGAGGTCATGACTGCTTTCGAGATCCCTGATGAAATTTACAAGGACTATTGCACACCTGATGAAGCCAAATTCGGCAAAGAAAACAAGAATCAGCGCAAGGTGCGCATACAGAGGATTGAACGGAGATGGGCAAGAGAATGGAGGGAATACAGATATGTGACTCCAAAATACATGAAGAAATTCGCCCTCAATCCTTCGTGCCCAAGAGCTCCATTGGCACCTGGCCAAGTAGCTGATCCCACCAGTATCAAAAGTGTTGAGGACTTTCCTGAAGAATGGGCTAAGCGCCAAGCCAAATTGGCAAGACAAGCCAAGGAGGCTGTGATGAAATTCAATGAGGATTCTGCTGCTGCTGCTGCTACTGAGGCCTCGGTCAAGCCGAGGAAATCAATGCCAAAGAAGCTTGCTCGTAAGCCAAGTGCTTCACCAACAGCGCCCTCACGGCCAAGTTCCTCAGCTATGCCCTCACGGCAAATTCCTCAGATTGCTACTGCTCCCTCAAAGTCCTAAGCTCCTGTGCATCTGGCTACATGTCAAAGGACTACGGGTTTCTCGATTGCCTCTGGTGTCTCAGCAAGTTCCTCAGCTGCACCAATGTCCTCATCAGGACCCACACTGTTGAAGACTAAAGCAACAGCTGGACGCGGTCCTCGGCCAAGTCCAAGGAAGAAACAAGTCGCATTCCATGTACCCTCTGATGATGAAGCTTCTGATAATGAACTTGCAGAAATCATCAGAGACAGACAGGTGAAGGCCGCTAGAGCCAAAGGCACATTTGTGCCACTGCTTTTGGATCCGAAGAAGATCCTCAACTACATTGATCTCTGGCACAAGGATCCAAACACCCCAATGCCTGATCTTCCTCTGACTCCTGGTCAAAGTCACATGCTGACCCATTTCATCACTCAAGAGAAATGGAAATTTGAGAAGGTAAGAGAGATAAAGAAAGCTCAATACAGAAAGGAGAAGCTCCTGAAGAAAAATGTTGTCAGAATGACACCTGAGGAACTTCTCAAGGCTCAGTCTGAAATTCAAGCCCTCAGCAAAGACTTTGATGCCTACTATGCTGATTGGCAAGGAGCCAAAGTGAGATTCATCGATCTGACGAAGAAATTCACCAATGTTGCATCCCCATCGCAACAAGAAAATCCTCAGGCTGCAGACTCTGCTCAGCCTACTGAAGAACATGCCAGCACCGCTGATGACTTTCAGCCTGCTGAAGAAAATACAAGTTTTAGGGCTGATGACTCCATCCCAGCCGCTGAAGAAATTGCCAGGGCATCCACTAGTGGTGCACCTGAAGAAACTGAAGAGACCAGGGCAACTGCATCAGTTGCACCTAAAGAAAATCAACCAGATTCCTCAGCTCCTCCCGCGCCTACACCAACTCCAATTCTTCCTTCTGCCTATGAGGTGAAGAAGACCAAGGCTGCGGAGCGAGCTGCAGTGAAGAAAAGGAAGGCATCAGCTGCGTCAAATTCTTCGGCTGCGAAGAAAATGAAGCCAATGACCAGCTCACTTGAACATCCAATTGATGCTGTTCCAATTTCCTCCATGTCGTCAAAGGAAATTGTTCCTTTTGGAGAAGACTATAAGATCCCAAGCGGATCTGATGAAGAAAATCATTCTGCTGCTTCGTCAGAGCAGTTTGATGAAGAAATTGAAGTGGACGCAATCCCTTCACCACCAGTCATTTCCTCACCTATGCCTCAGTTCACAGCTGAAGAGGCTGGTGTTGAGGAAATTGAAGATGAAGATGTGGATATTGGATGCACCACACCTGTGATGAACGATGACTTTTGGGAAAGTCAGCATCCCAATACTCCTCTCTTCACTCCTATACAACAGATTCCTCAGTCCCCTGCAACAACAGTTCAGATGGGCTCTGAAGAAACTCAACCCACTCCATCTGTTCATGAAGATATTCCAGCCGCTAGTGCTGAAGAACCTGCTGCTGCTGATCCTCAAGTTGCACAAGAAGAAGAACCAGAAATTCCTCAGCCTGAAGAACCTGAGCTTGCGATTCCTGAGGTTGTGCTGCAAATCACTGACACTCCTCTGCCCAAGCCGAAGAATCTGTTCTCAAGCAAACAGAAGTTCAAGGCTGAAGACTTCTTTCTGGAGCATGTGTTCTTCACTGACTATAATCCATATGACTCTGCTCGCATAAGGAAGAGGCATTTCTGGACTGCAAGTCAATCCAACTTCTATTCCTTAGTGCTGTTTGATAAGGACAAAATCTTCGATCATGAACATATTCCTCATGTGGATATGGAATCTCTGCCATGCTTCGAGCCAGTCCTCAGTGTTATTCACGATGCGGGATTACTCAACTTCTGCACTGATATCTGTGATTGGAATGAAGAACTCATTCTTCAGTTCTACGCTACACTGCATATCACTGGAAATGCTGAAGATGTCAACTCATGGGTGTTGGATTGGATGACTGAAAACACTCACTACAAGGCACCAGCAACCGAATTGCTCCGTGTCCTTCCTCTCGATCCTCCCCATGAGAGTGCATGTTGCATCTACAATGACCCTGAACTGACAAATCACTATATGCAAGTGCTCATGAACCCATTGAAGCCAGGGTAGGCCCCACGAACCAAATTCCTCGTCAAGGAATTACTCTATGTGCCTCGGACTATCTATCGCATTCTGACGAAGACAATGAGTCCTATCAAGGGCCACGACTCAAATGATGAAGAAGTCGTTGGCATCATGAAGAATATGCTTTTTAACATCATTCATGGCGTTCCCATCAACTTCCATGATTTCTTCATGAGGACTCTTGCAAATGTTGCTATGTCACCATTCGAGCTGAAGCCCTATGCGCCTTGGATTATGAGATTCATAAGGGCAAGATCTTCACTGAATTACAAAGCTGACACTCTGAACCACGGTAGCTACTTGCCTCCCATTGAAGTTCTCAAACGACCAGTTTCATCATCTGATGATAAAGGCAAGGCAGCTGCTGTGATCGATGAAGGCACTCGTCCATTGGATGGTCAATTTCGTCTGGCTACATCTTACTCTACCAATGATGACTCTGCCACACATGACACTGCCGCAAATACCTCAGCTAAGCAAAATCCTCAAGCAACAGCACCCAGGGTGATGACTGAACGTGAGTTACTCCTCAGTCTTCATCAGAAGGTTGATCGCAATCACAAATGGGTAAAGCGTCAGTTTGGTGCAATTCTTCACAACATGACCTCAACACATAATGCAGTGAAGAAGAACCATTACTACCTTCATGAAACCCTCAACCGCACCTGGGCTGTTCTCACTCATGTATATAGCGCTGAAGAACTAAAGACCATGGGTCTCAAGGAAGAATTAGACTGGTCTGCACCTCCTCCGAAGAAATTCAAGAGGGTCAAAGTTCCTCCACTGGTGGCCAGCTCTTATTCTTCATCGCATAACACTGATGAGTATGAAGATTTGGACGACACTGCGGCAGGCCCTGCTACAGCAAACAACCCCGACAATGCTGGCGCTCCTCCATCAACTTGAAATTCTTCAGGGGCGTTAGTCCTCAGTTTCAATCCTTTTGGTCATTTGATGACAAAGGGGGAGAAATCTGAGTTAGTCTTCAAGCGGATCTATATTAAGGGCGTTTTTTCTAAGTTACAACTCTCGTTCTTCCGAAACTTTTATTGGATCGAGTTGTAATCTTAAACCCGATGGTGCTCTGATACTTTTGGATGGTGCTCTGACTTTTGATGCACTATGCTCTGATTGATGCTATTCTGCATGCTTATTCCTTGTTAATATTATTGCACGCATGTTGAATTTCATCAGGCACCATATTTCATCATGCATTTCAAATTCTTCATATTACATATCAAATGCGTGTATGAATTACAAGATATAGGGGGAGATCTCCATGATTCAACTCTTCAAATGTGCATTGCCTCAAAAGCAAATTCCTCACTATGCACATCTTCAGGGGGAGTTCTTCTATATCTTGCAATCAAATTCCTTGATATCAGTATTTACACTTCATATGTTTATCCCCGTTGAAAACCTAACCTATACTGTCATCAATCACCAAAAAGGGGGAGATTGTAAGTGCATCTAGTGCCCCTTAGTGATTTTGGTGTATTGAAGACTTATAGGTTATGGGACTAATGTGTTTGTAAGTGTACACAGGTCTATAAGTCTATGAGGAGTTTGATATTTACAGAGAAAGTCGACCCCTAAAAATGAAGTTCTTCGACTGAAGACTTTGATATTCTGAAGACTTTGAAAGTGAAGAAATTGGTGTGACCTTGAAGACTTGGTATTCATTTGAGGAACATGAAGCCTGAAGACTTTTGTTTTCGTAGTCTCATTTTCTCTTTCTTGAGTCATAGGAAACACCGTACTGTTAAAGGGGGTCGAGGAAATACTAAGGAAAAATTTCCATGTGATGCTCAACTCAAAATCCTACACCTACCAATCCCTTCGAGTGAAGCCATTGGAAATCTCATATAGTTCAGTCAAATTCTTCAGTGACAGAGACGCAGTTCTTCTCGTCACTGAGGACTTTGCTCTGACTGAGGAGTTAGGAATTCGCCAGTGCGAATTTCCTACACAGTGAGGAACATGATAGCCCTGAGGAATTTGAGAGTCAAATTTCTGACCGTTGCTGTGCTGCGCGCCAGCTGACCCAAAATATCTTAGCCACCTAACGGTCATATCATTGAAGGGCATTTATGTCTTATCATGTCGGGCTGCTCCCTAGGCTATAAACAGCCGCCGCCTACAACCACTAGTTGGTTGGCTGCTCCGAGAAAACTTGACACTTGTCATTTGAGAGCAACCCATCCTCCGAGGACTTAGAGCGAAAATCATCAAGTGAGGAAAACCCAAACCAAACCCCTACAAACCCAAAGTGATTGAGCATCACTGAAGAAATTGATCCTATGTGGATCCGACGCTTGTTACCTTTGAAGACTGTGCTTCTTCCAGATGGTTAGGCGTCAAGGTCTAGAGCATCCAAGAGGAATTGTGGATCGCCGAGTGACCAAGTCTGTGAAGGTTTGGAAGTCTCCTGAAGACTTACCACGAGTGACTGGGCGAGGCCTGCGTGGCCTTAGTTCAAGGAGAATACGGTGAGGACTGGGTGTCCTGAGTTGCGGCTCAGTGACTGGGTGTCCGGGACTGCGTGTCCTCGAGTTTAAATACTCAGCCGCTCCAACCAGACGTACAACTGAGACAGCAGTTGGAACTGGTCTACCAAATCATTGTCTTCACCAACTAACTGGTTCCATTTCCTCAACCCTTTCATTTCCTCATTACTGTGTTGAGTGTTTGTTCATATCTGTGCTTGAAGACTTTGACTGAAGACTTTCTCAATTTCCTCAGTTCAATTTCTTCAGTCTGTTTGTCTTCATCTTGTGTTATCCTATGATTATGCTTTCTGTACTCTGTGCTTGTCTTCATTTCATCATGATGACCATGCTTGTATTCTTTTACGCTTACTTCTGAGTACTTATTCCGCTGCTAGTAGTTCTTCAGTAAGGAATTTCCTCACCGGCAAATTCCTCAGTGAAGAATTCATAAAAATTGCCTATTCACCCCCCTCTAGTCGATATAACGCACTTTCACAATGAACAATATGTCATCCACATATAATATTAGAAATGCTACAGAGCTCCCACTCACTTTCTTGTAAATACATGATTCTCCAAAAGTCTGTATAAAACCATATGCTTTGATCACATTATCAAAGTGTATATTCCAACTCCGAGAGGCTTGCACCAGTCCATAAATGGATCGCTGGAGCTTGCACACTTTGTTAGCACCTTTTGGATCAACAAAACCTTCTGGTGGCATCATATAAAACTCTTTAAGAAATCCATTAAGGAATGCAGTTTTGACATCCATTTGCCAAATTTCATAATCATAAAATTCGGCAATTGCTAACATGATTCGGATAGACTTAAGCATCGCTATGGGTGAGAAGGTCTCATCGTAGTCAACTCCTTGAAATTGTCGAAAACCTTTCACAACAAGTCGAGCTTTGTAGATAGTAACATTACCGTCAGCGTCAGTCTTCTTCTTGAAGATCCATTTATTTTCTATGGCTTGCCGATCATCAGGAAAGTCCACCAAAGTCCACACTTTGTTCTCATACATGGATCACATCTCAGATTTCATGGCCTCAAGCCATTTCACAGAATCTGGGCTCATCCTTGCTTCCTCATAGTTCGTAGGTTCATCATGGTCTAGTAACATGACTTCTAGAATAGGATTACCGTACCACTCTGGTGTGGATCGTACTCTGGTTGACCTACGAGGTTCGGTAGTAACTTGATCTGAAATTTCATGATCATCATCATTAGCTTCCTCACTAATTGGTGTAGGAATCACTGGAACTAATTTCTGTGCTGAACTAATTTCCAATTCGGGAGAAGGTACAATTACCTCATCAAGTTCTACTTTCCTCCCACTCACTTCTTTCGAGAGAAACTCCTTCTCAAGAAAGGATCCATTCTTAGCAACGAATATCTTGCCTTTGGATCTGTGATACAAGGTGTACCCAACAGTTTCCTTTGGGTATCCCATGAAGACGCACTTCTCCGATTTGGGTTCGAGCTTATCGGGTTGAAGCTTTTTCACATAAGCATCACAGCCCCAAACTTTAAGAAACGACAACTTGGGCTTCTTGTCAAACCACAGTTCATATGGTGTCGTCTCAATAGATTTCGATCGTGCCCTATTTAACGTGAATGCAGCCGTCTCTAAAGCATAACCCCAAAACCATAGCAGTAAATCAGTAAGAGACATCATAGATCGCACCATATCCAATAACGTACGATTACGATGTTCGGACACACCATTACGCTGTGGTGTTCCAGGTGCGTGAGTTGTGAAACTATTCTACATTGTTTCAAATGAAGACCAAACTCGTAGCTCAAATATTCGCCTCCATGATCAGATTGTAGAAACTTTATTTTCTTGTTACGATGATTTTCCACTTCACTCTGAAATTCTTTGAACTTTTCAAATGTTTCAGACTTATGTTTCATTAAGTAGATATACCCATATCTGCTCAAATCATATGTGAAGGTCAGAAAATAACGATACCCACCATGAGCCTCAACACTCATTGGACCACATACATCGGTATGTATTATTTCCAATAAATCAGTAGCTCGTTCCATTGTTCCGGAGAACGGAGTTTTAATCATCTTGCCCATGAGGCATGGTTCGCAAGCACCAAGTGATTCATAATAAAGTGATTCCAAAAGCCCATCATCATGGAGTTTCTTCATGCACTTTAAACCAATATGACCTTGTCGGCGTTCTGGGAACAGGGGTACCTAGACTTGCCTGCCTGCGGCCTGCGGCGTGGCTCAAGGAGCGGCCCAGTACGGCCCATCTTCATCAACACATGCTCAAGAGCCTCGCGAGGGGCCAAGCCTCGCGGGGCGGACGACAGGAGGCTTCCTCAGGCACGGCCTCGTCAGGCTGGCTCGTGAGGAGGCGGAGAGATCAAGGCGGGGTACCTCACGAGGTGCCCGTGACGCAAGCCATGACGACCAAGGCCAGGCGGGCGCTAGGCGGGCGCCGGCCTGCGCAGAGTCCTTATTTCCTCTTTGCTGCAAAGGGGGCAAGCGCAGGCGAGGGTATCAAGCAAAGGCAACCATTTCGGTGCAACAAGACCAAGACCAGCAGGATGGCAGGACGAAGGTCATCGTGGAGCCCAAGCCGGCGTCATCGTCAGGGTCTTTGGCAGGAGAGGATCAACTTTAGTTAGGATAAGTGTACTAGATGTTCCCCTTCAAAATGGCCAATTGTTGGCGCCCTTCCCGCTCAATATTTGGGAAGAGGCCTGGGGCCTTCGCCTATAAATAGGACTAGCCACCCACAGGGTAGAGGAAATCAGATCCACATCTGAGACATAAAGAGAGAGAAAGAGAGGCAACTGAACTCCCCTAGCAGTTCATCGCCCCAGCCAAGAACAGACCCTCGCGAGGCTGTTCTTCCCTTGTACTGTTCTTCATCAGCCCCAGAGGCAATCCACCACACCACAAACTGGAGTAGGGTATTACACCACAATGGTGGCCTGAACCAGTATAAATCTCGTGTCCCTTGTGTTGTTCTTCGTGTAGTTTTTGATCCTGGTGAGGCGGTGAGACATGGGTAGGCTGGAGGTGTGATCTCCGCGCGCACCCCAGTGTTCGAATCTTGAGGGTCTGCCAGAACCCGAAATCCGACATTTGGTGCGCCAAGTAGGGGTGTGCTAGAATCTGCCTTCCGTCGCCTCGTTTTTCGCCGCCCGTCCCATCCATGTCAGCGCGTGTCGCGCCCGCGCCGAGCGCCGGGCCGCTCTCGCCACTCGCGTCGCCCAGACGGCCCCCGTCGGCGGGCGCCCTCGCCGTTCCCCGCCGCCTGCCGTCAACGCGCCACCGGCCCGGCGGGGAACGAGTAGCAGGCGTTGTCCTTGCATCCTTCAGTGCGGCGAGAAGGCCGCACCGCCACCCCATCGCTGACTCCGGCCAGCTCCTCATCCCACGCCCGTCGCGCTCCTGCGGACGTGCACGCCGCACTGCTCCTGGCGCGGGAGCTCCTGCACTACCGTCCCATCGATGACCTCTACGACGAGTGGCTCGCCCGCATCACCGAGCTCGTCAGCGATGCTGGGGGCTCCCCCGCGCCATCCCTCTCACTGCACCGCGCCCCGCCCTGCGCGGGCGACGAAGCTCCAGGGGCGCCTTAGCCGCCTCCCCCTTAAGAAGGTGCCTTGGCCCCAAGGCGCGTGGCCCCTGGGCGGAACCCACTCCGTCCGGCGTCAGCACAGCAAGAGAAGAGCTGCCAAGAGATCCCTCGTCCCAGGAGGCCACCCGTGTGCTCCCCGCACCGCCTCGGCATGAACGCACTCCTGCTCCAGCGCATCAAGACCCCCACTGCACCTGGCTGCAGCGCACAGAGACCCGCAAGATCAAGCTCTCCGTTACCAAAGGGCTCCCGCGGCCACTGCAGGCTGTCGTGCCTTCTCCGCTGAGCTGCGCAGCGTGGCCTGGCTGGGCAAGTTCAAGCCAGACCTGCCCCCGTGCTACGATGGCACGGCTGACCCTGCTGAGTTCCTCCAGCTCTACGAGCTGGGCATCGAAGCTGCCAACGGGGACGAGAAGGTCATAGCGAACTGGTTCCCCATGGCGCTCAAGGACGGCGCCCGCACCTGGCTCCTGAACCTGGCTCCTGGCACGATATCCTCCTGGGATGAGATGCGCACCCGATTCATCGCCAACTTCCAAGGCACCCGCGACCGGCCCCCGGCCATGAGCGACTTGCGCCGCATCAAGCAGCAGCCGGGAGAGACCCTGCGGAAGTTCATCCAGCGCTTCAACAGTGCTTCTCCGACGGCGTGCGTGACGTCAAGATGAAGGAGGAGCTCGCGATCCATGAGGACCTATGCACCTCCCTGGAGCTGTTCAATCTGGCGACCAAGTGCGCTAGGGCTGAGGAAGGGCGCCTTTCCCTCCTCGAGCTGCCAGCTGCTGACCCAGAAGATAAGAAGCCCAAGGCCAAGGACGTGAAGCGCAAGGGGGCTGCCGTGCTTGTGGCAGAGCCGGACACCAAGCGAGGAAGGGATCAGCCTGAGTTATCCAAGGGCAGCCGGTACTTCATGTACCACGACCTCCACACCCACAACACCAACGAATGCCAAGAGCTCAGGGCTGTGCAAGACGTGCGTGCCGGCCGACGCCCCGAGCACAGCGATAGGGGCTATGGCCGAGGAGGAGGAAGAGGTGGAGGACGATGGGAAGATCGTGGCCCTCGCCAAGGGTAGCGTGACCGACCTCGCGAGGACCGCTGGCAGGACCAGCCTCGTGAGGGAGGTTGGAGGGACCCACCTTGCGAGGGGGGTTGGAGGGATCATCCTCGTGAGGATCGCCCACAAGGCAACGCGGGCCTCCCTCCTCTGCCACCACAACCGAGGAGGAATGAAGACCATCACCAGGACAAGGGGGCTTGAGGCTTCCAGGAGCCGCGCGCAATCGCTTGCATCTTGGGCGGCGCACAAGCCCCGGCTTCTCAGCGCATCTTCAAGCAGTTTGCTTGCGAGGTGAATGCGGTCCTCCCCAAGCTTGAGGCCACATGCCCTCTCAGGTGGTCAGCGTGCGCTATCACGTTCAACTCAGCGGATCAGCTCAAGTGCGCGGCCATAGCAGGAGTCCTCCCGATGCTTTGTTCCCCAATCATCAGCAATGTGCAAGTCACAAGGACCCTCATCGATGGCGGAGCAGGGCTCAATGTCCTATCCGTCGAGACGTTCAACAATCTCCAAGTGCCATACAATCAGCTGCAGCCAATCAAGCCTTTCTCAGGAGTCACTGATGGTTCCACAGTTCCGATAAGGCAGGTCCGCCTTCTTGTTACCTTCGGGAAGCGCGACAACTACCGCACCGAGCTCATTGACTTTGATGTCGCTCACATCTGCCTGCCGTACAATGCCATCCTCGGGTACCCAGCCCTGGCCAAGTTCATGGCCGTGACCCATCATGGCTACAATGTCCTCAAGATGCCAGGAAGCGGTGGGGTCATCACAGTGCCCTGAGAAGAGAGAGACGCCATGTGTTCTCTGGAACGTGCTTTCCAAGCCGCATCAATTGAAGACCCAGATCACAGGAATGGGAGGCCTCCCGAGGCTTCTCCTTAGAAGAAGACATCGCCTGGCCCGAGCCCTCGAGAGGCAGGCCCCTCAGGGTCCGGCCTGTTCAGGGGACATCTCCTTCTGTCGCATAGGAAGGCGTGCCCGGCGCCCTCCTCAAGCAAGGCTCAGGGGCTCTCTCTTGGAGGGCCATCGACTTTGCTAAGATCACGAGGGAGGCGCTCGGGCATCACTTGGAAGCGTGCTTCAACGCACATTTCCCTCAGGAAGGAGCAAGGCAAGGAGGACCAAACCCTCAGGAATTCGTCAGCGAGATCATTCAGGAGCTGCAGGAGTCAAGAGTCATGAGTGGCAGCCGCCGCTTACCCGCCGTAGCTCCCCATCCAGGCGAGGATGGTGGGCTGCGCATCTGCATCGACATACCAGGACTCAACCGAGCCGCCTCTCAGGAGCGCCTCTGGCCCTTACGTGTGGGGCGCTGCGAAGGTCCACCCCACAGCTATGTTCGCATGCCTTACGGCCTGCCGAACGCGGCTGCTGTGCGTCAGCGCCTCATGAGGAGCATCTCGGAGGCTCAGGCGGTCAGGCACTCCGCAGTCTTGGCGGAGATGGAGATGGTCCGCGAGGAGCCGCTAGCGCCTCCGGAACCTCCCGAGGCCCCTAGGCCTGGGGGCTCATGAAGATCATCTCCCGCAGCACACACCATCCGCTACTTCAGCATCCCTACATCTTCAGCATCATCAGGTGACATCCTTCAAGTTTCATTTTCAGCTGGGAGCGCCCCCCAGGGCTGCATCATTCCCAGGCCGCGTGGGTCCGTCCCTGCGGCATGTATCCCTTTAGTTCATGTTTTCAGCTTACTTTATCGGGGGTGCCCCTCGGGCTGCATCATCCCCAAAGTCGCTCGGGCCCGACCCAGCGGTGATCATCTTTTTCTGCGTCTATCTAAATGGATTTGCTCCTTCATGATTAACGTGTTTGACTTAATCGCCCGCTCGATTGACACCAACTGACGGAGGTGCTCCCTCACAGCACGACGCTTGCGCATGGGTCCGTCCCTGCAACATTGACAATCCTGGATGGCTGAGCTCCGGCTGCGGCAACTCCGCAGGGTGCCACCTCACCAAGCCTTTAGTGCCTCGTCACCTTCCTAGAGCAACTAGCAGCTGGCCGGCAATTGTAACGGCAAACCCTCGCTTTTCTCATGATGAACTTGCAGGATTGCTTCAAGGAGCAGCATCGGGCGAGGCCTCCGCAGCGTCTCCTTCGCTCTCGTCCATGCAAACCGCTTGCACGTTAAAGGGGGGTACCTGAGCATCGTGACTCATGGGCTCTTACTGGCTCTCCAGCCCTCACCCTCTGGCCTTGTCCAGGGCATCGCGACCAGGCATACCAGCGACGGCTGAGCCCGCTCGAGGGCCGGGACCTGAGGACGTAGAGCACGAGGGGGAGCAAAGGCGAGAGGGAAGAGGCACGAGGGGACCTTGCTAGGCGACTCCTCGGCTGTCAACGCGCGGGCCCGGCGCCGCGCCAAGGAGTGGTTTCTGACCCCCGAGATAAGTCATCCTCCGGAAACACTAGCTATCGCAGCACCGACCTCGCACCCAATGCAGTTCCGTTTTGGCGACGTCGCACTCCTTTCTCACCGAGCGATGGCTGCTTGAGTGCTAAAGGGGACCTCCTGAGCATCGCGACTCAGGGGCTCTTACTGGACCCCGGGCTGCTCACCTCCTGGCCTTGACCACGACATCACGGCCTGGCATACCAGTGACGGCTGAAGCCTGCCTTGGGACCGGGACCTGTCAGCACAGAGCGTCAAGTCCTCGTGAGGTTCGAAAGGAGGGACTGAGCTAAGACGGGACGAGCACCCCTCACCGCTTCATGATAAGGATCATATTAACAAATGGAACTACAAGCACCTTACAAACCCCCATGGGGTGTGTTCTTTGATTCCTTGCAAGGAACAAAAGGAGCAAATCCTAAAGAGTGCTAACTACGCGCGCCTCCGCAAGAGACGCCATCATCAACAATGGGCCGTCAGCCACCGGCGCCAACCCCATACAGATCAGTGGTAACGGCGGCCTGACAAGCCCGCCCTGCTCCGAGAGCGACGCAAGCTTGGGGGCTCGTAGCTGTCGTCGCTCGTCTCCGGGGTCACGAGGAGCTCGGCGGAGTCGCTGGATTCTCCGACACCTCCGCTGCCTGAGGAGCTGCTGGGGAAGCGGTTGACGAGTCTAGTCCTCACCGCGGAAGGGCCCCGACCGCCTTCCTCAGGGCAGAACTCCAGCCGGCGTCCCTCCGCGTCGAAGACCTTGAAGAACATCAGGGAGGCGCCATCGTACTCGAGGTAGATTGTGAGGGCACCACCCGTCCTGCCGACCCGGGCGATCTCGCCCCAGCCATGGGTCAGGTAGACCCTGCCCGGAGCGACGACCTCGACCTCCGCTTCGGTCGCAGGGGGTACTACAGTCAGCATGTTGCAGCCAAAGCTCGATAGGCCCCCTCGGCGGGATCTCGAAGGCGAAGGAAGGAGGGAGGCGAACCCAGGACCGAGGAGGCGTGGCAGCGTGAAGCACGAGCTCGCGAGAAGAGCCCACGGCGTGGACTCCTGGAGGAACGACGCGCACCGCCGTGATTCGCCGGCGGCGACGGCGCCTTTGGCGATTCCGCTCGGCACCAGCATCTTCAGGACCCTCGATCCGGGCGTACAAGGGCAGTGGGAATCTCAGCGGCGGTTGCTCGAACCATGGCCTCGACACCTCCTTCCAAGCACCTCCTTCCCCGTGGCAGGAGACGAGCCGTTTCTTCGAAGGAAGTGGGACAGGACCCTCTCGGGGGGCCTTCCCCTTCTCTTCAGCAGAAAACTAACGGATCGGTGCCATTGGCGTAGGGAAGAGCAAGGACGAAGAGGAAGACGAAGAGTAGCAGGAAGAGATGGATTGGAAGGGCTCGTGCCATTTCGTACATATAGCCGAGGGAGGCCAACCAACGGCCTCCACGATCACAGGTAATCATGACCCGTTTTGCATGCAGGGACTTGTCAAATCGTGCAGTTGCCGAGGCGTCGTGGGGGAGCCAGGACGCCCACGTCCAATCGACCGCCACGCGGCACCCAAGGCCGCAGGCTATTGGGCCCCGCGGCGCTTCGGACTTGCCTCTTCGCTTCTCTGCTAAGCCAAGTCCAAGCGCGCCTTGGGCTTGGGGGCTACTGTTGGCATTCTGGGAACGGGGGTACCCAGACTTGCCTGCCTGCGGCCTGCGGCGTGGCTCAAGGAGTGGCCCAGTATGGCCCATCTTCATCAACACATGCTCAAGACCCTCACGAGGGGCCAAGCCTCGTGGGGCGGACGACAGGAGGCTTCCTCGGGCACGGCCTCGTCAGGCTGGCTCATGAGGAGGCGAAGAGATCAAGGCGGGGTACCTCACGAGGTGCCCGTGACGCAAGCCATGACGACCAAGGCCAGGCGGGCGCCAGCCTGCGCAGAGTCCTTGTTTCCTCTTTGGTGCAAATGGGGCAAGCGCAGGCAAGGGTATCAAGCAAAGGCAACCATTTCGATGCAACAAGACCAAGACCAGCAGGACGGCAGGACTAAGGTCATCGCGGAGCCCAAGCCGGCGTCATCGTCAGGGTCTTTGGCAGACGAGGACCAACTTTAGTCAGGATAAGTGTACTAGATGTTCCCCTTCAAAATGGCCAATTGTTGGCGCCCTTCCCGCTCAATATTTAGGAAGAGGCCCGCGGCCTTCGCCTATAAATAGGACTAGCCACCCACAGGGTAGAGGAAATCGGATCCACATCT
Source organism: Triticum dicoccoides (assembly GCF_002162155.2). NCBI lineage: Eukaryota > Viridiplantae > Streptophyta > Magnoliopsida > Poales > Poaceae > Triticum > Triticum dicoccoides. Next base: position 250,050,021 of record NC_041385.1, read on the forward strand.
GAGACATAGAAAGAGAGAAAGAGAGGCGACTGAACTCCCCTAGCAGTTCATCGCCCCAGCCAAGAACAGACCCTCGCGAGGCTGTTCTTCCCTTGTACTGTTCTTCGTCAGCCCCAGAGGCAATCCACCACACCACAAACTGGAGTAGGGTATTACACCACAATGGTGGCCTGAACCAGTATAAATCTCGTGTCCCTTGTGTTGTTCTTCGTGTAGTTTTAGATCCTGGCGAGGCGGTGAGACATGGGTAGGCTAGAGGTGTGATCTCCGCGCGCACCCTAGTGTCCGAATCTTGAGGGTCTGCCGGAACCCGAAATCCGACAGACCTAAACAGTAGTGCCACAAATAAGTTGCACTATCATTATCAACTTTGCATCTTTTGGCTTCAATATTATGAACATGTGTATCACCATGATCGAGATTCAACAAAAATAGACCACTCAACAAGGGTGCATGACCATAAAAGATATTACTCATATAAATAGAACAACCATTATTCTCTGATTTAAATGAATAACTGTTTCGCATCAAACAAGGTCCAGACATAATGTTCATGCTGAACGCTGGCACCAAATAACAATTATTCTGGTCTAAAACTAATCCCGAAGGTAGATGTAGAGGTAGTGTGCCGACGGCGATCACATCGACCTTGGAACCATTTCCGACGCGCATCGTCACCTCGTCCTTAGACAATCTTCGTTTAATCCGTAGCCCCTATTTCGAGTTGCATATGACCAACAGAACCAGTATCAAATACACAGGCGCTACTAGAAGCATTAGTAAGGTACACATCAATAACATGTGTATCAAATATACCTTTCACTTTGCCATCCTTCTTATCTGCCAAATACCTGGGGCAGTTCCGCTTCCAATGACCAGTCCCTTTGCAGTAGAAGCACTCAGTTTCAGGCTTAGTTCCAGACTTGGGCTTCTTCCCGGGAGTATCAACTTGCTTGCTATTCTTCTTGAAGTTCCCCTTCTTCCCTTTGCCTTTTTTCTTGAAACTAGTGGTCTTGTTAACCATCAACACTTGATGCTCCTTCTTGATTTCTACCTCCGCAGCCTTTAGCATTGCGAAGAGCTCGGGAATAGTATTTTCCATCCCTTGCATATTATAGTTCATCATGAAGGCAGTGATTGAAGAACTCTATCAATGACACTATCATCAGGAAGATTAACTCCCAGCTGAGTCAAGTGGTTATGGTACCCAGACATTCTGAGTATGTGTTCACTGACAGAACTATTCTCCTCCATTTTGCAGCTATAGAACTTGTGGTAGACTTCATATCTATCAACTCGGGCATCTGCTTGAAATATTAATTTCAACTCTTGGAACATCTCATATGCTCCATGACGTTCAAAATGTCTTTGAAGTCCCAATTCTAAGTCGTAAAGCATGGCACACTGAACTATCGAGTAGTCGTCAGATCAAGTCTGCCAGACGTTCATAACGTCACCATCTGCTCCTGCAGCGGGCCTTGCACCTAGCGGTGCTTCCAGGACGCAATTCTTCTGTGAAGCAATGAGGATAATCCTCAAGTTACGGACCCAGTCCGTGTAATTGCTACCAACATCTTTCAACTTAGCTTTCTCTAGGAATGCATTAAAATTCAAAGGAACGGTAGCACGGGCCATTGATCTACAACAACATAGATATGCAAAAAACTATCAGGACTAAGTTCATGATAAATTAAAGTTCAATTAATCATATTACTAAAGAACTCCTACTTAGATGGACATACATCTAGTCATCTAAATGATCACGTGATCCAAATCAACTAAACCATGTCCGATCATCACGTGAGATGGAGTAGTTTTCAATGGTGAACATCTCTATGTTGATCATATCTACTATATGATTCATGTTCGAACCTTTTCGGTCTCAGTGTTTCGAGGCCATATCTGCATATGCTAGGCTCGTCAAGTTTAACCCGAGTATTTTGCATGTGCAAAAACTAGCTTGCACCCGTTGTATGTGAACGTAGAGCTTATCACACCCGATCATCACATGGTGTCTCGGCACGACGAACTGTAGCAACGGTGCATACTCAGGGAGAACACTTATACCTTGAAATTTAGTGAGGGATCATCTTATAATTCTACCGCCATACTAAGAAAAATAACATGCATAAAAGATAAACATCACATACAATCAAAATATGTGACATGATATGGCCATCATCATCTTGTGCTCATGATCTCCATCACCGAAGCATCGTCATGATCTCCATCGTCATCGGCTTGACACCTTGATCTCCATCGTAGCATCGTTGTCGTCTCGCCAACTATTGCTACGACGACTATCGCTACCGCTTAGTGATAAAGTAAAGCAATTACATGGTGATTGCATTTCATACAATAAAGCGACAACCATATGGCTCCTGCCAGTTGCCGATAACTTTGTTACAAAACATGATCATCTCATATAACAATTTATATCACATCATGTCTTGACCATATCACATCACAACAAGCCCTACAAAAACAAGTTAGACGTCCTCTACTTTGTTGTTGCATGTTTTACGTGGCTGCTACGGGCTTCTAGCAAGAACCGTTCTTACCTACACATCAAGACCACAACATTTTTTCGTCAAGTGTGTTGTTTTAACCTTCAACAAGGACCGGCCGTAGTCAAACTCGATTCAACTAAAGTTGGAGAAATAGACACCCACCAACCACCTGTGTGCAAAGCACATCAGAACCAGTATCATGCACGCAGTCATGTAATGTCGGTCCAGGCTGCTTCATCCAACAATACCGCCGAATCAAAGTAAGACATTGGTGGTAAGCAATATGACTATTATTGCCCACAACTCTCTGTGTTCTACTCGTGCATATCATCTACGCATAGACCTGGCTCGGATGCCACTGTTGGGGTACGTAGCATGCAATTTCAAAAAAATTCCTACGATCACGCAATATCTATCTAGGAGACGCATAGCAACGAGAGGGGGAGAGTGTGTCCACGTACCCTCGTAGACCGAAAGCAAAAGCGTTAGTTAATGCGGTTGATGTAGTCGAACGTCTTCACGATCCAACCGATCCAAGTAGAGAACATACAACACCTCCGTGTTAAGCACACGTTTAGCTCGATGACGTCCCTCAAACTCTTGATCCGGTAGAGGGTCGAGGGACAGTTCCGTCAGCACGACGGCATGGCGATGGTGTTGATGATGTGATCCGCGTAGGGCTTCACCTAAGCACTATGACACTATGACCGGAGGCGTAAACTATGGAAGGGGGCACCGTACACGGCTAAGAGAAATCTTGGTGTGTCTTTGGGGTGCCCCTTGGCCACGTATATAAAGGAGGATAGGGAGGAGGCCGGTGGCCTAGAGGGGGCGCGCCAAGGGGGAGTCCAACTAGGATTCCCAATCCTAGTTGGTCTCCCTTTCCTATTCCAAGAAGGGGAAAGAGGGAAGGAGAGGGAGAGGGAAAGAGGGGGTCGCGCCCCCTCCCCCTTATCCAATTCGGACTCCCTTGGGGTTGGGCGCGCGCCACCCTGCAGGCTGCCCTCTCCTACTCCCTTATGGCCCATTAAGGCCTCTAACTTCCCCGGGGAGTTCCGGTAACCCCTCGGTTCCCCAATAAATATCCGAAACGTCCCGAAACCATTCCGGAATCTGAATACCTTCGTCCAATATATCAATATTTATGTCTCAACCATTTCGAGACTCCTCGTCACGTCCGTGATCTCATCTGGGACTCCGAACAAACTTCGGTCATCAAAAACACATAACTCATAATACAAATCATCATCGAACGTTAAGCGTGGGGACCCTACGGTTCGAGAACTTTGTAGACATGATCGAGACACATCTCCAATCAATAACCAACAATGCAACCTGGATGCTCATATTGGCTCCTACATATTCTACGAAGATCTTTATCGATCAAACCGCACAACAACATACGTTGTTCCCTTTGTCATCGGTATGTTACTTGCCCAAGATTCGATCATCGGTATCATCATACCTAGTTCAATCTCATTACCGACAAGTCTCTTTACTCGTTTCGTAATGCTTCATACTGTAACTAACTCATTAGTCACATTGCTTGCAAGGCTTATAGTGATGAGCATTACCAAGAGGACCCAGAGATACCTCTCCGATACACGGAGTGACAAATCCTAATCTTGATCTATGCGAACCCAACAAACACCTCCGAAGACACCTGTATAGCACTTTATAATCACCCACTTTTGTTGTGATGTTTGATACCACACAAGGTGTTCCTCCGGTATTCAGGAGTTGCATAATCTCATAGTCAAAGGAACATGTATAAGTCATGAAGAAAGCAATAGCAATAAAACTGTAACGATCATAATGCTAAACTAACACATGGGTCTTGTCCATCACATCATTCTCGAATGATGTGATCCCGTTCATCAAACGACAACACATGTCTATGGTTAGGAAACATAACCATCTTTTATTAACGAGCTAGTCAAGTAGAGGCATACTAGGGACACTATGTATTGTCTATGTATTCACACGTGTACTGAGTTTCCGGTTAGTAGAATTCTAGCGAATAAAAAACATTTATCATGATATAAGGAAATATAAATAACAACTTTATTATTGCCTCTAGGGCATATTTCCATCACCAACTTGGTTGGGGACCAACAAGCTCAAACTTGATCAATAGGTGTTGTTGGAGGGCATTGGAGACTTGGCTACATTATGAAGAATTAAGGGGTCTTCATCATTCATATTGTCTCAATCCAAGTCATTCGGATTATCAAGTTTCTATCTCATATCCAATGTGCCTCCTTGCGGTAACTTGTACTTAAATTGTTTACATTGAAAGTTACTTGCCCCTTTGTATATTTTGGTTTTGTACCTTGCGTGTGTTTGTATATGTGTCCTTTCAATTTGCTTATCTTGAGTAATCAAGTATGTGTATGTTGGTTTGCACTTCATGTATGTGTGAGTTGTATGTTGAGCCTTTTGCATCTTGTTTGTATCTTAATTGGCTCTTGTGAGAGATTAATGGAACATCCCATTTTGGGGGAGTGGTGTGATTTGTGCACCTCACGGTCCCACAAATGTGTGTACATTTAGGAATACCACCTAGTATTGACATTGCAAGCTTATCTAGTCACTATGTGGTATGCCTTCTCATGAGAAATTAAAATTCTAAATAGTCCATTAATTATCTCTTGTTGGGTCCTCTTATTGCAAGCCTAGAGTTGATATCATTTGAGATATTGTCACCTAGAGTTGATAGATATTTTAAATTATCTTGTTCCTAGGTGGCATGTTAGCTCTACAAGTTGCAATTTGCTTGTTCTTGGTGTGAAGATGATATTGGATTTCCTTCTATCTACCACCGGGAATCATTTCCAAATACTTCTTGTCTTTTGACAATTGGTACTCACTTATGTGTGGTCGAAATTATTGATCATCTTCATTGGATTTTGTTTTCATTTGCCTTATCTCTTGCCAAGATTGTGTCAACTCCCATTGCCTTTCGTTCCACTTGAGGATCTTGTTGTTTTCTTGATCTTGTCTAGTGTTTTCTTGATATAGTGAAAGTGGTGATCCCACCTTGTGCATTTTGTATTCAAATGCAAATTCTCTATAATGCACAACTGATGGGGGAGCTATCCTATTTTCTATAAAACACTCATCTTGTGATCCATATTAAGTGTGTGTTGGTGGACGGCAAGCCGTTTCTTTTTGGTACTTTGTGCCGTCATGAAACTTTGTAGAGAGCTTGGTTTGTTTGGAACCATCCTCTCTTTTGGGAGTTTGATATCATTTTGTGTGCTTCATTGGACATATCATTCCTTGATGTATCTTGTAATGATATCTTCCAAGTGATGATTTCTCCATTTGCTAACCTATTTTCACTTGGTATTTATTTTCATTTTGTATTGTTTCTTGAAAGTTTTGAGCATGCATATTTACTTCATGTATTTTATTTAGCATGCTTTCTTTCTTTGACCAAATATATAGATGTGCACATATGTATGTGGAGTTTGTCCTATGTATTGGTCCCAATGAGGTTGGGTACCATTTTGTTTGTGTTGTTGTTCTAGGAACAATTGGAGATGCATTGGATGCTCGGCTCACTCACAAGGAAGGTGTTGTCACCCTGTGCTTATTGGGATCAAGCTAGGATGATCAATGAACTACTATCTACCTTCAATTGGTATCTACTACATCCTTCCAATGTTAACTCGGTAACAAGTATCTTCATATACTTCATGCACACATTTCTTGCATCAACCTTGTGTAGGTTGTATCATGGCATGTTATTCATTCTTTCTTGTGATATTTGTTTCCTTTCTCAAAGCATCCCAAGAATTATCTCTTGTTGCTAGTTGCAATGTCTTTGATGTTCGTGTGGTTGGAATTCATTTATATACAATAAGACCACATCTATCAATGTGCTATGCTCTCAAGCAAATTTATTATTGGTATACTTATGAATTTATTGTGGATATCTTGTTCTTTCCTTTTTGTAACTATTTCATGTGCATATCCTTCTTTGTGGATTGATATCATCATGATTTATAACTACCTAGAATCTTATACACTTGAGAGGAGTTACATTTGTAGTTGATATCCTTATTCTTTCATGTCCACCTTAACTTGGTGGTTATGTGAAAGGATTAATCTTGAGTGCGGATCTTATATCGTTGCATCTTGATGCACTCTGTTGTGGTGAAAATATTTTTTCTCTTGCATGTCTTGATGGGCATTTACCATTTTGATTGGTATCCCTCCTCTTGACAAAGCTATCATTTTCTTTCTTCACCATGGGTTGTCACAAGTGTTGGTTATTCATTTTGCATATTTAGTGTTCTTGTGAATCCATTTGCTTGGTGTGTGTGGGAAGGACATGTCATGCACCTTGTATCTCCACTATTCAAGACTATGTTGATGCTTAATGCTCACCCTTACATTAGTCTTCTCAACTGTTTTGCCATGACTCACACACATCACTTTGGTTGAGCCTACTCTTAAGTTGCCTCTTTTATAAGTTGCTCAACCATTTGTTTGTTACAAGTGTTGGGCTTTGTTTCCTACATTCTCACTTGCACTTGTTGTGAGTTTCTATTCATTTTCGGGGAGTGATGATCCTATTTTGTGCACTTGGTATCCTAATGCAAATATTCTAAGGAGTGCAGAAATCATGGGGAGATTCACTAGTGTCTTTAGGTGTTGTTGGATGGCATTGGAGACTTTGCTACATTATGAAGAATTAAGGGGTCTTCATCATTCATATTGTCTCAAGCCAAGTCATTCGGATTATCAATTTTCTATCTCATATCCAATGTGCCTCCTTGCGATAACTTGTACTTAAATTGTTTACATTGAAAGTTACTTTCCCCTTTGCATGTTTTGGTTTTGTACCTTGCGTGTGTTTTTATGTGTGCTTTCAATTTGCTTATCTTGAGTAATCAAGTATGTGTATGTTGGTTTGCACTTCATGTATGTGTGAGTTGTGTGTTGAGCCTTTTTCATCTTGTTTGTATCTTAATTGGCTCTTTTGGGAGATTAATGGAACATCCCATTTTGGGGGAGTGATGTGATTTGTGCACCTCACGGTCCCACAAATGGGCGTACATGAGAAATACCACCTAGTATTGATATTGCAAGCTTATCTAGTCACTATGTGGTATGCCTTCTCATGAGAAATTCAAATTCTAAATAGTCCATTAATTATCTCTTGTTGGGTCCTCTTATTGCGTCTTGTTAAGTTTTCTTTGGTATCACATTATGGGGGAGTAATATACTATGTGTATATTACAAGCCTAGAGTTGATATCATTTGAGATATTGTCACCTAGAGTTGATAGATATTGTAAATTATCTTGTTCCTAGGTGACATGTTAGCTCTACAAGTTGCACTTTGCTTGTTCTTGGTGTGAAGATGATATTGGATTTCCTTCTATCTACCACCGGGAATCATTTCCAAATACTTCTTGTCTTTTTACAATTGGTACTCACTTATGTGTGGTCGAAGTTATTGATCATCTTCATTGGATTTTGTTTTTATTTGCCTTATTTCTTGCCAAGATTGTGTCAACTCTCCCATTGCCTTCCGTGCCACTTGAGGATCTTGTTTTTTGATCTTGTCTAGTGTTTTCTTGATATAGTGAAAGAGGTGATCCCACCTTGTGCATTTTGTATTCAAATGCAAATTCTCTATAATGCACAACTCGAGGGGGAACTATCCTATTTTCTATAAAACACTCATCTTGTGATCCATATTAGGTGTGTGTTGGTGGACGGCAAGCCATTTATTTTTGGTACTTTGTGCCATCATGAAACTTTATAGAGAGCTTGGTTTGTTTGGAACCATCCTCTTTTTTGGGAGTTTGATATCATTTTGTGTGTTTCATTGGATATATCATTCCTTGATGTATCTTGTAATGATATCTTCCAAGTTATGATTTCTCCATTTGCTAACCTATTTTCACTTGGTATTTATTTTCATTTGGTATTGTTTCTTGAATGTTTTGAGCATGCATATTTACTTCATGTATTTTATTTAGCATGCTTTCTTTCTTTGATCCAATATATAAGTGAAATTCCACTAAGTCTTAATTTTGATGAGATGTGCATGAAATTTATCTTCTTATATATATATATATATATATATATATATATATATATATATATATATATACATATCTGGGCTATTCTATTACTATTGTTGAACTGACGAATTCGAGGGGTTGAACTGATGCTCTCATTTTTGTCGAACTGATGTCTTCTTTATGAATTGATGCTCTCAGTTTGGACCTATGTTACTGGGCTCATGCCATTTTCATCCCTGCAGTGTAGTCGCCACAGCTGCCGCCACCGTCGAGGAGCTCGAGCTGCTCGCCCTAAGGGCCTTCGCATGCACCGAAATGGACTGCCACGACGTGGGCGCGTCCGGCGAGATCGACAAGACGCCGCGCGAGGCCGTCGCGCCGGACATGGAGTCGGAGTCGGTGGCGGCAGAGCCGTCATGGCGCGAGCAGGTGATGGTCCGCGGGATGGTGGCGGTGCTGTGATACGTCTCCAACGTATCTACTTTTCCAAACACTTTTGCCCTTGTTTTGGACTCTAACTTGCATGATTTGAATGAAACTAACCCGGACTGACGCTGTTTTCAGCAGAACTGCCATGGTGTTCTTTATTGTGCAGAAAACAAAAGTTCTCGGAATGACCTGAAAATCCATGGAGATAACTTTTGGAAAATATAAAAAATACTGGCGAAAGAATCAAGGCCAGGGGGCCCACACCCTGTCCACGAGGGTGGGGGCGCACCCTCCCCCTAGGCGCACCCCCTGTCTCGTGGGCCCCCAGATGCTCCACCGACCTCAACTCCAACTCCATATATTCCGTTTCACGGAGAGAAAAATCAGAGAGAAAGTTTCATCGCGTTTTACAATACGGAGCCGCCGCCAAGCCCTAATCTCTCTCGGGAGGGCTGATCTGGAGTCCATTCGGGGCTCCGGAGAGGGGGATTCGTCGCCGTCGTCATCAACAACCATCCTCCATCACCAATTTCATGATGCTCACCGCCGTGCGTGAGTAATTCCATCGTAGGCTTGCTGGATGGTGATGGGTTGGATGAGATTTACCATGTAATCAAGTTAGTTTTGTTAGGGTTTGATCCCTAGTATCCGCTATGTTCTGAGATTGATGTTGCTATGAATTTGCTATGCTTAATGCTTGTCACTAGGGCCCAAGTGTCATGATTTCATATCTGAACCTATTATGTTTTCATGAATATATGTGAGTTCTTGATCCTATCTTGCAAGTCTATAGTCACCTATTATGTGTTATGATCCGACAACCCCGAAGTGACAATAATCGGGATACTTCTCGGTGATGACCATAGTTTGAGGAGTTCATGTATTCACTAGGTGCTAATGCTTTGTTCCGGTTCTCTATTAAAAGGAGGCCTTAATATCCCTTAGTTTCCACTAGGACCCCGCTGCCACGGGAGGGTAGGACAAAAGATGTCATGCAAGTTCTTTCCATTAGCACGTATGACTATATTCAGAATACATGCCTACATTACATTGATGAACTGGAGCTAGTTCTGTGTCACCCTATGTTATAGCTATTACATGAGGAATCGCATCTGACATAATTATCCATCACTGATCCAATGCCTGCGAGCTTTTCACATATTGTGTTTCGCTTATTTACTTTTCCGTTGCTACTGTTACAATTACTACAAAACTATTATCTTTACTTTTGCCACTATTACCATTACTATCATACTACTTTGCTACTAAATACTTTGCTGCAGATACTAAGTTATCCAGGTTGTCGGCGTTCTGGGAACGGGGGTCCCCAGACTTGCCTGCCTGCGGCTTGCGGCGTGGCTCAAATGGGGGCCCAGTGCAGCCCAGCTTCATCAGCTCAAGCTCAAGACCCTCGCGAGGGGCCAAGCCTCGTGGGGTGTATGACAGGAAGCTTCCTCAGGAGCGTCCTCACCAGGCAGGTTCGCGAGGAGGCAGAGAAATCAACGCAGGGTACCTCGTGAGGTGCCCATGACACAAGCCATGATGATCGAGACTAGGCGGGCGCCAGGCGGGCGCCGGCCTGCGCAGTGCCCTTATTTCCCCTTCGGTGCAAAGGGGGCAAGCACAGGCCAAGGCATCAGGCAAAGGTTACCATTTCGGTGCAACAAGACCAAGACCAGCAGAACGGCGGGATGGAGGTCATTGTGGATCCCAGGACAGCGTCATCGTCAGAGCCTTTGGCAGCTGAAGACCAACTTTAGTAAGGATAAGAGTACTAGATGTTCCCCTTCAAAATGGCCAAATGTTGGCGCCCTTCCCGCTCATTATTTGGGAAGAGGCCTAGGGCCTTGTCGGGGGTTGGGTGCGACATATGCCAAAGGATGGCTTATCATGGTGGGGGCGAGTAGAACATCGCCGGTGCCTGGAAACGGGATGAGGCGTAGGCATGCACGCCGGCGAATCTTACCCAGCTTCGGGGCTCTCCGAGGAGATAACACCCCTACTGCTGCTCTGCGGGGTCTCCGCATGATCAATCAAGCAACGTGGCTACAATGGTGCTCCTGGAGCTGTATCTGGAGGCAGGAGAGAGCGAGGCTAGTTCTCTCCTTCCTATGCTATCTGGTCTATCTCTATCAAGGTCCGAACCCTTTGCATGGGTGCCCCGGGGGGTTTATATAGGCCTACACCATGGGGGTACAATGGTAATCCGGCTGGGCGCGGGTCCCAGCCGTCTGTCTCTCAGACCGCCGTCCTTCCTGCCGGCTTCTGGGGCCCGCCGACTGGTGGGTCCCGCGGACAGGCTCGATACTGTAGCGGCACTCCTGATGACGCAGGCTTGGTCATTGGGTCGTGGCAACAGTGCTGCCGTCTATCGGGCGATCACTGTCGCCATTCCCCATCCCATCTGGTTAATGGCTCGTGGGGCCCTGGGGAGGAGCCAGCCGACTCTAGGGAGGCCGACTCCCACACGGCCGTCTTCGGGGCGCTTAGGCCGCCTTCGGTCCGCCCACTAACAGGCGGCCCCATGGTCTTCGGGTCGTACAGGCCGGTGTCCTGGGCACAGTGCGTCGCACACTGTGGCTGAGGTCAGGATAGGCATGGCAACAGTGACGTGCCTCGCCGGAGATCTTCCAGCAATACGGCTCACTGTAGCCATGCCGGTCCTTCGTAGGCAAGGGGAACGGCCACGCTGTGATCGTACCCCGCGTCATGCTTCGCAATGAGGGAGGAGTCATGGGCCGACTCTCCATAGTCGGCCTCTCTGGAGGTTGCCAGTCTTGGAGTCGGCTTGTCTCGGAGTCGCCGTCTGGGACTCGGCTTGTCTTGGAGTCGACTCCTGGGACTCGGCTTGTCTTGGAGTCGGCTCCCTGGACTCGGCCTGAGGGGCGCGGCCTGCCCCGATGTCTTGAAAGATTCTGGGACTCGGGTTAGCCTACCCGTGGCCCATTACTCCGACAGTAGTCCCCGAAGCTGGTGAAGCCCCGCGGACGCTGCATTGTGGGGTTTCAACAGTTTCAACCCCCCGGAGCGGACTCTGGAACTCGGCTGTCATCTTCTCTTGAGCCGACTGTCGAGGGTTTGATTTTTTCTAGTGAGGAGCCGCAGCTCGAAAGCCGCGGCGGGAAACCAGGCGGCGTGCTTGATACGCTTCCCTGCTGCCATCGAGACGGTCCTATCGTGCGGCGCCACATGGAAGGGACAGTCTGCCTGCCCACGCGCGCGACGGGACGGGCCGTCAGGCGGGGCCCGCCACTACCGTGCCTCGGCATACGAACGGATCCATTGCGGTCGTGGACGGTTGGTTTCCCCATGTTGTTACTGCGTGCAGTAACTTCGTGGGGTAAATCGTGGGGCGGCGTGGGGCATCGTGCGCAGTTAATCCCACGCCCGCCCCCTCGGCTTCTCAGCCCATAGGGCTATAAGTAGGCGGGAGGGGAGCGGGGCGGCACCGCTAGCGCACCCTTCTCCCTCATTCCCCCGCCTCATCTTGCCTTCTCTCCTTCCCGTTTCCGCCGTTGAGCAAGGGCATTCCGCACAGCGGCGATGAGCTCTTCCTCCGCCGCGGCCCCCGTCGTGCGCTCCGGCGTGTGGGACGGCTCGGAGGTGGAAGAGGAACACATCGAGTTCCTCCGCCAGACACGCCGTCTCCCCAGTGCGGACCTCGTGCGCACCCGCCCCGCGCCGGAGGGGGAGACCCGACCAGCGCCGGAGGAGGGCGAGCGGGTCATCTTCCGCTCGCACCTCATGCGCGGCCTGGGGCTGCCGGGGAGCGGTTTCTTCCGCTCGTTCTTAGAGTTCCACAGCCTTCAGCCACACCACCTCACTCCGAATACGGTAGTGTTGCTCTCCGCCTTCGCCACTCTGTGCGAAGGTTTCCTCGGCGTTCTCCCCACACTCGAGCTATGGGGAGAATTCTTCTCTTCTAAGCTCGGCACACAAGTCGCCGGCATTCCGGCTCAGTGCGGCACCTACATCGCGGTGCGGCGCTCGACAGCCGACAACCCCTTTCCTCCCATCTCGCTGATAAAGTCGGTGAAGATGTGGCAGCGCTCATACTTCTACATGAAGAACTTCTCCACCAACGGCGACTGGGTCAACGTGCCGCCCTACAATGCCGCCCCCTAACCGGAAGGCTCCCTAGCTAGTCTCACCGAGCCAGGACGCTGACTCCCTCCGGAGCCGCCGCCGTAGCGCGACTCCGAGTCTTGCTGTAGTCGGAGGGCCTCGTCGGATCCGACCTTCTGGCCGCCTTCGTGGCGCGCCGAGTTCTCCCGCTCCAAGGCCGGCCTCACCTGATCTGTCAGATGAGCGGCCTCCGAGATCCAAGTCGGATGAGCACCAAGGAGATGCCCCGCAAGGAGGTGGTGAACTTGGTGAACCATATTGCGCACTGCGAGTTCGGGGAGGACTGGCAGTTCGGCAAGGAGCCGTACTCGCGCGACAACCCCCTACCAGTGGTAAGTCGTATCTCCCTATTGTTTTGTCTTCTTCTTTGCTGCCGACTCCGGCTTCTGACTCTCGTCGGTTCCTTCTGGGCAGAATCCCCTCATGGAGCCTGCAGCCGGTGCCACGAGACAACACCGCGAGTATGTTCCCGATCGCACGGACAGCGACGTCGACGACCCCGACTTGGGGGCGGCGGCGATGGAAGCCGACGCCGAAGGCGGCGGAGAAGGGACAGACGGGGGCTTCAGGCCCTCGGCCACCTTCGCCGACTGGCCCGATGATGACGCCGACGGGGAAGTCGCCCCGCGCCACCAGCCGAGAGCCGGCTCATCGGGTGCCGGCGCCTCCGCTGGCCTGGCTGGCCAAGGCGGCGCGAAGAGGCGTCACGCCGGGCCGAGTGCGCCCGGCGGTAAATTGAAGAAGCTCAAGGGGGCGGCCGCCGCGACCAAACGGGAGGAGGCGGCCGCGAAGGCCAACCGCTTCTGAAGGGAAGTGAGAAGGCCGTCGCTAGTCTCTGCGTAAGTCTTTATGCTCTTTATTTTGCTTCGTTGAATCTCGTCCGAGTTTTTCTTTACTCTCCCTCCGTTCTTCTTCAGGGCCCCTCTCTCCCTTGAGAGAGTCGCCGTCCCCTCCGTTATGGGGTCGGCAGAGATGTCCGCCAATACTCGGCGGGCCGATCCCGCCGCCGACCTCCGGGAGGCGACGGAGCGAAATGTGCAGGAGAAGCGTGATGAGGAGGAGGCCGACCGCCTGGAGAAGGCGCAGGCTGAGAAGGCGGCCGCCAACGCCCAGAAGAAGCTGGAGGATGCCGAAGCCGCCCTTGCAGCGAAACAGCGTGCCGAGGAGGCCGCGCGTCGCCGATCGGCGATGCTCGTCCCCCCGTTGTCATCTGCGCCGCCGCCTCCGGAGTTCACGGGGCAGACCGGAGAGGCCGGCACCGAGAACCCCCTCGTGGAGAAGGAGGGCAGCGAGGCTTCTAGTTCGGACACTCTTGTGCCGCCACCTCCGCCTCCACCACCGTCTGGAGACCGCACGGCAAACAGCCGATGGGTCAGTCGGAGCTGCAGATTGCGGACAAGGCTGAGGCGCGGCTGCTTCTTCAAGTCGTCTCGCTGGTGCGCTGCCGTCTTGAGAGGGCGACCTCAGCGCCGCGGCCTCGGGAAACCGGCACCGCCAGCTCGGCGACCTTGGACGTCGAGGCCTCAAGCACCGAGCCCACCGGGTGGTTGCGCGGAGGCGGCACCGGACCGCTGAACCAAGCACTCCTGGACGTCCAGGCGAAGCTACACGCTGAAAGCGACGCCCTTCAAGCCTGCACCAGGGCGCATCTGGCCGTGCGGACATCTGTCCGAGTACGTTTCCTTCTTCTTTCTGATTCTTGTTTTTCTCTGTGGGGGCGCGCCAGCGCACCCACTGTGTGTAGTCCCCGAGTTCCGGGCCGGCTCCTGAGCAGGCAGTTCGGAACTCCCTCTGGCGAGTTCCGAATACTGACTTTGTCTCTATTTGACTTCTTGCAGGAGTATCATAACCTCCGCGCCACTGCCTTCAACCGCAACGTTGAGGAGTTGAACAAGCGGACCGCCGACTTGACGGAAAGCCGGAGTAAGCTCTTTTTCCTTTCTTCGCGGGGGCGCGCTGGCGCACCCGCGGGCTGTAGTCCCCGAGATTCGGGCCGACTGCTGAGCAGTCGGGCCGGATCTTCCCGGTGATCTACTTGGTGACGACTTATTTGTTTCTTCTTTTGTTCTTCAGGCGCCAACGCCGCTCTTCAGGAGCAGCTGGGCGAGGCCAATACCTCCCGGCATGCCAAGGAGGAGGAGTGCGGCAAGCTCGCCAAGGAGCGTGACCTGCTGGCGGTGCAGCTGGCCGAGCAGAAGGAGCTGCTCAAGAAGGCACAGGACGAGGCCAAGACGCGGGAGACCGCCCTCATGGCCGAGTTTGAGAGCGAGCGCTCCGCCTAGACCGACAGGGAGGCGATGCTGACTTCCGGCTTCCACGAGATTGAGGACATCGTTGATGGTAAGTTTCTTTCATTTCTTCGGGCTTCCGACTATGCGTCAGGCCGACTTCTGATTTTTTGACTTGCTTCTTTTTTGTCTTGGCAGACTTCTTCCCTGGTCACTCACAGGCAGTCCCTCTGGCCATCGAGGCCGCTCGAGAGGCGCGAAGGGCAAAAGGTGAGGAGGTCGCCGCTAATGCCCCCTGAACCATCGACGAGCAGCTTCTGAGCATTGAAGCCCGTCTTTGTCCGGCTCACCGGCTGCTGCGCCGGCTTCAGCGTGCCGGCGCCCAGGCGGTTGCCGCCCTGTGGCCAGACATGCCGGCTCTGCGCACCGCCAGTCGGACTGCCGACTGGCTGGAAGTCGCCGTCGGCCGTCTTGAGGCTTGGAAGGGCTCCTCGGCCCGGGCCGGAGCGCGCCGGGCCTTGGAGTTCGTCAAGGCGTAGTATCCAGGGCTGGACCTGGACCGTCTGGCCACGTTCCGGTCAGAAGCCCAGGCCGAGCTGGAGGCCGTGGAGGGCGCCCTTGTCGAGCGCGCGGCGGCCATCGCCGAGTACACGGACACCAGTGTCTTCTTGCCCGAGCGTGCTGAAAGCGGCGAGGAAGTGCCGCCAGACTGGTTCAGGATGAACCCGGAGTATGGCGAAGACTCGGCGGAAGTGATCGACTCTAGCGCCGAGGAGGAGGACGAGGCGGAGGACGGAGGCGAGGCGGAGGCGCCAGAAGATGGAGCAGGCGGCCAGCCTCAGCTCGATCGCGCCTCCAGCAACGAGCCGCGCGGAGACAAGGCGACTGCCGCCGGAGGCAACCGAACCGAGACCGCCCAGCCGACCGCCCCGGCGCCCGGCACCGCCATCTCCTCCGATCCTCCGGTCCCGGATGCCGCCTCCTAGGCTGCTTTTTCCGCCTCTGTTTATCTGTCTTTAGTAATCTTTTGAAAACTTTGTTAGATTTGAACAGTTCCACCCGCGGGGTGTATCTTGAACTCGTCCAGAGGCCTTTGCCTATGTAAATATCTATTTGCCTTCTATATTTTCTTGCTTATTGCTCTTTTTGGCTTTTTCCTTTGCCGCCTTCCCATAGTTGCCGCTTTGCCAGATGGACAGTCGCTCCGGGAACTGCCGGAGGTCAAATGCTTGGCTATCTTAGGGAAGGCAAGTACTTCACCGTTTAGAGTTTCTTTAGCAAGTCGGCTAGAAGGCGACAGGCCGACTACCCAAGAGTCGGCCGTCCTTGGTAGAGGCTAAGGCGGCGAGCCGACTACTCATGAGTCGGCTCTGCAGAGAGAGGCTGGGAGCCGGCTTGAGCTATGCATACGCTTTAGGTCCTTAGCCAATTTTTCGTGTGTGCGCTCATTCTTGCTTGTTCTCCGTCTACCAACAGTCGCTTTGCAAGCTGCGGCTTTCGACAGGAGACGGCTTGAGCGCAACACACTACTTGTCCGACTGCAGGAAGCATTTCATAGCGCAAGACGGCAAGTCCCCGGGCCGACTAGTCGGACCCGGTGTCAAGTGATATGACAAAAAGAGTAGCATACTCGGAAGCGTGATTCTTATCATACAGATAACACAAAAAGGCAGTCCTCGAGCTCGTCTCGGGGGGCCCAAGGTCTTAATACTTTAATACAAAAGGGGGTAGTGCGATACATACTGCATCAACTGTAAAATCTTTGAAGAAGATTTGCGTTCCACGGGCGCTCTGTTTCTTTGCCGGAGTCGTCCCTCTTGCGCGCTCGAGGCTTCTGAGCGTTGATTAGGTAGTAGGAGCCGTTGCCCAGCACTTTGCTGATGATGAAGGGGCCTTCCCAAGGTGCCGACAGCTTGTGCTGGCCGGCTGTTCTCTGAATCAGCCGGAGCACAAGGTCGCCCTCTTGAAACGATCTTGGCTTGACCTTTCGGTTGTAGTATCGGCGCAGACCCTGCTGGTAGATGCCGGACCGGCTGAGTGCCAACAGCCGGCCTTCTTCCAGAAGGTCAACGCCGTCTTGGCGTGCTTCTTCAGCTTCCTCTTCGGTGTACATGGTGACTCGTGGAGAGTCGAACTCTATATCCGTCGGGATGACGGCCTTGGCACTGTAGACGAGGAAGAAAGGCGTGAAGCCAGTTGACTTGTTTGGAGTCGTGCACAGACTCCAGAGGACGGCTGGTAGCTCCTCAACCCAACAGCCGGCCGAACGCTCGAGTGGTTCGACCAGTCGAGGCTTGATGCCGGACAGGATGAGGCCGTTTGCTCATTCCACCTGGCCGTTTGACTGCGGATGGGCAACGGACGCTAAGTCCAGTCGGATGCCCTGCGTCGCGCAAAAACGGGCCAAGGCGCCTTTGGTGAAGTTTGTGCCATTGTCGGTGATGATGCTGTGCGGTATGCCATACCGCACCGTGATGTCGGCGATGAAAGTCACTGCAGTCGGACCGTTCAATTTCTTGATGGGCTTGGCTTCTATCCACTTGGTGAACTTGTCCACCGCGACAAGTAGGTGAGTTAGGCCGCCTCGGGACGTCTTGAATGGTCCCACCATGTCCAGGCCCCAAACTGCGAAGGGCCAGGCAATGGGGATTGTCTTCAGCGCGGAAGCCGGCTGTAGTGGCTTGGAGCGGAATTTCTGGCATCCCTTGCATTTTTGGACTAACTCTTTAGCCTCTTCCAGGGCAGTTGGCCAAAAGAAACTGTGCCGAAAAGCTTTGGCGACGAGTGCTCTCGAAGCTGCATGGTGGCCGCACTCGCCCTGATGGATGTCTCTGAGGATTGCCTGTCCTTGTTCTGGCTCTACACAGCGCTGGTAGACATCAGTGACACTGCGCTTGACTAGCTCTCTGTTGACTATGGTGTATGCTGCCGCTCGGCGTTGCACTTGCCGAGCCAGGATCTCATCTGTCGGCAGCTCTCTGTTCACAAGAAACTTTAGGATGGGCTGTGCCCATGAGGGTGCTGCTATTTCTTCAACTGCTACCACAGCGACTTGGACAAGGGTGGCCGGGCTGGGAGGCGGCGGGCTAGAGTCCGCGGCCGCTTGCTAGATTGACGGAGTCCCTGGGCCGACTGGCGCAGTCCCCGGGCTGACTGGCGCAGTCCCCGGGCCGGGCTCTGAAGTCCCCGGGCCGGGTTCTGAAGTCCCCGGGCCGGCTTCAACTAAGATTTTCTTGGGGCCGTCTGCTGGGGCTCTTGAGTCGGACCCGACTTCTTCGGGAGGAGCCGGCACAAAGATGGAGTCTGACTCTGGTGAAGGCTTGATAGACGGCTTGAGGAGGCGCTGAAGAGCGACGCCGGGAGGTATTGCTTGGCGGGTGGAGCCGACTCGTGCCAAGGCGTCTGCTTGATCATTGTCATTCCTGGGCACGTGAAGGAACTCACACCCCTCGAAGTATCCGCTGAGTTGCTGCACCAGGAAGCGATAGCTTGCCATATTTGCGTCCTTGGCATCCCAGTCGCCAGATGATTGCTGGACCACCAAGTCGGAGTCGCCATAGCATAGGATCCGGCGAATGCCGAGTTCTTTGGCAAGCCGGAGCCCATGAATGAGCGCCTCGTATTCGGCGACGTTGTTGGAGGCGGCGAAGTGGATCTGCAGCACATACTTGAGCTTGTCGCCTTTAGGGGAGGTGAGGACGACGCCGGCTCCCAGGCCGGTGCGCATCTTGGAGCCATCGAAATGCATCCGCCAATGGGTGGAGTCGGGCGCTGGCGGCAGGTACTGGGTCTCGGCCCAGTCGACGAGGAAGTCGGCCAGTGCTTGCGACTTGATGGCGGTGCGGGGCTGGTAGTAGATGGTGTAATGAGCCAGATCTATGGCCCATTTGGCTACTCGGCCGGAGGCGTCTCGACTTCCAATGATCTTGGCCAGTGGAGCGGTGCAAACCACAGTGATTGGATGCTCTTGAAAGTAAGGCTTCAGCTTCTTGGCGGCAAAATGCACACCGTAGCACATCTTCTGGTAGTGAGGGTAGTTCTGCTTGGAGGTCGACAGTACCTCGCTCAGGTAATATACCGGTTTCTGGACAGGGAGCGCCTTGCCTTCCTCCTTGCAGTCGACTATGATGACTGTGCTGACTACTCGGCTGGTGGCGGCGATGTACAGGAGCATGGGCTCTTTGGGAGTCGGAGCCGCCAACACAGGGGGAGTAGTCAACATCTTCTTCAGCTGGAGAAATGCTTCGTCCGCCTTGTGGTTCCACTCGAAAAAGGTGGTCTTCTTCATCAATTGATACAAGGGCAGAGCTTTCTCGCCCAGCCGACTGATGAATCGGCTGATGAATGCCAAACAGCCGGTGAACTTCTGCACATCTAACAGTCGGCTGGGTACCTCCATCCTCTCGATGGCCTTGATCTTCACGGGGTTGCACTCTATGCCGCGTTCGGAGACCAGGAAGCCGAGGAGTTGGCCGGCTGGTACTCCGAAGACGCACTTCTCAGGGTTGAGCTTGATCTGGAATCAGCGCAGGTTCTCAAAGGTCTCCTTGAGGTCTTCTAGCAGCGTCCCACGCTTCTCCGTCTTCACCACCACATCATCCACGTAGACGTGGGCATTCCTACCGAGTTGCTTGAGGAGGCACTTCTGCATGCAACGCGTGATGAAGGCGGTCTTCAGTCTGTCTGCCGGGTTCAGCTTGATCTGGTGATATCCTGAATATGCATCCAAGAAACTCAGCAGATCGCATCCGGCTGTGGAGTCTATCACCTGATCAATTCTTGGCAGGGCAAACGCATCCTTAGGGCAGGCTTTGTTGAGGCTTGTGTAGTCAATGCACATATGCCACTGCTTGTTTTTCCTCAGTACCAAAACCGGGTTTGCCAGCCACTCTGGAAAGAACACTTCCATGATGAAGCCGGCTGCAAGAAGTCGAGCTATCTCTTCTCCAACGACTCTTCTCTTCTCTTATGACAGGCGGCGCAAGGGCTGCCTGACGGGCTTCACATCCGGCCTGACATGTAGCTTGTGCTCGGCGAATTCCGTCGGGACACCAGGCATGTCCTTGGGGGACCATGCGAAGATGTCGCGATTCTCACGGAGGAAATCGACGAGCTCGCCTTCCTATTTGCTGTCAAGGCCTGTGCCCATGACAGCATATCTCTCTGGGTGCTCCGGGTCCAAGGGTATCTTCTTGGTTTCTTTGGCCAGCTTGAATGATCCTTCTGCTTCCGACTCCTTGGGGTCGGGCGATAACTCGGGCTGCTTTCCTGCCATCGCCCCGACCCGATCAAGGAGCCGCTTCTCAGCTGCGATCACCAGGGACTCGGCCAACCGACTGCTCTCGGCCGCGCAGGTGGACGACTTCCTGTAGTCGCTGGCTATGGTCAGAATTCCCTAGGAACTCGGCATCTTCATCTTGAGGTAGGCGTAGTGAGGAACCGCCATGAACTTGGCCAAGGCAGGTCGGCCAAGCAGTGCGTGGTATGGGCTTCCCAGGTCCACTACTTCAAACCAGACTGGCTCTCGGCGGAAATGATCTTTGTCTTCGAAGAGGATGTCTATCAGGATCTTGTCGATTGGTGAGCAGGAAAGGCCAGGTACAATACCATGGAACACCGTCCGGCTACTCTGAAGCTGTCTTCGCCTGATTCCTAGTTTCTCCATTGTATCCTTGTACAGGATGTTGATACTGCTGCCTCCGTCTATCAGTACTCGCGAGAAATGGGCGGTCCGCCTATCAGTGGCCAAGGTGGCACCTAGGACCAGGGCATATGAACCCGGATTCGGCATCACCTCTGGGTGATCCGCTCTACTCCAACTGATAGGCCTTTCGGACCAATGCATGAACTCTGGAGTACTTGACGCGACTGCATTCACTTCTTGCTGTTGTTGGCGCCTGCTGCGCCGGTCATCTGCTACACTGGTGAACACCACATAGGCTCCGTGATCATCTGGGAACTCGTCTTGTACTGCGCTGACTGTCCGGGCAGCCGGCTGTTGGGGCGGCGGCGGAGGCGGCGGCCCAGCAGGCGGCGGGGGAATGAGGCCGTCTCCCTTGGCGATTCTGGTGAGCCAGTGGCACTTTCGGGTGGTATGATTTGACGGCTTTGCGCCACTATGGAACTTGCAGGGACCATCCAAAGTCTGCTCATAGGAAAAAGCCGGCAACCAATTGGATTTGCCGCCTTTCTGCCGTTTGGCCGGAGGCTGCCCCTCGGGCTATTGATCTTGAACTGTCGCGAACTGCCGACTGTTGGAAGTCGGCGGTTGGGCTTTGCGCTTGTTGTCGTTCTGTTGTTGGTGCCGACTGGTGTCTCCAGCCGGAGTTCTGGGAGCCTGAGGAGCCACTTTGCCAGCCGCATTGACTTGAATCTCCGTCTTCATGGAGGAGTCGGCCGTGGCGTACTTGTCTGCTATGACTAGCAGCTCGTCGAGGGTTTCTGGCTCGTCGCAGAGGAGCCTGTGCTTGAGGAGGGTGCCTTCTCGGCACCCGGTAGTGAAGTACTCGATAGCCTGCACCTCGTGCATGCCCTCGCAGGAGTTCCGAAGCTTGCCCCATCGTGTGAGGTAGTCGCGTGTTGACTCATCAGGGCCTTGCACGCACAAGGAGAGCTAGCGCGGCTTGGGAGGTCGCTTGTACGTGCTCGTGAAGTTGCGGATGAAGGCTTCGGTGAAGTCGACCCAGCTGTTGATGCTGCGGGGCTTCAGACTGTTCAACCATGTCCGGGCCGTGCCCTGAAGCATGAGGGGAACGTACTTTACGGCAACCCGCTTGTTGTCATTCGCTATGCTGACGGCTGTGGAGTAGTCTATCAGCCAATCTTCCGGCTTCACGGAGCAGGTATACTTGGGTGTGTCTCGGGGGAGCGTGAACCCTTTGGGGAAGGGCTCGTCTCGGATGCGGGGCCCGAAGCAAGGCGGACCCAGCTCGTCTTCTTCTTCCAGTGCCAGGGACCGGTGGAGTCGGTCGATCCGATGGCGGGCGTCATTCTCTCCGACTCACTCTCGACGGCCGAGACGGCCACCGAGAGTCGGATGCTCAACAGGTGGCAGGGAAACTCGTTGTTCTCTTCTTGGCGGGGGAGGCACGTAGTCGTCCCGCCGCTCTACTCCTCTCGGATGGCTGTCTTGGTCACGCTCAATGGTGATGTGAGTCCGACTGTGACTCACAGCTGGCTCCTTCTCTTTCCTTCCGCGGACTCCGCCAGTCGGCGTTCGAGAGGTCGCGCCTTGATCTCGGTGGGGAGGCAAGTCGTCGTTCGGCTGCTGCAGCGCGTCTGCGCGGCCGCCGGCCGCGTTTTGTGCAGCAACCGCGTCAAGGAGCTGCTGGACTCGCTCCGTCATCAAGCGGCGCTCTTCACCCTCGAAGTTCTTCAGCTCGTCAGCCGCCGCTTGGGCAGCGCGGATGCTCTCTACAGGGGTGGCGTATACGGGGCGTTTTGCCTCGAACATGTCGGCGATGGCCGCGCCGTGCTGCCGGACCGCGCCTAGACGGCTCGGCCCAGTTGGAGTCGGCGAGCCGCCCACAGCGCGATCCATCTCGCGTTGGTATGCTTCTGACAGGCGCCTCATGCTCGCCAGCCTCTTGCCGCCTTCGATGATCTGAAGGCGGCGTGTCTCCAGCGTCTCGGCATCTGCGTCCTCTGGAATGGGCGCCGTTAGGTCTTGCAGGGCCGCAGCGAGCGGGTCCTGATCTTCTTCGCCGGAGCGCTCATCGTGACTGATGACGAGCACTTCCATGATGGCGCTTCCGCCGCTCTCCTTGTAAGGAAGCGGCTCGTCGTAGACCACCACGTTGGTGGGGAAAGTGTCAAGCGACACGGCGTCGGAGTCGACCAGCATCGGGTCGGTAGATCCTATGGACTCCAAGTCCATGGCAGGCTCGCCGGCAACGTGGAGTTGGTCGAGGAGGCCCGCGAGAAGACTCTCGGGGCCACCCGTGCCTGCTTCGGATGCAGGCTCGTCGGAGAGGCGCACCTCGCCGATAAGTTCGGCGAGGCTGCTCGCTGCACAGGCGGCCTCAGCGCCGCGCAGCGCGTCGATGCAGACTCCATGTGGCAATCCTGGCTGGCTGCGCTCGCCAGGGAGGAAGAGGGTTCCCGTCCAGAACAGATCTCCGGACGACGGTGCACCTCGCCCCACAGTGGGCGCCAAATGTCGGGGGTTGGGTGCGACATATGCCAAAGGATGGCTTATCATGGTGGGGGCGAGTAGAACATCGCCGGTGCCTGGAAACGGGATGAGGCGTAGGCATGCACGCCAGCGAATCTTACCCAGCTTCAGGGCTCTCCGAGGAGATAACACCCCTACTGCTGCTCTGCGGGGTCTCCGCATGATCACTCAAGCAACGTGGCTACAATGGTGCTCCTGGAGCTGTATCTGGAGGCAGGAGAGAGCGAGGCTAGTTCTCTCCTTCCTATGCTATCTGGTCTATCTCTATCAAGGTCCGAACCCTTTGCATGGGTGCCCCGGCGGGTTTATATAGGCCTACACCCCGGGGGTACAATGGTAATCCGGCTGGGCGCGGGTCCCAGCCGTCTGTCTCTCAGACCGCCGTCCTTCCCGCCGGCTTCTGGGGCCCGCCGACTGGTGGGTCCCGCGGACAGGTCGATACTGTAGCGGCACTCCTGATGACGCAGGCTTGGTCATTGGGTCGTGGCAACAGTGCCTCCGTCTATCGGGCGATCACTGCCGCCATTCCCCATCCCATCTGGTTAATGGCTCGTGGGGCCCTGGGGAGGAGCCGGCCGACTCCAGGGAGGCCGACTCCCACAGGGCCGTCTTCGGGGAGCTCAGGCCGCCTTCGGTCCGCCCACTGACAAGCGGCCCCATGGTCTTCGGGTCGTACAGGCCGGCATCATGGGCACAGTGCGTCGCGCACTGTGGCTGAGGTCAGGACAGGCATGGCAACAGTGTCGTGCCTCGCCGGAGATCTTCCAACAATATGGCTCACTGTAGCCATGCCGGTCCTTCATAGGCAGGGGGAACGGCCACGCTGCGACCGTACCCTGCGTCGTGCTTCGCGATGAGGGAGGAGTCATGGGCCGACTCTCCATAGTCGGCCTCTCTGGAGGTCGCCAGTCTTGGAGTCGGCTTGTCTCGGAGTCGCCGTCTGGGACTCGGCTTGTCTTGGAGTCGACTCCTGGGACTCGGCTTGTCTTGGAGTCGGCTCCCTGGACTCGGCCTGAGGGGCGCGGCCTGCCCCGATGTCTTGAAAGATTCTGGGACTCGGGTTAGCCTACCCGTGGCCCATTACTCCGACAGGCCTCCCTCTATAAATAGGACTAGCCATCACAGAGTAGAGGCATCTGAGAGACGGATCAATCACAGAGAAAGAGAGAGGGAGAGAGAGAGAGAGAGGCGATTGAACTCACCCAAGCAGTTCATCGCACTAGCTCAAGAACAGCCCTCGCGAGGTTGTTCCCCCTTTGTATTGTTCATCATCAGCCCCTGAGGCAATCCACCACACCACACACTGGAGTAGGGTATTACACCACAATGGTGGCCTGAACCAGTATAAATCTCGTGTCCCTTGTGTGTTCTTCTTTCTAGCCGAGATCCTTTGCGGGACTTCGAGACGTGAACTGGTAGGGGAAAGATCTTCGTGCGCACCCCAGAGTTCGAACCTCAAGGGTCTGCCGGAACCCGAAATCCGACATTTGGCGCGCCAGGTAGGGGTGCGCCGGAATCTTTCTTCCGCTGGTCGCGTGTGATCTTCCGTCGTGTCCATGGAAGACGCTCGCCGGGCTCGCGCCAAGCGTTGGGCTGCTCTCGCCACCCGCGTCGCCCCCGTCGTTCCCCGTCGCCTGCCGCCAACGCGGCCACCAGCCCGGCGGGGAATGAGCAGCAGGCCTTGTCCCTGCATCCTTCGGTGCGGCGGGAACGCCGCACCGCCACCCCGTCGCTGACTCCAGCCAGTTCGTCGCCGCAGGCCCGTCACGCCCCCATGGACACGCACGTTGCGCTGCTCCTGGCGCGTGAGCTCCTGCACTGCCATACCATCGACGACCTCTACGAGGACTGGCTCGCCCGCATCACCGAGCTCGTCAGCGCCGCAGGGGGCTCTCCCATGTTGTCCCTCTCGCTGCCTCGCCCTCCATCCTGTGCCGAAGGTGAGGATCAGGAGGTGCCTCCACCACCTCCTCCCCAAGAAGGCGCCCTGGCTCCAAGGCGCGCGGCCCCAGGATGAGACCCTCCGCATCCGATGCCTGCACGATAAGAAAGGAGCTGCCAAGAGATCCCTCGTCCCCAAGATGGTGCCCGCGTGCTCCTAGCACCGGTGCGCCATGACCGCATCCCTGCACCGCCACGTCAAGACCCCGCGCTACTCCAGGCGGCGGTGCGCGGGAATCCCCAGGAGCAAGCCCCGCATCAGCAGAGAGCTCCGGTGGCCACTGCAGGCTGCCGCGCCTTCACCTCTGAGCTGCATAGCATCGCATGGCCCGGCAAGTTCAAGACGGACCTGCCTCCTCGCTACGATGACACTGCCGACTCCGCGGAGTTCCTATAGCTCTACGAGCTGGGCATCGAAGCCGCCAACGGGGACGAAAAGGTCATGCCGAATTGGTTCCCCATGGCGCTCAAGGACGGTGCCCGCACCTGGCTCCTGAACCTGGCTCCTGGCACGATCTCCTCCTGGGACGAGATGCGCACTCGCTTCGTCACCAACTTCCAAGGCACTCGCGACCGGCCCCCGGCCATGAGTGACCTGTGCCGCATCAAGCAACAGCCAGGAGAGACCCTACAGAAGTACATCCAGCGCTTCAACAACGCTCGCCTCAAGATCCCCATGGTGACTGAGGAAGCCATCATCTCAGCCTTCTATGATGGCGTGCGTGACATCAAGATGAAAGAGGAGCTAGCAATCCATGAAGACCTGTGCACATCCCTGGAGCTGTTCAACTTGGCAACCAAGTGCGCTAGGGCTGAGGAAGGGCGCCTCTCCCTCCTCAAGCTTCCAGCTGCCGATCCATAAGAGAAGAAGCCCAAGGCCAAGGACGTGAAGCACAAGGGGGCTGCCGTGTTCGCAGCGGAGGCAGACACCAAGCAAGGCAGGGATCAGCCTGAGTCATCCAAGGGCAGCCGGTACCGCGTGTACCACGACCTCCA
Organism: Triticum dicoccoides; assembly: GCF_002162155.2. Classification (NCBI taxonomy): domain Eukaryota; kingdom Viridiplantae; phylum Streptophyta; class Magnoliopsida; order Poales; family Poaceae; genus Triticum; species Triticum dicoccoides. The sequence continues at coordinate 250,076,466 of NC_041385.1, forward strand.
CACCCACAACACCAACGAATGCCAAGATCTCAGGGCCGTGCGAGATGGGCGTATCGGGCGACGCCCCGAGCGCAACGACCGGGGCTATGTCCGAGGAGAAGGAAGAGGTGGAGGACGATGGGAAGACCGTGGCCCTCGCCAAGGTTGGCGTGACCGACCTCGCGAGGGCCGCTGGCAGGACCAGCCTCACGAGGGGGGTTGGAGGGATCAGCCTCGTGAGGACCGCCCTCAAGGTAACTCAGGGCTCCCTCCTCTGCCACCACCGCCGAGGAGGAATGAAGACCATCATCAGGACGAGGGGGCTGGGGGCTTCCAGGAGCCGCGCGCAATCGCTTGCATCCTGGGCGGCACCCAGGCCCCAGCCTCTCAGCGCATCTTCAAGCAGTTTGCTCGCGAGGTGAATGCAGTCCTCCCCAAGCTTGAGGCCACGCGCCCTCTCAGGTGGTCTGCATGCGCTATCACGTTCAGCTCAGCGGATCAGCTCAAGTGTGCGGCAATGGCCGGAGTCCTCCCGATGCTTTGCTCCCAATCATCAGCAATGTGCAAGTCACCAGGACCCTCATCGATGGCGGAGCAGGACTCAATGTCCTGTCCGTTGAGACATTCAACAATCTCCAAGTGCCATATGATCAGCTTTAGCCGACCAAGCCTTTCTCAGGAGTCACTGATGGTTCCACCGTCCCAATAGGGCAAGTTCGCCTTCTTGTCACCTTTGGGCAGCGCAACAACTACCACACCGAGCTCATTGACTTCGACGTTGCCCACATTCGCCTGCCATACAATGCCATCCTCGGGTACCCAGCCCTGGCAAAGTTCATGGCAGTGACTCACCATGGCTACAATGTCCTCAAGATGCCAGGAAGTGGTGGAGTCATCACAGTGCCTTGTGAGACAGTGTGTTCTCTGGAGCGTGCCTTCCAGGCCGCAGCAATCGAAGACCCAGATCACAGGAGCGAAAGACTTCCCGAGGCGGTCCCTAAGAAGAAGAAGGCTTCACCTGGCCCAAACCCTCAGGAGGCAGGTGCCTCTAGAGGCGTTGCGTTAGGATCCGCGCCCGTTCAAGGGGCGCCACCCTCTGTTGCATAGGAAGGCGCGCCCGACGCCCTCCTCAGGTAGGGCTCGGGAGCTCCTCCTTGGAGAGCCACTGACTTTGCCAAGGTCACGAGGGAGGCGCTCGGGCACCACTTGGAGGCATGCTTCAGGGTACGTTTCCCTCAGGAAGGTATGAGGAAAGGAGGGCCAAACCCTCAGGAGTTCATCGCGAGGAACATTCAGGAGCTAAAGGAGTCAAGAGTCATGCGCGGCTGCCGCCGCCTACCCGCCGTAGCCCCCCATCCAGGCGAGGATGGCGGGCTGCGCGTCTGCATCGACGTGCCAGGGCTCAACCGAGCCGCGTCTCAGGAGCGCCTCTGGCCTTCACGCGTGGGGTGCTGTGAGGGCCCACCTCACAGCTACGTTCGCATGCCCTTCGGCCTGCCGAACGCGGTCGCTGCTCATCAGCGCCTGCTGAGGAGCATTCTGGAGGCTCAGGAGGTCAGGCATCACGCGGTCCTGGCGGAGATGGAGATGGCCCTCGAAGATCCACATGTGCCCCCGGTGCCTCCCGAGGCTCCAGGCCTTGAGAGCTCGTGAGGGTCGGCCTCCTCACCACGCGTCGTCCGCTACTTCAGCATCCTTTCATCTCCAACGGTATCAGGTGACATCTTTCAAGTTCCATTTTCAGCTGGGAGCGCCCGCAGGGCTGCATCATTCCCAGGTCGCATGGGTCCGTCCCTGCGGCATGTATCCGTTTTGCTTATGCTCTTTACCTACCTTGTTGGGGGCGCCCCTCGGGCTGCATTATCCCCAAGCTGCTTGGGCCTGACCCAGTGGCATTTGCTTTTTCCGCATCTATCTGAAATGGATTTGCTCCTTCGTGCTTAACATGCTTGACCTAATCGCCTGCTCGATTGACACCTCCCTTTGGAGCCGCTCGCTCTGGCACGGCACTTGCACACGGTTTCGTCCCTGCAATGCCGATAAATCTGAGTGGCTGAGCTCTGGCCGCGGCAGCCCCGTAGGGCGCCACCTCACCAGGCCCTCGGTGCCCCACTCACTCCCTCGGAGCGACTAATGGTTGGCTGGCAACCGTAACACAGACCTTGTTTCCCCTCGTGATTGGTATGCAGGACCCTCTCCAAAAGTTACGTTGGGGACATCGTGAGCTTTCTTTCCTTCTCTCCGGCACGATCCGCTTGCACGTTAAAAGGGGGGCGCCTGAGCATCGCGACTCACGGGCTCTTACTGGCTCTCCAGCCCTCACCCCCTGGCCTTGACCCACGGCATCGTGACCTGTCATACCAGCGGCGGCTGAGCTCGGTCGAGGGCCGGGACCTGAGGACGTAGAGCATTAAGGAAAGTGTGGGGGAGAGGGAAGAAGCTCACGAGGACCTAACCCAGCTACACCTCAGTTGCCGCCACACAGGGTCGGCACCTCGACGAAAACCACGCCAAACCTACGAGATAAGTCACGCGAAAACTGATTTGACTCAGCGCTAAACCCTCGCCTAGTGCAGCTCTGTCACAACAACGTTGCCTACCTTTCTTGCCCAGCGAAGACTGCTTGAGCGCTAAAGGGGACCTCCTGAGCATCGCGACTCAGGGGCTCTTACTGGACCTTGGGCCGCTCACCTCCTGGCCTTGACCACGACATCGCGACCTGGCATACCAGCGATGGCTGAAGCCTGCCTGGGGACCGGGACCTGTCAGCGTAGAGCACCAAGCCCTCGTGAGGAAAGAAAGGGGGAGCCGAGCCAGGGCAGGACAAGCATCTCGCATTGATTCATAATAAGGATATAATATTCACAAAAGACATGGCCAGCGCCTTACATACCCCCACGGGGTGGTACTTCGATTCCTCGCAGGGAACAAAAGGTGCTAATCCTAAGGAACGCTAACTACGCGCGCCTCCGCAGGAGACGCCATCATCAACAGTGGGCCATCAGGCGCCGGCGCCAACCCCATCCAGATCAGCAGCGCCGACGGCCTGAAGCACCCACCCTGCTCCGAGCGCGACGCAAGCTCGGGGGCTCGTACCTATCGTCGCTCATCTTCGTAGTCGCGTGAGGCTCGGCGGAGTCGCTGGACCCTCCGGCACCTCCGCTGCTGCCTGAGGAGCTGCTGGGGAAGCGGTTGGCGGGCCTGGTCCTCGCCACAACGATGCCTCGGCCGCCTTTCTCGGGGCAGCATTCCAGCCGGCGTCCTGCTACATCGAAGACCTTGAAGAATATCAAGGAGGCGCCATGGTATTCGAAATGAATCACGAGAGCACCTCTAGTTCAGTAGACCCGGGCGATCTCGCCCCATCCCCGGGTCATGTAGACCTTGCCCGGAGCGACAACCTCGACCTCCGCTCCGGTCGCAGGGGTACTGCAGTCAGCATGCTGCAGCCAGAGCTCAAGAGGCCCCCTCGACGGGATCTCGAAGGCGAAGGAGGGAGGAAGGCGAATCCAAGATTGAGGAGGCATGGCGGCGTGAAGCACGAGCTCGCGAGAGGAGCCCTCGGCGTGGACTCCAGGGGGGATGATGTGCACCGCCGTAACACGTCGGCGTCGGCGGCGGCACCGTCGGTGTGGCTCGACGCCTTCTCCTCCAGGGCCCTCGATGCGGGCGTACAAGGGCAGCGGGAACCCAGGCGGCGGCCGCTCGTACCAGGGCCTCGATGCCTCCTGCCAAGTACCCTCATCTCAGCGGCAGAGGACTAGCCGTTTCTTCGGCGGAAGCGGGTCGGGACCCTCTCGGGGGGCCTTTCCCTTCTCTTCTGCAGAAAACCGGGGATAGGTGCCATTGGCGTAAGGTGGAGCAAGGGCGAGGAAGAAGAAGGAAAGGGAGAAGCAGGAAGGGATGGACTGGAAAGGCTCGCGTCGTTCCGTACTTATAGCCGGAGAAGGCCAACCGTCGACCACAACGATTGCAGGTAATCATGACCCATTTTTGCATGCAGCAAATTGTCAAGTCATGCGGTTGCCGAGGCATCATGGGGAAGCGGAGAAGCCCATGTCCAATCAATCGCCATGCGGCTCCCAAGGCCACAGGCTGTTGGGGCCCACGGCGCTTCGCACTTGCCCCTTCGCTTCTCTGCTAAGCCAAGTCCGTGTGCGCCTTGGGCCCGGGGGCTACTGTCGGCATTCTGGGACCGGGGTCCCCAGACTTGCCTGCCTGCGGCCTGCGGCGTGGCTCAAATGGGGGCCCAGTGCAGCCCAGCTTCATCAGCTCAAGCTCAAGACCCTCGCGAGGGGCCAAGCCTCGCGGGGTGGATGACAGGAAGCTTCCTCAGGAGCGGCCTCACCAGGCAGGCTCGCGAGGAGGCGGAGAAATCAAGGCAGGGTACCTCGTGAGGTGCCCATGATGCAAGCCATGACGATCGAGACTAGGCGGGCGCTAGGCGGGCGCCGGCCTGCGCAGTGCCCTTGTTTCCCCTTCGGTGCAAAGGGGGCAAGCACAGGCCAAGGCATCAGGCAAAGGTTACCGTTTCGGTGCAACAAGACCAAGACCAGTAGAACGGCAGGATGGAGGTCATCAGGACGGCGTCATCGTCAGAGTCTTTGGCAGCCGAAGACCAACTTTAGTCAGGATAAGAGTACTAGATGATCCCCTTCAAAATGGCCAAATGTTGGCGCCCTTCCCGCTCATTATTTGGGAAGAGGCCCAGGGCCTCCCTCTATAAATAGGACTAGCCACCACAAAGTAGAGGCATCTGAGAGACGGATCAGTCAGAGAGAGAGAGAGAGAGAGAGAGAGATAGAGAGAGAGGCGATTGAACTCACCCAAGCAGTTCATCGCACCAGCTCAACAATAGCCCTCGCGAGGCTGTTCCCCCTTTGTATTGTTCATCATCAGCCCCTGAGGCAATCCACTAGACCACACACTGGAGTAGGGTATTACACCACAATGGTGGCCTGAACCAGTATAAATCTCGTGTCCCTTGTGTGTTCTTCTTTCTAGCCGAGATCCTTTGCGAGACTTCAAGACGTGAGCTGGTAGGAAAAAGATCTTCGTGCGCAACCCAGAGTTCGAACCTCAAGGGTCTGCTGGAACACGAAATCCGACACATGTGTGGTTGAATTGACAACTCAACTGCTAATACTTAAGAATATTCTTTGGCTCCCCTTGTGTCGAAACAATAAATTTGGGTTGAATACTCTACCCTCAAAAGCTGGTGCAATCCCCTATACTTGTAGGTTATCACGCTACTCATCAGCGTGTGATCTCTACTACACAACCTTCTTCTTGTAGATGTTGTTGGGCTTGCAAGTGCACAAGTTTGTAGGACAGTAGCAAATTTCCCTCAAGTGGATGACCTAAGGTCTATCAATCCGTGGGAGGCATAGGATGAAGATGGTCTCTCTCAAACAACCCTGCAACCAAATAACAAAGAGTCTCTTGTGTCCCCAACACACCCAATACAATGGTAAATTGTATAGGTGCACTAGTTCGGTGAAGAGATGGTGATACAAGTGCAATATGGATAGTAGATATAGGTTTTTGTAATCTGAAAATATAAAAACAGCAAGGTAACTAACGATAAAAGTGAGCGTAAACGGTATTGCAATGATAGGAAACAAGGCATAAGGTTCATACTTTCACTAGTGCAAGTTCTCTCAACAATAATAACATAGATAGATCATATAACAATCCCTCAACATGCAACAAAGAGTCACTCCAAAGCCACTAATAGCGGAGAACAAACAAAGAGATTATGGTAGGGTACGAAACCACCTCAAAGTTATTCTTTTGGATCGATCTATTCAAGAGTTCGTACTAGAATAACACCTTAAGACACAAATCAACCAAAACCCTAATGTCACCTAGATACACCATTGTCACCTCAAGTATCCGTGGGCATGATTATACGATATGCATCACACAATCTCAGATTCATCTATTCAACCAACACAAAAGTACTTCAAAGAGTGCCCCAAAGTTTCTAACGGAGAGTCAAGACAAAAACGTGTGCCAACCCCTATGCATAGGTTCATGGGCGGAACCCGCAAGTTGATCCCCAAAACATACATCAAGTGGCACGTGAAATCCCATTGTCACCACAGATAAGCACGACAAGACATACATCAAGTGTTCTCAAATCCTTAAAGACTCAATCCGATAAGATAACTTCAACAGGAAAACTCAATTCATCACAAGAGAGTAGAGGGGGGGAGAAACATCATAAGGTCCAACTATAATAGCAAAGCTGGCGATACATCAAGATCGTGCCATAGAGAGAACACGAAAGAGAGAGATCAAACACATAGCTACTAGTACATACCCTCAGCCCTGAGGGTGAACTACTCCCTCCTCGTCATTGAGATCACCGGGATGATGAAGATGGCCACCGGTGAGGGACCCCCCCCCCCTCCGGCAGGGTGCCGGAACGGGCTCCCGAGAGGTTTTTGGTGGCTATGGAGGCTTGCGGCGGAGGAACTCCCGATCTATCTTTTGTATCAATGTTTTATAGGCGAAAGAAGTTGGTCGGGGGAGCCTCGAGGGGCCCACAAGAGTGGAGGGCGCGCCCAGGGGGGTGGGCGCGCCCCCCTATCTTGTGGCTTCCTCGATGCTTCCCCGGCTTGCACTCCAAGTTTCCTGGATCACGTTCGTTCCAAAAATCACGCTGCCGAAGGTTTCATTCCGTTTGGACTCCGTTTGATATTCCTTTTCTTCGAAATACTGAAACAGGCAATAAAACAGCAATATGGGTTGGGCCTCCGGTTAATAGGTTAGTCCCAAAAGTAATATAAAAGTGTATAATAAAGCCCGTAATCATTCAAAACAGATAATAAAATAGCATGAATGCTTCATAAATTATAGATACGTTGGAGACGTATCAGCATCCCCAAGCTTAATTCCTACTCGTCCTCGAGTAGGTAAATCATAAAAGAAAGAATTTATGAAGTGTGAATGCTAGAAGGTGCACAAGTTTGATCAATGATAATTTTAATCACCTTTTATGGCATAATTATATGTCATAACAGTAATTCATGTCATAAAACATCTCAAGAACAAGCAACAAGCAATTCAGATGTTAAAGCATAGACCATAAACTAGCAAACTTCATTCTTAGTCATCAAACAATTGCAATTCATCTTATTTTTAGGAAGGGTCTATGTCAGAGCTTTGATTTAGCAAACTCCACATACTGAACTATCATAAAGTCTTCTACAATTGCTAACACTCACGCAATACTAATGGTTATGGAGTTTTAATCAAACACTGAGAAAGATAGGGGCTTATAGTGTTGCCTCCCAACGTATTCACCTTTGGGTGATGTCAACAATAATAGTTCATGCTAACTTACATCCAATTGGATATATATATATATATATATATATATATATATATATATATATATATCAGGATCTTTCCAACACGAGGTGCTTGCCAAAGGATAAAATGAAAAAGGGAAAGGTGAAGATCACCTTGACTCAAGCATAAAGTAAAAGACATAAAGTAAAAGATAGGCCCTTCGCAGAGGGAAGCAGAGGTTGTCATGTGCTTTTAGGGTTGGATGCATAAAATCTTAATGTGAATGAACGTCACTTTATATTGCCACTTGTATATGGACCTTTATTATGCAGTCCGTCGCTTTTATTGCTTCCATAACAAGATCGTATAAAGCTATTTTCTTCACACCAAAAGATCATACATAATTAGAGAGCATTTTTTATTGCTTGCACCGATGACAACTTACTTGAAGGATCTTACTCAATCCATAGGTAGGTATGGTGGACTCTCATGGCAAAACTGGGTTTAAGGATATTTGGAAGCACAACTAGTATCTCTACTTGGTGCAAGGAATTTTGTCTAGCATGAGGGGAAAGGCAAGCTCAACATGTTTGAATGATCCATGACAATATACTTTAACTGAGATGTGCGAAAACATAACCCATTACGTTGTCTTCCTTGTCCAACATCAACTATTTAGCATGTCATACTTAATGAGTGCTCCCAATTATAAAAGATGTCTAGGATAGTGTATTTATATATGAAATCTCTCTTCCTTCAATATTCTTTCATGAATTGTTCAAATGACCAATAAATTTACAACCTCTACTTCTTAGATGTGAAGTCATTACTCCCCATGGGATAAGCAAATGAGACATATATAATTTCAGATTTATGACATTCAACTCATTCAACAATTTACTCATAGGATATAAGTGAAGCACACAAGTAAATGACAAACTACTCCAACAAGATATAAGTGAAGATCAGTGAGTAGCTAAATAATTATGTAGCTAATGTGAAGACTCTTTCTCATTTAAGAATTTCAGATCTTGGTTTGTTATTCAAATAGCAAGGAAAACAAAATAAAATGACATTGCAAGGATAGCACAACTCATGTGAAGAAGCAAAAACTTAGGCTCAACCGATACTAACTGATAGTTGTTGAAGAAGAAAGGTGGGATGCCTACCGGGGCATCCCCATGCTTAGATTCTTGAGAATTATTGAAATATTATCTTGGGGTGCCTTGGGCATCCCCAAGCTTGAACTTTCGTGTCTCCTTAATTCCTCTCATATCATGGTTTCTCTTTTTACCAAAAGCTTCATCCACACCAAACTCAACAAGAACTCGTGCGATAGGTTAGTATAAACCAATGCAAGACCTTATCATTTTCTACTGTAACAAATCACTAAAATTATTATTCAACATTGCATACTAAATGCCTCTGCATATTTAATACTCCTATCCTCAAATATAATCATTAAACAAGCAAACATATGCAAACAATGCAAGCATAACAGCAATCTATCAGTATAGTCTGTAAAGAATGCAAGATTCATCATACTTCCCTAACTCCAAAAATTATGAAAGAAAATTCCCACTGTAATAAATTTATCAGAGCTCAAAATGCAAAACGTTTCAACATTATACCATTCTCTGAATTTTCTAGGGAATTTTTGCAACAGCGGTAAACTTTCTGTTTTCAAACAGCAACATGTATACTAGCAAAATAAGCATGGCAAAGGCTATCCTTGACTTTTTTATTGAATCTAAAGATGAAAAAAATTATTCTAACTAACATCAAACAAATACTAACAAAAGAAAATGACGCTCCAAGCAAAACACATATCATGTGGTGAATAAAAATATAGCTCCAGGTAAAGTTACCGATGGACGAAGACGAAAGAGGGGATACCATCCGGGGCATCCCCAAGCTTAGGCTCTTGGTTGTCCTTTAATATTACCTTGGGGTTCCTTGGTCATCCCCAAGCTTAGGCTCGTTCCACTCCTTATTCCATAGTCCATCGAATCTTTACCCAAAACTTGAAAACTTCACAACACAAAACTCAATAGAAAACTCGTAAGCTCCGTTAGTATAAGAAAATAAAACCACCACTTAAGTACTGTAATGAACTCATTGTAAATTCATATGGGTTTCTGTGAGCTATCCTAAAGGTCTTACTTGGAACTTTATTGAAACAAAAACTTTAAAACATGATTACTACAGTAGCATAATCATGTGAACACCCAAAAACAGTAAGGGTAAATATTGGGTTGTCTCCCAACAAGCGCTTTTCTTTAATGCCTTTCTAGCTAGGCATGATGATGACAATGATGCTCACATAAAAGATAAGAATTGAAACATAATGGGAGCATCATGAAGCATATGACTAGCACATTTAAGCCTGACCCGCTTCCTATGCATAGGGATTTTGTGAGCAAACAACTTATGGGAACAATAATCAACTAGCATAGGAAAGTAAATAAGCATAGCTTCAAAACTTTAAGCACATAGAGAGGAAACTTGATATTATTGCAATTCCTACAAGCATAAGTTCCTCCCTCATAATAATTTTCAGTAGCATCATGAATGAATTCAACAATATAACCAGCACCTAAAGCATTCTTTTCATGATCTACAAGCATAGAAAATTTACTAATCTCCACATAAGCAAAATTCTTCTCATTCAGAATAGTGGGAGTATCATAAGAGATTTGAACACTAAAAATTGTTTCCACATTAAAAGAGTAAAGTTCGGAAAAGTGAAATCATAATCATGACAAGTTTTATAAATATAATAATCACTACTTTTTATAGCATAAGTTTCATCACAATAATCATCATAAGTAGCAACTTTGTTCTCATCATAATCGATTGAAACCTCCCCCAAGATAGTGGAATCACTAAATAAAGTTGACACTCTTCCAAATCCACTTTCATCAATATAATCATCATAGGTAAGAGGCATGCTATTATCATAACAACTTTGCATATCAAAACTTGGGATGCTAAAAATATCATCTTCATTGAACATAGCATCCCCAAGCTTGGGACAAACACTAATTTCAGCAAATATATTCTCAAATATTTCATCCTCATCAAACATAGCTTCCCCAAGCTTGGGCCCTTTCATATCATAAGCATAATCACTCTCATCATTAAAAATATGGATAGCACCAACAGTATAGCAATTATCATCATCACAATGAGTAGTAGGAGCAACATCATTTGGGAGGGATACCTTTTTACCTTTGTTGCTCCTTCTTTTCTTTTTCTTCTTCACATTATGTGTGGGTTCAACCTTCCTATTTGAGCTCCTTATTAACGAGATTGGTTGAATAGAAAGCTCCTCCTCGTTACCTGATTCATCATAAGAAATAATAGGAGGATATTGGGAAGTCTCTTCGCTTTCATTAGTATTCTCATCATCTTCTATTTGCTTTCTTTTCGTTAGGTAATTGTCTATATAAGGATTTTCAATGCAATTCTCCGCACAATACATATAAATCTTCTCTATATCAAAATCAAGAAATCTATCAAGATTAAATTTTGGAATACCCTCAGTTATACGTTTCATTTCTTCATACCCCAAAAGAAGACTAAGCTCTTTATGATGCCCAAGGGTAATTAAGTTATCACAATTTTTGGACACGATTCGATCATGAAACAATTTGCATTGTAGATTTAAATGACCACGTTCATTGTAAAGTTCACAAGGGGCACAGAAAAATGTTGAATCTTTCAGCACAATCATCAAGACTTTCTTGCAAACGTTTAGTTTTTAAATACTTATGCCTCTTGCAATATCTATTTTCTCTATTTGGTGTGTCCATGCAAACCCATTCTACTCAACAAAAATCAACATGCTTATAAGAGACATTTTCATCATAACTAGTGCAATCATCATTAGTACTATGGATATTCAAAGAGTTCATACTAACAACATTGCAATCATGCTCATCATTCAAAGATTTAGTACCAAGCATTTTAATGCATTCTTCTTCTAGCACTTGAGCATAATTTTCCTTTCCATCATACTCACGAAAGATATTAAAAAGACGAAGCATATGAGACAAACTTAACTCCATTTTTTGTAGTTTTCTTTTATAAACTAAACTAGTGATAAAACAAGAAACAAAAATATTCGATTGCAAGATCTAAAGATATACCTTCAAGCACTCACCTCCCCGGCAACAACGCCAGAAAAGAGCTTGATGTCTACTACACAACCTTCTTCTTGTAGATGTTGTTGGGCCTGCAAGTGCACAGGTTTGTAGGACAGTGGCAAATTTCCCTCAAGTGGATGACCTAAGGTTTATCAATCTGTGGGAGGCGTAGGATGAAGATGGTCTCTCTCAAACAACCCTGCAACCAAATAATAAAGAGTCTCTTGTGTCCCCAACACACCCAATACAATGGTAAATTGTATAGGTGCCCTAGTTCGGCGAAGAGATGGTGATACAAGTGCAATATGGATAGTAGATATAGGTTTTTGTAATCTGAAAATATAAAAACAGCACGGTAACTAACGATAAAAGTGAGCGTAAACGGTATTGCAATGATAGGAAACAAGGCATAGGGTTCATACTTTCACTAGTGCAAGTTCTCTCAACAATAATAACATAGATAGATCATATAACAATCCCTCAACATGCAACAAAGAGTCACTCAAAAGCCACTAATAGCGGAGAACAAACAAAGAGATTATGGTAGGGTACGAAACCACCTCAAAGTTATTCTTTTGGATCGATCTATTCAAGAGTCCGTACTAGAATAACACCTTAAGACACAAATCAACCAAAACCCTAATGTCACCTAGATACACCATTGTCACCTCAAGTATCCGTGGGCATGATTATACGATATGCATCACACAATATCAAATTCATCTATTCAACCAACACAAAAGTACTTCAAAGAGTGCCCCAAAGTTTCTACCGGAGAGTCAAGACGAAAACATGTGCCAACCCCTATGCATAGGTTCATGGGCGGAACCCGCAAGTTGATCACCAAAACATACATCAAGTGGCACATGAAATAACATTGTCACCACAGATAAGCACGGCAAGACATACATCAAGTGTTCTCAAATCCTTAAAGACTCAATCCGATAAGATAACTTCAAGAGGAAAACTCAATTCATCACAAGAGAGTAGAGGGGGGAGAAACATCATAAGATCCAACTATAATAGCAAAGCTCGCGATACATCAAGATCGTGCCATAGAGAGAACACGAGAGAGAGAGAGATCAAACACATAGCTACTGGTACATACCCTCAGCCCCGAGGGTGAACTACTCCCTCCTCGTCATGGAGAGCGCCGGGATGATGAAGATGGCCACCAGTGAGGGATCCCCCCCCCTCCGGAAGGGTGCCAGAATGGGCTCTCGAGAGGTTTTTGGTGGCTACAGAGGCTTGCAGCAATGGAACTCCCGATCTATCTTCTGTATCGATGTTTTTAGGGTACGTAGGCTTATATAGGCGAAAGAAGTCGGTCGAGGGAGCCTCGAGGGGCCCACAAGAGTGGAGGGCGCGCCCCCTATCTTGTGGCTTCCTCGATGCTTCCCCGGCTTGCACTCCAAGTTTCCTGGATCACATTCGTTCCAAAAATCAGGCTGCCAAAGGTTTCATTCCGTTTAGACTCCGTTTGATATTCCTTTTCTTAGAAATACTGAAACAGGCAATAAAACAGCAATATGGGCTAGGCCTCCGGTTAATAGGTTAGTCCCAAAAGTAATATAAAAGTGTATAATGAAGCCCGTAATCATTCAAAACAGGTAATAAAATAGCATGAATGCTTCATAAATTATAGATGCGTTGGAGACATATCAGCGTGGTGTACACAACGATCGTCATGAAGCTTAGCCTCACCAGGGGCTCATCCCCATGCTCAACGTCTCCGCCGCGCTGCTCGCGCCTCGTCTCAAATCAACATGGCCACACCAGTAGCAGGCACCGGCAAGGTAACGTGTCAAATAGCAAGGCATCAAGGGCGCCACGGTCAAATTAAATCCCCACGGATCTAGCACGTAGCAAGGAGAAGAGATTGAAGAAACGCAAGACCAATAGTCGTCTCCAACATGATGGCACCGTCGACTTGCAAGGAAGGAGGGGTGCGGGTAGGAAATCTTCCGTGGAAGAGGAAGTGATGGAGTCCATGATTGTGGCGTCTATCTCCTCATCCACCATCGACTGTCCCTTCGTGACTCAGTAGCCATCCCATCAGGGATGTCGATATTGTGGGAAGAAGGAGAGAGGCTTGAAAGGGGAGGGGCATCAGAGAGTTAGGGATGGGACAGAGATGCAGCAGACGGCGGCTTCTCGGGGCTATAGGCCGAACCCCTTGCAAGAAAGTGGTGGCACACCACAGTGTTGTGAGGACGAATGCGACCAAGAGACGATGGGTGGGGATGAAATCAGAGTCAGGAGTGCATCGACGACAGCCGGAGGCAGGCTACGATGATGACTAGTGGGTGCGGGTAGCGACTAGCGAGGGATGGATCAATGGTGGCCTGCTCCCCTTTCTCTTGTCCGCTCTCTCTGTTTCTCCGGAAGAACGAAGAAAAGGAAAGAGGAGAAAATTCTGGTGGACAGCGGTCCCCTGCTCAGCCAAGGCGTCTGCCAGCCGCATGACAGGCCTGTACGGCTACAAGGTGTGTATGTGTTACTGAATTTAGATGTTCTTGTCAAGGACTAGTTCAGGCACAACAGCTTAGACTGTCCCCTCCGTTTATGTCCAGGCCTTCCTCTGCATTGTGCTGCTCATTGCTTTCACAAATAGGACTTTACTTTGTATTCCTCACTGCTATTTTGTCGATTTTGGAGTTCCGGTTTTTCTGTCCTTGAACTTACCCAAGTTTTCTCCTAGTAAAACGTGCACTATCTTTTGGAAATAGAGTGTATGAACGTTCACATGGAGAGCAATTGAACTTTTGAGCACTGTTTTTATATAAACATCCTTTTTTCTAACCCTTGTTTATTAACTTCATGTGGAAGTGCCACATTTTCTTTCGCATGTGAAACTTTTTTGCTGTGCGGGTTTTGGACTTATCTGTCTTTCTAGTTTGAACTCACCCGACAATTTTTTCTTAAATGATGATAAAGCACATAGTGAACGTCTACACTTAGTGTATGTTTACTTGTACAACCATGGGAATATACTATGTGAACATTTATTATATAAACATTTATTCACAAAATACAAAGAAGTCCATAAAGAGTGAGTAGGGCGTTTCAGTGCCCAGGCTCATTTGCACCCAGTTAGAAAAAAAATTCTCAAGTAATGCAATCTGTAGCAAATTTCCACGTTGAACTTTCCTAGTTCAGATCATTGAACTCTCCCAGCCGGCGATGCTTCTCTCAGGACGGAACCCAGTGGACCCTGCACACTGAATGCCCAGCACGGCAGCGTTAGTACTTCCCAAGGAGTTGCATCTGTACTCACTATGGCGATGTATTTGTACTGCCCAAAAACATATGCAAGAGCACAAAGTAAACATTTTTCAAAACTTGTGCTCACAGGAATAGTGACAACACCTAAAGGGCATGTTATTTTCCTCCGGCCATTGACTGACTTCCTCAAATTTTATAGACAAACCGACTATGTTTTATTTTTTTGAACTTACATGCTAGTAATAATTAAACATTCCCATACAATTTTTCACTATTTATGGCATCAACCAAAATAGTCAGGAGAGAGCACTATCGAACAGATCATTGTTTTTGATTCGTACTGATCAATGTTTTTATTTCAAACAAATTTTCCTTTCTTGCACAAATATCTAACTGTTATGTACACTATCTTTAAGAAGTAGCAATCAAATCATCATAGAAAGAAAATTTGAATTTGCAGTTGGTGCTATGTGTACGGATTCCATGTTTTGGTCGTCCTCATTGTTTGTGTCATGTACTTCATCCTCAACCTGCTGGTGTCCTTCGTGCTAGTGATCGGTTGTGTCATAGTGAGCTAGTGATTAGCGTCCATCCAAACCTCTCTCGTGCTGCAGTACAGAGAGAAACAAAATAGTGAGAGAAAAGAGCAGTAGAGAGAAACAAATTAGAGGTGAGCTACAAAAACATTAAATTATTCTAATAAATTCCTATGGTCAGTAATATCCATAGTGAAGCTTGGCTCTATATAGTATTGATCAGTACTAGTATTGTGTAAGTCGTAATGATTACTGCTACTTTTGTCTTACTAATGAGCACTCGTACTGATCTAGCCAACACAATGAATTTTTCATCTAGTGGACTTTTAACATTGTATTAGAAAACGTGATCTACAAAATAAACAACTAGATTAGAATAGAAGCATTGGCTTATATTAGAAACGATGAGCTACAAAATAAACAACCAGATGCAAATTTGCTTCAAGTCAGGTTTACTGTTTTTGAATTTGATGCATGTTGCACTATAGGACTGCTACGGGTTTGCAAGATGGACTTGAGTACTTTTAAATTTTTTGCATAGTTTAGTGCCGAAATCCTCACCACAAAAGAACACATCTGCATTATCAATCGCATATAGTAAAACTGAACTTTCTGCGCCTACTGTTGTTTTTACAGGGTGGACTTATGTTTTCTTATGTACTTGAATTGTTAATGTTTTGGAAAATTACCACTATCACACTTGTTATACTAGAAAACTCTAGCCATACTAGGCACCCCCCAAATCCCACACAACAAGGCATGTTATATGTATTTTTCATGAACTGATGATTGTTCACGTACTGGACTAAGAGCACCTAGTTTGTGTTTCGGGAATTAAAATAGACGTCCTGAGCACCCCGTTTCAGCAAATGTTTGTGCTATAATTCAATAATAGAGAATATATATAGCAAACAACTATTTTTATGGAGAATATACCATTTTTGACGACCTTCATGTGACCAGCGGTGCCGGAGGTGATCTCATGTCTCCTGCTGCAGGTCGACGAGGAACAGGCGTGACAGTGAAAACAAAACCAGTGAACAGGGTGGGAGTAAGCAGTGGTCGAGCGGCAGATGGAGCCCCACAACTCATGCACCCGCGTCCACCGCCGACCGCCGCCAGCCCAGCCGAACTCCATGAGGTCCACCTGCGCCACATCACCATCACCATACTCCATCAGGATCTCCATGTACATTGCGTTCCACACCTCAATGTGGAATCCCACCTTTAGCCAGGAACTTGCTTCGGAACCAACTGCTCGATCGTAGACCACACTCGTCCTTGTGGGACTGCCACAAGCGTCAAGGTCGAACTGTTGCACAAAAGAAAATTAGGAACTCATGGGATGCAAGGTCGAAATGTTGCACAAAAAAATATCATTTCTCTTTTTGCTCAGACATTCCCACAAACGTACCAAGTGCACAGGTTGAACTGATCTCGTGCACGGCACAAACTTGCTCGAGGGTAGGCTTGGAGCTACGAGTGGAGCAGCACATGGAGGTGAACTTCGACTCGGAGGCTACATAAAAAGAGAAAGGGGAAAGGCCAGACATCACCATTGCGTCGTTGATTTCTTTGTTTTCTCTCATAGAATGGCAAAATGCAGTGTAATCGTATTATCTAGGAACTAACACACAAAAAGAAAGAAATCTACTGGCCAGGGGGGCTAGCTCATTGTGGTACTATTTTACCCGACGCACAGGCAGAAAAGAAATTCTAGAGAAAAAAGGTTCGGAAAGAGATATGATAGCTTCTGTGACCCACCTGCGAGAAAGAGGTAGAAGTTCAGAGGCAGAACAAGTTCAACTTCATTCAATAAGAAGAAAATCCATTTATACTCCTGTATACACCCAATAAGCATCAAATTCTATATACCTGAACTTCCATATATTGATATACTTGAACTTATTTGATGTTAATGTACATGACTTCGTAATTAAACATAGAAACTGAGAGAGATAGCAGTCTTTGAACTGAAACAAAATTAGGAATTGAACTGAACTAAATCAAGAAATTGAACTGAGTGTGCCATGATTTAGTCAATGTAGAAGATCATTCCATTTTGCTATCTCTCTCACACACTCACATCACCCTGCTGAACCAACAAACAATAGCAACGCACCAATTCAAGCAGTAGGGGCTTCATGCAACAGCAGGCAGTAGCAACCAGTACTAGCGCATTTTCCGAACTCTTCTTTTCTTTTATCTCTTTTTTCTCAAACTTCTATAGGTGAACCCTGGACTTATCTGCTTTCATAATTTGAAATTTTTCAGAATAATTGGTGTAAAGAAAAGCAGTCGTTCGCAAGTGATTGTGTGATTGAAAGGTCTAAATAACTGGTTATTATGTCTCCGGCTTTGAGACGCCACCCAAGCTGAATCATCATTGTACCACTTTTGCTCCATATAGCAAATTGCAAGAAGAAACGCAAATTCAAGAATCAATACACAACCACAGTTTTTTTCTATTGGAATTCATTGAACTGAATAAAATCCTATATTGTGTACTGAAAAAAACACTACAAGGTGAACTGAAAAAGGCATACAAGCATAGATGGGGGCACTGTCAGCGTAATTACTTGCCTGCCCAGATGGATCATCATAATTTACTGGAATTGTGTCGCTGATTTCGCCGACAATCTGTCTGAACTTCATGAGACAAAAAAGAGCAGCAACAGTAGAGAGATGAGAGATGATCCGTAGTCAGTTCAGGCTTCAAGCGAGGTTGACGAGGGAATAGGGGTCACAGTAGGCGAGCAAGAGGCTATGCGGGAGGAGGGCGCGACCTACAACCAGAGGTTCTGTAGGGGCGGCGCGGTGGGGGAAGCGGGGCGACGGTGGTTGGGTCTCGGGGTGGTGGAGGTGGTTTGGACTGGGGGCGGAGGCGGTGGCTGGGTCCGAGAGTGGGATGCGGAGGAAAGGT
>NC_041385.1:250094856-250125952 GCF_002162155.2 Triticum dicoccoides
TGTGTGTGTGTGTGTGTGTGTGTGTGTGTGTGTGTGTGTGTGTGTGAAAAGTTTGTCCTATGTATTGGTGTTTCTAACTCTTTGGTCCCAATGAGGTTGGGTACCATTTTGTTTGTGTTGTTATTCTAGGAACAATTGGAGATGCAATGGATGCTCGGCTCACTCACAAGGAAGGTGTTGTCACCATGTGCTTATTGGAGTCAAGCTAGGATGATCAATGAACTATTATCTACCTTCAGTTGGTATCTACTACATCCTTACAATGTTAACTCGGTATCAAGTATCTTCATATACTTCATGCACACATTTCTTGCATCAACCTTGTGTAGGTTGTATCATGGCATGTTATTCATTCTTCCTTGTGATACTTGTTTCCTTTCTCAAAGCATCCCAAGAATGACCTCTTGTTGCTAGTTGCGATGTCATTGATGTTCGTGTGGTTGGAATTCATTTATATACAAGAAGACCATATCTATCCATGTGTTATGCTCTCAAGCAAATTTATTATTGGTATACATATGAATTTATTGTGGATATCTTGTTCTTTCCTTTTTGTAACTATTTCATGTGCATACCCTTCTTTGTGGATTGATATCATCATGATTTTTATCTACCTAGAATATTATATACTTGAGAGGAGTTACATTTGTAGTTGATATCCTTATTCTTTCATGTCCACCTTACCTTGGCGGTTATGTGAAAGGATTTATCTTGGGTGCGGATCTTATATCATTGCATCTTGATGCACTCTGTTGTGGTGAAGATATTTTTTCTCTTGCTTGTCTTGATGAGGCATTTGCCATTTCGATTGGTATCCCTCCTCTTGACAAAGCTATCATTTTATTTCTTCAACATGGGTTGTCACAAGTGTTGGTTATTCATTTTGCATATTTAGTGTGCTTGTGAACCCATTTGCTTGGTGTGTGTGGGAAGGACATGTCATGCACCTTGTATCACCACTATTCAAGGCTATGTTGATGCTTAATGCTCACCCTTACATTAGTCTTCTAAAGTGTTTTACCATGACTCACACACATCATTTTGGTTGAGCCTACTCTTAAGTTGCCTCTTTTATAAGTTGCTCAACCATTTGTTTATTGCAAGTGCTAGGCTTTGTTTCCTACATGCTCACATCCACTTGTTGTGAGTTTCTATTGATTTTCGGGGAGTGATGATCCTATTTTGTGCACTTGGTATCCTAATGCAAATATTCTAAGGAGTGCACAAATCATGGGGAGCTTCACTAGTGTCTTTAGAACACTTTTTTGCTCTCATTCACTTGTCGTGAGGTTCTATTGATCTTGGGGGAGTGACGATCATATTTTGTGCTCGTTGTATCCAATTACAAAACTAAATTGTGCACAAATCATGGGGAGCTTCTCTAGTTTCTCTAAAACACTCCTTTGCTCATATCATAATATCTTTTATTCATGTGGCACGTAGGATCATTGGTCTAGTTGGTTCAATTGGTATCTTTTGATAGCTTGCTTCAATTGGTATCTTTTGATTGCTTGATTGCTTGTTTCTCTCTTTGTTATGTCTTTGTGGCATATCATTCTTTTGCAATATTTGGGCCTCAATATAGTTTGTCTTCCTCCAAGTATTTACCTTTGGATTTGTGTATTACATTCCACTCTCTTTTTGAGAAATACACAATTTATGGAGGACCACAATTTATATTGGCCTTCTAAGCTTTTTGCCCATTTTGGCAATCGATGCCAATGGGAGAGAAGTTTCAGAGAGTTTTGTGGAGAAGTTTAGAGAGTTATTTCTTCTTAATTTGGTTTTGTTCCTAAACATTTGCATCTCATACGCATGCATTATTGGTTGTTGCATTGCATGGTGGTGCATAATTCCTTATATAAACTCTCTTGAAAATGATTGTCATCAATTACCAAATGGGGGAGATTAAAAGGACATGCGGTGCCCCCATGTGTGGTTTTGGTAATTGATGACATTCTTTATGGACTAATGGTTGCATTGAGTTATATTTGATGGATTTGTCCATAGGCATCTCTTGAAGTCCATGTGTTGGTTTCAAGGAGTTTATGAGTTGACCAAGGTGCTATTAATGAATTAACCAAAGATTGGTCATGTGAGTATTGAGCTTTTTTTTGACTTTGTGAGTATTGAGCTTATTGCTAGCATGTCTTGAAGAAGAAGAGAAGATTGTGTGAACATTCATGTGTATCTTCAAGACATTATCTTTATGAAGAGAGAAGATTTCACACAAAGCATAGAATATACACCGAGTGGGATCAAGTGATCTCAGGGTTTGGTAAGCATTGTCCACTGCGCTTTGTGTACTAACACATGGTCTTTGTGAGAGTTCTATGTGGGGTTAGGTTTGCTTCCATGGGCTTGCGTCAAGAGGAAGATCACATACAACCCATGGAGGATGACATCAAATCAAGGTTGTGTTGTGCAAGTTCAAGTGGAGCATCATGAAGAAATCATGCTTGTAGCTTGCCGTCCATTGTAGTGACAATGGACTTGTGAAGGTGTGCCGAAGAGTGACTCACCCATAGTGGAGTATGGGGGAGCAATCAACTAGCCTTCATCGAGCCAACGCAATCACGAAAGGTGGTCCAACTTGAGGGAGTCAAGATTGTCATCATCTAGTGATATGTCTCCAACGTATCTATAATTTTTGATTGTTCCATGCTATTATATTACTCGTTTTGGATGTTTATGGGCTTTACTCTACACTTTTATATCATTTTTGGGACTTGGGACTAACCTACTGACCGGAGGCCCAGCCCAAAATGCTGTTTTTTTTTGCCTATTTCAGTGTTTCGAAGGAAAGGAATATCAAATGGAGTCCAAACGGAATGAAACCTTCGGGAGCGATCTTTTTGGAACAAACGTGATCCAGGGGACTTGGAGTGGACGTCAAGCAACAGAGGAGGCGGCCACGAGGGTGCCCGGCGTGCCCCCTGGGGGTGGGCGCGCCCCACACCCTCGTGGGCCCCTCGAGCGTCCACCGACCTACTTCTTCCTCCTATATATATCCACGGGCCCCGAAAACATTCAGGAGCACTACGAAAAACTATTTCCACTGCTGCAACCTTCTGTATCCGTGAGATCCCATCTTGGAGGCTTCGCTGGCGCTCCGCTGGAGGGGGAATCGACCATGGAGGGCCTCTACATCATCTCCAAGGCCTCTCCAATGAGTTGTGAGTAGTTTACCACAGACCTTCGGGTCCATAGTTATTAGCTAGATGGATTCTTCTCTCTCTTTGAATCTCAATACAAAGTTCTCCTCGATCTTCTTGGAGATCTATTCGATATAACCCTTTTGCGGTGTGTTTGTCGAGATCCGATGAATTGTGGGTTTATGATCAAGTTTATCTATGAGAAATATTTGAATCTCCTCTGAATTCTTTTATGTGTGATTATGTTATCTTTGCAAGTCTCTTTGAATTATCAGTTTGGTTTTCCCTACTAGAGATATTTCTTGCAATGGGAGAAGTGCTTAGCTTTGGGTTCAATCTTGCGGTGTCCTCGTATTGTATTGTTGCCATCGAGGATAAAAAGATGGGGTTTATATCATATTGCATGAGTTTATCCCTCTACATCATGTCATCTTTCTTAATGCGGTACTCTATTCTTATGAACTTAATACTCTAGATGCAGGCAGGAGTCGGTCGATGTGTGGAGTAATAGTAGTAGCTGCAGAATCGTTTCGGTCTACTTGTCACGGACGTGATGCCTATATACATGATCATGCCTAGATAATCTCATAACTATGCGCTTTTCTATCAATTTCTCGACAGTAATTTGTTCATCTAAACAATTTTGTTGATTTGTGTGATATGCAAAAGAAGAAAGATACGAATAATGATATTGTTAAATTTAAGTTATTTCCGTTTTCACTTAGAGATCGTGCTAAAACTTGGTTTTCATCTTTGCCTAAGAATAGTATTGATTCATGGAATAAGTGCAAAGATGCTTTTATCTCTAAGCATTTTCCTCCCGCTAAGATCATCTCTCTTAGGAACGATATTATGAATTTTAAACAACTTGATCATGAGCATGTTGCCCAATCTTGGTAAAGAATGAAATTAATGATTCGCAATTGCCCTACTCATGGTTTGAATTTATGGATGATCATACAATTTTTTTATGCCAAATTGAATTTTGCTTCTAGAAATCTTTTAGATTCGGCTGCGGGAGGCACTTTTATGGAAATCACCTTAGGAGAAGCTACTAAACTCCTTGATAACATTATGGCTAATTATTCTCAATGCCACGCCGAAAGATCTACTAGTAAAAAAGTGCATGCTATAGAAGAAATTAATGTTTTGAGTGGAGATGGATGAACTTATGAAATTGTTTGCTACTAAGAGTGCTCCTATTGATACCAATGATATGCCTTTGTTGATTGAGAATAATAATGAATCTTTGGATGTGAATTTTGTTGGTAGGAATAATTTTGGTAACAATGCTTATAGAGGAAACTTTAATCCTAGACCATTCCCTAGTAATTCCTCTACTAATTATGGAAATTCCTACAATAATTCTTATGGAAATTTTAATAAGATGCCCTCTGATTTTGAGAATAGTGTTAAAGAATTTATGATCTCTCAAAAGAATTTTAATGCTTTGCTTGAAGAAAAATTGCTTAAAGTTGATGATTTGGCTAGGAACGTTGATAGGCTTTTGCTTGATGTTGATTCTTTGAAACTTAGATCTATTCCACCTAAGCATGATATCAATGAGTCTCTCAAAGCCATGAGAATTTCCATTGATGAGTGCAAAGAAAGAACCGCTAGGTTGCGCGCTAAGAAAGATTGCTTTGTAAAAGCGTGTTCTTCTAGTTTCCATGAAAATAATGATGAAGATATAAAAGTTATTGATGTATCCCCTATTAAATCCTTGTTTTGCAATATGAGTCTTGATAATGATGGGACTGGAGATGAGTCAACTTTAGTTAAAAGGCGTCCCAATAATTCGGAGTTTTTAGATCTTGATGCAAAATTTGGTAAAAGTGGATTGGAGAGGTCAAGACTTTAAATAGCATTGAACCCACTATCTTGGATTTCAAGGAATTTGATTATGATAATTGTTCTTTAATAGATTGTATTTCCTTGTTGCAATCCGTATTGAATTCTCCTCATGCTTATAGTCAAAATAAAGCTTTTACCAAACATATTATTGATGCCTTGATGCAATCTTATGAGGAAAAACTTAATTTGGAAGTTTCTATACCTAGAAAACTTTATGATGAGTGGGAACCTACTATAAAGATTAAAATTAAAGATCACGAGTGCTATGCTTTGTGTGATTTGGGTGCTAGTGTTTCCACGATTCCGAAAATTTTATGTGATATTCTAGGTTTCCATGATCTTGATGATTGCTCTTTAAATTTGCACCTTGCGGATTCCACCGTTAAGAAACCTATGGGAAGGATCAATGATGTTTTTATTGGTGCAAATAGGAATTATGTGCCCGTAGATTTTATCGTTCTTGATATAGATTGCAATCTTTCATGTCCTATTATTCTTGGTAGACCTTTCCTTAGAACGATTGGTGCAATTATTGATATGAAGGAAGGGAATATTAAATTCCAATTTCCATTAAGGAAAGGCATGGAACACTTCCCAATAAAGAAAGTTAAATTACCTTATGAATCTATCATGCGAGCTACTTATGAATTGAATGCCAAAGATGGCACTACTTAGATCTATCCTCGCTTTTATGCCTAGCTAGGGACGTTAAACAATAGCGCTAGTTGGGAGGCAACCCAATTTCATTTTTGTTTCTTGCTTTTTGCTTCTGTTTAGTAATAAATATTTCATATAGCTTCTGTTTAGATGTGTTTTCATGTTTTAATTAGTGTTTGTGCCAAGTAGAACCTATAGGATAACCTACGGTGATAGTTAATTTGATTCTGCTGAAAAACAGAAACTTTGCACGCACGAAAATAATTTTAGTAATTCACAGAAACGTGCTTTTGTGTTGATTCTTTTTGATGTAGATCAATAGACAAATTGCCTAGGACTTCCTATTTTGGTAGAAGTTTTAGAGTTCTAGAAGTATTCGAAGGTTACAGATTGCTACAGACTGTTCTGTTTTTGACAGATTATATTTTTTGTGTGTTGTTTGCTTATTTTGATGCATCTATGGCTAGTATCAAGGGGTATGAACCATAGATAAGTTGGAATACATTAGGTTTAAAACCAATCTCTACACCTAATGGAGCAGTTGGTGAATAGTCTCCACGGTTTATTTTTGCTGGGTTTTTTCGTCTCTCCTCCCACCACCCCCTCCCATCCTGGTCCATCGGTTTATTTTTCTCTCCACTCTTTATTACAACCAGGACTTTCCTAACGTATAACAAATCACGGATCTAACTTCCTTAAATTATTCATATCAATCGATTCCTTTTATTGGTTCAATTTGTCTTAGGAAACAAATAACAAATTTTTAAGAAACAAATAATAGATTTGAATCTAACTTTCCTAACTTATCTAAATCAATCGATTTCTCTCATTAGTGAAATTTGTTTTAGGAAACAAATAACAGACACGTCACAAACTTTCCTCCCAATAAATAGTTTCTTAAGATTTGCAAACTTTCCTAATCAGACACGTCACAAACGGGCAGGTACTGATATCACGTTACCAAACAATAAAACCCCATTTGCATAGAAATCAGTTCAAAATCCTAACTTTCCTAAATTTTTACCTTTCCTTGATAACATCCAATATTTTCTATGTTTTTCACCTATTGAAAAAAATCACCCCTCCATCGATATTAGCATTTTTTGGAATGAGATCTCTGGGTTATGATTTTTTTGTGATTCTTTCCAATTGTGACCTCTCCTTCCGCTCCCGCTCCTTCTCGCATAATCACCTCCACCACAGCCAGCTGACGCCACCCTAGACCTCTTGCCTCTCCACACCTTCTCCCCCACCTCCTCCTCGTACTCCATTGACAATCCCTTCGCCACGTTTGTCCACGACGGTGTCGAGGGCATGGCGCAACAGCGTACCAGTGGTAGAGCAGCGCATTGCAGCAGGAAGAAGCATGCAGTAGGCAAGGCGAGCGGCCGACGGTTGAGGGCAGAGATGCGGCCGGCGTGGCTGAGGGGGCGGTCGGCAGAAGTTGGTCGCGACAGGAGGCAGCGTGAGGCAGGGGCGCGACAGTGGGGCGAGCGAAGGGATAGGCGGCAACAGACGGGGCGAGCGCAGCCAGCGAGAGTGTGA
The DNA here is from genome assembly GCF_002162155.2 of Triticum dicoccoides. NCBI lineage: Eukaryota > Viridiplantae > Streptophyta > Magnoliopsida > Poales > Poaceae > Triticum > Triticum dicoccoides. Next base: position 250,102,068 of record NC_041385.1, read on the forward strand.
CGCGCGGCCAGGGTGTGTGTCGTGTGGGGCACAGTGGTGCAGTGGCTGTGGCGAGCGTGATGGCAACGACGGGCGCGACGGACATGGGCATGGAGAGCCAGAGAGGGAGTGGCCTCGCGGGCGCGGAAGAAGAGCTGAAGGCTCGGGCATGGGCGCGCATAGGAGCGGGCATGTGCCACGGGGTCAACCCGAGGAGCTCAGTGGCTACCCCAGCAATGGCCATGGCGGACGGCAGTTCTCGGCCACGGAGAAATACCTAACGAGAGCAAACGAGAGGGGAAACTGGGGAAAGGCAAGAGGAGATCACGGTGGTGTCAATGGCACCCTAGGGGAAGACAGGGGAGCTCGGGGTGGCGCGGATCGAACGGCAATGTCACGGTGGCCGAAGGTTGAGGAAGACGGCAATGACGTCGATCTGGGGGTGTTGGACTTGATCTCGTTGGCGCAGACGAAGTAGCGGAGGCATTCGGAGCTCCTCAATAAGATCCTTGCCAGCAGGGAGGGCAGTGGCCGTGTGGACGGGGTCGGTCATGGTGGCTGTGGCATCTGACTTCGTCCAGATCACCGGGATCGAGCGAGCGAGGAGGAGAAGTGGACCTGGGAGGGGGCGTCGAGGAGGAGTGAGGCCATATGGGAAGGGGAGGCAGGGCGTCACCCTTATCCATTCCCCTTCGATGCCGGCGAGGTGGTCGGGCGGGAGCCCAACTCCGTAGCGACGGGCTCGGGGAACAGGAGAAGACGACCGTGCGGGGACTAGACCTCTGGGCCGGTTCGGTGGCAAGGCCCGGGGGTAGGGGAATCCCCTTTTTCATCGTCCTTTTGGGTTTTAATGTATTTTAATCCGTTTCTCCTTTTTAACACCGTTTTCTATTTATTCTTATATTAACTAAATGGATTTAGTTAATTGTAAAAATATGCACACAATTCGAGCACAATATTTTTAGGTGGCACAAAAAGTTTGGGGCCAAAAGGAAATACATAGAATTAGGTTTATATTTTATTTTAACTACTGTTGGACCTCTTATTAATTTGACAAGATTTAATTTTTGGGTCAAATAATGTTGGGATCAACATGTCAAAGTGAAAGTGCAACTATCCCTAGGTGGTTTTGGTAATTCATAACAACATATAGCTCATTGAGCTAATGCTATTCCAAGACTATTATTTCAGGAAAGCTCAATGAATGGCATGGCATGGATGATGAAAGTGGATCCCTCAAAATACTAAGGACAAAGGATTGGCTCAAGCTCAAAAGCTCAAGACTATTCATTTTATATTTTTGTGATCCAAGATCACATTGAGTCTATAGGAAAAGCCAATACTATCAAGGAGGGATAAGGTGTTGCTTAATGAGCCTCTTGCTTCATGTGCTTAGTGATATGCTCCAAAACCCTCAACTACTTTCCCACATCCACAAATGACCTAAACCCAAAGCCAAAATCGGTCACACCGATTCTTCCTATCCGGCGCCACCGATTCCAAAAGTCATAGCCACTCCCACAAACCCTAAGCAAATCGGTCTTACCGATAGGAATCTCGGTCTCACCGAGATGGGATTGTAATCTCTCTGTTTCCCTTCGTAACATTTCGGTCTAACCAAAGTGAGCAATCGGTCCCACCGAGATTGCAATGTAAACTCTCTGTTTTCTTTTTTGTAACATTTCGGTCTCACCGAAAAGAGCAAATCGGTCCCACCGAGTTTACCTGACCAACTCTCTGGAAAGCTTATTACCAAATCGGTCTCACTGAGTTTGTGTAATCGGTCTTACCGAGATTACGTTATGCCCTAACCCTAACCGAATCGGTCTCACCGAGATGCATGTCAGTCCCACCGAAAATCACTAACGGTCACTAGGTTTACTAAATCGGTTCGACCGAGTTTAACGATTCGGTCCCACCGAGTTTAGTAAATTGTGTGTAACGGTTAGATTTTGTGTGGAGGCTATATATACCCCTCCGCCTCCTCTTCATTCGTGGAGAGAGCCATCAGAACGAACCTACACTTCCAACTTACCATTTCTGAGAGAGAACCACCTACTCATGTGTTGAGGCCAAGATATTCCATTCCTACCATATGAATCTTGATCTCTAGCCTTCCCCAAGTTGTTTTCCACTCAAATCTTCTTTCCACCAGATCCAAAACCAAAGAGAGATAGAGAGTTGATTGTTGGGGAGACTATCATTTGAAGCACAAGAGCAAGGAGTTCATCTTCAACGCACCATTTGTTACTTCTTGGAGAGTGGTGTCTCCTAGATTGGCTAGGTGTCACTTGGGAGCCTCCAACAAGATTGTGGAGTTGAACCAAGGAGTTTGTAAGGGCAAGGCTTCATGAAGATCTACCGCTAGTGAGGCAAGTCCTTCGTGGGCGATGGCCATGGTGGGATAGACAAGGTTGCTTCTTCGTGGACCCTTCGTGGGTGGAGCCCTCCGTGGACTCGCGCAACCGTTACCCTTTGTGGGTTGAAGTCTCCATCAACGTGGTTGTACGATAGCACCACCTATCGGAACCACGCCAAAAACATCCGTGTCTCCAATTGCGTTTGAATCCTCCAAACCCTTCCCTTTACTTTCCTGCAAGTTGCATGCTTTACTTTCCGCTGCCTATATACTCTTTGCATGCTTGCTTGAATAGTGTGATGATTGCTTGACTGGTCCTAAAGTAGCTAAAATCTGCCAAACTCTAAAATTGGGAAAAGGTTAAGTTTTTTATTGGTTAAGTAGTCTAATCACCCCACCTCTAGACATACTTCAAGGTCCTACAAGTGGTATCAGAGCTTTGGTCTCCATTTGCTTTGATTTCCATAGCTTTTGGTGGTCATAGCCTTGGTTTCACAACCTAGGAGAGTGTGGCGTCTAGCGAGGGAAATTATCACCGTAGAGGTCCTTACTTTGATGGTACTAATTTTGCTAGTTGGAAGCATAAGATGAAAATGCATATTCTTGGACATAACCCCGCCGTTTGGGCAATTATTTGTATTGGCTTGCAAAGTGAATTCTTTGATGGGAGAGAACCGAACCGTGAAGCTAATGCGGAAGAATTGAAGATGCTGCAATACAACGCTCAAGCTTGCGATATCATCTTCAACGGATTGTGCCCCGAAGAATTCAACAAAATCAGTCATCTTGAGAATGCAAAGGAAATTTGGGATACTTTGATTGATATGCATGAAGGTACCGAGTCCGTCAAGGAATCCAAGTTGGATGTGCTTCAAAGTCAGCTTGACAAGTTCAAAATGAAGGATGGTGAAGGTGTCAATGAAATGTACTCTAGGCTTGCTCTTATCACAAATGAGATTGCCGGCTTAGGGAGTGAAGAGATGACCGACAAATTCATCATCAAGAAGATCCTAATAGCATTGGATGGAAAGTATGATACCGTGTGCACATTGATTCAAATGATGCCAAACTACAAAGATCTCAAGCCAACGGAAGTCATTGGAAGAATTGTTGCTCATGAGATGTCACTCAAGGATAAGGAGGAACTTCACAACAAGTCAAGTGGTGCTTACAAAGCCTCAAGTGAAGCCCCCACATCATCAAGTGAGAAACAAACCTTCAATGAAGAATTGAGCTTAATGGTGAAGAACTTCAACAAATTCTACAAGAGTAGAAGCAAAGAAAGAAGCTCCAAGTTAAGGTCTTACAATGACAAGAGATCTTCTAGTCGAGAGCGCAATTGCTACAATTGTGGGAGACCCGGACACTATTCCAGTGAGTGTACGGCACCCTACAAAAGAAGAGAAGATTCTCCAAGAAGAAGGAGCAAAAGAGAAGAATCACCACCAAGAGAGAGGAGGAGTAGAGATGATCGTTATGAACGAAGACCCTCACGGAGAAGCAAGGATTCGGAAAGGAAGGACAAGTCATCACGGAGCTACACAAAACGAAGACATCAAGCTCATGTTGGTGAATGGGTTTCCGGCTCCGACTCCGACAATCACTCCAAGATAAGCTATCACTCCGACTCCGAATATACTCAAGATGAAGGTGTTGACGGTCTAGCACTTGTGTCAACCAACTCCTACGACATATTTGATTCACCAAATGAAGGTGTTGGAAGATGCTTCATGGCCAAAGGTCCAAAGGTAACACACCCTGAGTATGTTGATTTCAATAGTGATGAAGATGACTTGCTTGTGGATGATGATTTACTTGCTGACAACTCTAGTGATGAATATTATGATGAAACGACAATTAATCATGCTAATCAAGATAAAACGAATGAAAATGATAAGGAGAAGATTGAGCTTCTAACTAAAGAACTAAACACTCTTAAGTTAGCTCATGAAACTATCTACGAAGATCATCGAGAACTTTTAAGGCCTCATGAGAAGTTACGCTTTGAAAAGCTCAATCTTGAGCAAGAGCATGAGTTCTTAAAAGCGTTTACTCTTATCTACTTACATGCCTCAAGTCAAGTCTAGTAACAAGTACAAGAAAGATACTTCCTCTAGTAGTAACAATAATAATGTCAAATCTAATATTGTTGCTTCTAGTAGTTCTCTTGATTCCACTAATGATTCTCTTAGCCAAGTTACACTTGAGCAAGAAAATAGCTTATTGAAGGGAATTATAGAGAAAGGTGTTTACAAGAGCCTTGCCGGGAGTAAGCAATTCGAGGAAATTGTACGCAAGCAAGGAAGGCACCGGAAGAATCAAGGTGTTGGTTTTGAACGAAAGTTCAATGCCAATGGAGTTGAGTGGGAAGAAGATCAATACCCCAAGACGAAGTTTGTTCCTCAACAAGAGAAGTATGATCCTACTTCCTTCAAGGGAACACAAGCTCAATATGATCTTCCACCACAAGACCACAAGAACAAAGGCAAAGACAAGCTTCAAGAAGAGATTGATGCATTTGAAGAAGCACCTAAAGCCTCGTTCAAGTGGGTCCCCAAGACTACATCAAGTTCTACTTCATCAATTACAACTACAACTCCAAGGATTCCCATCAAGATGATGTGGATCCCGAAGAAGAAGAACTAGAGAGTTCTTGAGGGTGACTCCGCCAACATTCTTCACTCATATCATTTTGGCAAGAACAAGTGCAATCAACTTCCACATCTTGCACTAGTTCAAGGAATCACAAACCCTCATGTTGGTAAGGCAAGGGACAAGGTAACCTAATGAGTTCATGGACATCATCTTGTGTCTGCATCACTCTATGTCTATGGATATTCTTGTTTGTTCCTTGTGGGACTAACCCATGTAGGTAAGTTGAAAGTGCAACTCACTCCAAAGGATTGCTCCAAATGATCTACATCAACATTGAGCATCTACATCTTCAACACCTACATGAAGTCATCATCGACAAAACCCAAGGTTAGTTCATCCCTCTAAGGGGGGATCTCACATCTAGGGGGAGCTTAACTCTAAGAATTGAGTCAAAGCAACTCTAATGGTGTGAACAAATCAATGCATTATGTAAAAGTGGTAACCCCACTTGAGCTTAAACGATGAGTATGACCTATGATCAAATGTTCTCATTTGACTCCTAAGTAAATATACTCATATATAGATGACCTAGTCATCGCCAATTGTTTGATAGATGCTAGAATTGGTTGTGCATGCTTTGCCACATATTTCATTTGCCATCTTATTGTGTGAGCATGTTGGTGCATATTTTACTCATTCAAGGACATCCACTTGTTGTTTTGATTGTTTGGTCTCTTTTCTTTTTGCCAAGTGGATGGACAAGAATGCCTAAGAACCTTCTTTAGCTATCTATGCTTTCCTCATCTTAAACTCTATTCATGCTACATCACAAAATTTGATCAAGTCAGATTCGAACCACTCTGTGTGAGGAGCACTCGGAGTCCCCGATTCGTCATAGACTTAAACTTCCAAAACCTCTTTGTGACTCTCGGTCTGACCGATTCCTCCACTTCGGTCCTACCGAGATCATTAAGTTGATCTGAGTTTTCAATCTCGGTGCAACCGATTTGAACTTTTTAGTCACACCGATTTGCTGTAACTGTACACAGTTATGCATCTCAGTGCCACCGAGTTGTTCCACTCGGTCACACCGACAGGGTCGGGCTATATATAGCCACGGGCAAAATTTTGGAAATTTCTCCGAAACCCTTTGCCCGCGCAATAGCTCGCTCTGCCATCGGAGGTCTCCGGATCGTCTCCTCGTCACCAGCAGCCTCCTATCGCTGGTCTTCGCCGCCGTCAACGGAGTTCGCCCCCGCCGTTGCCGCTGTAGCAAGTCCACCGCCAAGTTAGGGTATGGACTTGATCTTTGTGCTATCCTCGTCTGATTCCTAGCACATTGTATTCTTATGGATTCTTGCCACGATTGAAACACTCTTATCCATCCAAAGTAATCCGTAGAGTAGATTAGATTCAAAATTTTAGGGTTAGGTTTCCGCCGAAACCATCTCGGACCCACCGAGTTGAAAAACTCGGTCTCACCGATTTGGCTTATGCCATTGCACTAGTAACTCTCGGTCTGACCGGGAATTACTAATCAGTGCGACCGATTTGAGGATTCTATGAAACCCTAGCAGTCTCGGTGCCACCGAACTGTGACTCGGTCCAACCGAGATCATCAGTTTAGGTTCCAAAACTGCTTCGGTATCACCGAGTTTGAAAATCGGTTGATCCGAAATGCTTTCTGTGGAAAACTAAAACTGAACTTTTGAATCATTCTTTTGCAAAAATCTCTGCATTTGTGATGCTCATCTATTCTATCTCATCTATAACTCTTCACAGGGTCAACAGTCAGGTTTTTGCAGCATGTCAGACCAGAGTGACAGCCAGAACAGGTCAGAAGAGCAGATGGACTTGAGTGAGGGCACTAGTCCCTCAACTACAGATGAAGGGAGCAGAAGCACTCCTAGCAATTTGCCTAAGGCAGCTACTAGGCAAAGGAGGAAGAGAACTTCAGACTCAGAAGATGAAGACTATAAAGCAGAAGAGGATGAGGCTACTTCCAAGAAAGTGGTGCTCAAGAAGGAATATGGCTCTGCACATAGCACAAAGCCAGGTCTGAAGAAGAAAGTTCCTGCCAAGAGGACACCAATTCCTAAAGCCAGAAAGTCCACTCAAGTGCCAGCCCAGACAGAACCCAAAGAGGCACCTGAGAAGAAAGTCACTTCTTCCAAACCTCAGAAAGTCCCCACTGGTGAGACTATGAAGTTCACAATTGAATCAGAGGATGAAGGTGGTCAGGACAAGAAGAAGAAGAGAGCAAGAACCACAACTGCCAAGGTCCTTGGAAAGCCCTCTATGAGAAGAGATTCTGAAGAAGAGGAAGAGGTTGCTACACCAACACCTAAGGCACCCAAGCTTATGGGAGATGCAATTAGATCAGGGGCTGCAACATCTAAGCCCAAGGAAGCACCCAAAGCTGCCTCCAAGGCCAAGCAAGTTCCAAAGAGGAATACTAGAAGTATTCCAGCTGCTGAGAAGAACAAGGCCCTAGTGCCCAATGTTGCTGAAGAAGAAGATGAAGAAGGTCAAGTCCTAAGAAAGCTCAAGCCCAAGATACCAGACCACAATGATGCCCATCCTGTGGATGAGGATCAGAAAGGATTCAGGGCTGAGACTGTGGAGGATGGAAGATCCATATGCTTCAAGAAGAAGAACTGCTGTTGACTGCAGGTTCCATACAAAGGAACAGCATGACTTTTATGAGACAATTCTGTTGGACAAGAAGCCCATAGTTTGTGACATGAGGTGGGTCGAGTGGACCTACATCAAGGACAATGAAGAGCACTATCCTGGAGTGCAAGAAAGCTTTGTTGCTTGTGGAGTTGCTGATTTTGTTGGACGGAAGTTCACCCACTGGAATGATGAGCTTATCATGCAATTCTACTCCACAACACACTTTTACCAAGATGGAAGAATTGTTTGGATGTCTGAAGGTACAAGGTACCAATCCACTGTAGAAGAATGGGCAAGTCTGATAAATGCCCCAAAGGAAAATGAGGATGACCTGGACATTTATGCAAAGAAGAAGATGGATCACAATTCCATGGCTCACATGTACAAGGAAATCCCAGACAAGGCAGTAGAGACTCACAAGTTTGGATCAGTTCATTTTCTGCTGTCAGGGCTGCCCACCATTAATTGGATTTTGAGGCACACTTTGTTGCCCAAGTCAGGTGACCATAACATGATCAGAGGGCATACCATCAACATGTTGCATGTGTTTGATGTGCCACAAAAGTTCAAAGTCATGAGCCTGATGATTGAAACAATTAAGAGGACTGCAGCAGATCAGAAGAGGAGCTGTGGATATGCACCTCAGATTCAGGAATTGATCAACACAAAGATGGGCACAGGGAAATATCAATTGGATAAGGAACACTTTCCACTTTATCCAGACTTTGAGGACAATGAGGTTGTCATGAATGAAAATGATCCAACATCAGTTCAAGCTCAGGAGAAGAAGGAGAAGGCAAAGAAGGAGAAGGCTGCCAAGATGCCAACTCAAGAGGAGGCATCTGAATATTTCTTGAAAACCAAACAGGAGCAGCTTGGTTACTTGATAGCATCAACACTGAGGATTGAGAAGGGACTGGCCACCCTCACTCAGAATCAGGAGAGCCTTGAGAGAATCATGGAACTCAAGTTCCATGACCTTGATGTCAAAGTAACTAAGATTCAGTCAGTTGTGGAGCAGCTGCAGGAGGACATGCAGGAGAAGCAGGGCAAGACAACAACAAATGTGTTTGCCAGAGTGCCCAGAGCCCAGAGGTCAGTTGCAGTGCCAGTGACAGACACTAGAGCAACAACTTCAGCACCAGCTACTGCCCCTTCAGTTCCAGTGCAACCAGCTCCAGCATCCACTCCAGCACCCTCTACTTCAACTGAAGCCTTCGTCCTTGGAGTTATCTGGACACCACCACCAGAAGACCACGCCTGAGAGTCGATCTAGCACTATGCATTTTCTATGAACTTTTTGGTAACTTGTTGCCAAAGGGGGAGAAAAATGTATAGATCATAGGCTTCGAGAGAGAGAGAGCGTTGCTTTTGTTCTCTCTTGCTTTATTTGGTGGTTTTAAACTTTGTTTGCCTTTGGTTGAGATATTATGCTTGTGAGACATTGATGATCATGTGTTTGATCATAAGCTACACTTATGCATGCTTGATATTATCCTATCTATCTTATGTGATCATTCACTATGCTTGGTGATGAGTGCATGTATTCAATGGTTATTATTTTGAGCGCTCGACCAAGATGTATGTGACATGGAAGAGCAACCCATGAGCCTAATTCATTGTGCATTTGCAGTCCAAAGCAAATCTTAACCCATGCACAAATTTAGGGGGAGCTCTTACTTATCACATACTTCTCAAAGCGACGATGTTATTCAATCTTATTATCTTTTGTCGAAGCTTTGATCTATATGTTGTCATCAATTACCAAAAAGGGGGAGATTGAAAGTGCAACTATCCCTAGGTGGTTTTAGTAATTCATAACAACATATAGCTGATTGATCTAATGCTATTCCAAGACTATTATTTCAGGAAAGCTCAATGAATGGCATGGCATGGATGATGAAAGTGGATCCCTCAAAATACTAAGGACAAATGATTGGCTCAAGCTCAAAAGCTCAAGACTCTTCATTTTATATTTTAGTGATCCAAGATCACATTGAGTCTATAGGAAAAGCTAATACTATCAAGGAGGGATGAGGTGTTGCTTAATGAGCCTCTTGCTTCATGTGCTTAGTGATATGCTCCAAAACCCTCAACTACTTTCCCACATCCACAAATGACCTAAACCCAAAGCCAAAATCGGTCACACCGATTCTTCCTATCCGGCGCCACCGATTCCAAAAGTCATAGCCACTGCCACAAACCCTAAGCAAATCGGTCTTACCGATAGGGATCTCGGTCTCACCGAGATGGGATTGTAATCTCTCTATTTCCCTTTGTAACGTTTTGGTCTAACCGAAGTGAGCGATCGGTCCCACTGAGATTGCAATGTAAACTCTCTGTTTCCTCTTTGTAACATTTTGGTCTCACCAAAAAGAACAAATCGGTCCCACCGAGTTTACCTGACCAACTCTCTGGAAAGCTTATTACCAAATCGGTCTCACCGAGTTTGTGTAATCGGTCTTACCGAGATTACGTTATGCCCTAACCCTAACCGAATCGGTCTCACCGAGATGCATGTCAGTCGCACCGAAAATCACTAACGGTCACTAGGTTTACTAAATCGGTCCAACCGAGTTTAACGATTCGGTCCCACCGAGTTTAGTAAATTGTGTGTAACGGTTAGATTTTGTGTGGAGGCTATATATACCCCTCCACCTCCTCTTCATTCGTGGAGAGAGCCATCAGAACAAACCTACACTTCCAACTTACCATTTCTGAGAGAGAACCACCTACTCATGTGTTGAGGCCAAGATATTCCATTCCTACCATATGAATCTTGATCTCTAGCCTTCCCCAAGTTGCTTTCCACTCAAATCTTCTTTCCACCAGATCCAAAACCAAAGAGAGAGAGAGTTGACTGTTGGGGAGACTATCATTTGAAGCACAAGAGCAAGGAGTTCATCATCAACACACCATTTGTTACTTCTTGGAGAGTGGTGTCTCCTAGATTGGCTAGGTGTCACTTGGGAGCCTCCGACAAGATTGTGGAGTTGAACCAAGGAGTTTGTAAGGGCAAGGAGATCGCCTACTTCGTGAAGATCTACCGCTAGTGAGGCAAGTCCTTCATGGGCGATGGCCATGGTGGGATAGACAAGGTTGCTTCTTCGTGGACCCTTCGTGGGTGGAGCCCTCCGTGGACTCGTGCAACCGTTACCCTTCTTGGGTTGAAGTCTCCATCAACGTGGATGTACGATAGCACCACCTATCAGAACCACGCCAATAACATCTGTGTCTCCAATTGCGTTTGAATCCTCCAAACCCTTCCCTTTACTTTCGTGCAAGTTGCATGCTTTACTTTCCGCTGCCTATATACTCTTTGCATGCTTGCTTGAATAGTGTGATGATTGCTTGACTTGTCCTAAAGTAGCTAAAATCTGCCAAACTCTAAAATTGGGAAAAGGTTAAGTTTTTATAGGTCAAGTAGTCTAATCACCCCCCCTCTAGACATACTTCTAGGTCCTACACAAAGATCAGTGGAATTTATAGAATATGGTGAACATTTTGGTTTTACTGTTTGACGAAATAATTTATTTGACTTTATTTTAAATTTGAATTGGGCTTTAATTTTTATCAAGTGGCAGTTTGTCTTAGCAAGCCTGATGACATGGCATCATTAGGGGGAGGTCACTGTAGCTAACGACTTGAGGTGTTACATAATCTTCCCATTTCTAAAATTTCATTATTAAATGATTGGGGAATATATCACACTATCCATTTGTTCAGTCAAGCTCACCACAAGTCCACACATTATTGCCAATTGAGTAAGTCTTATTAGCGGGGAGAATAGGCTATGTGTATGTGTGTGTGTGTTAGAGAGAGAGAGAGGGAGAGAGAGTGAGGAAGAGGGAGGGGAGAGAGTGTGTGTGTGAGGATTTGATGGTAAAAAAGGTCGTCAATGTTGTAATATTGAACTCTTAAAGTTAATGTGGCCCCGTTGCAACGCACGGGCGTTCTTCTAGTATAAATAAAGAATGAGTTCATTACAATACCTTATGTGGTGGTTCTTTCTTGCACTAACGGAGCTTATGAGATTTCCTGTTGAGTTTTGTGTTGTGAAGTTTTCAAGTTTTGGGTAAAGATTTGATGGACTATGGAATAAGGAGTGGCAAGAGCCTAAGCTTGGGGATGCCCATGCCGAAGATATTCAAGGATAACCAAAATCCTAAGCTTGGGGATGCCCCGGAAGGCATCCCCTCTTTCGTCTTCGTCTATCGGTAACTTTACTTGGAGCTATATTTTTATTCGCCACATGATATGTGTTTTGCTTTGAGCGTCGTGTATGATATGAGTATTTGCTTTTTAGATTTCCACAATCATCCTTTCCGTACACACCTTTTGGGAGAAACCCACATGATTTAGAATTTATTAGAATACTCTATGTGCTTCACTTATATCTTTTGAGCTAGATAGTTTTGCTCTATGTGCTTCACTAATATTTTCTAGGTGTAAGTTGTGCGGCAAAATTGTGTTTTCTATGTGCTTCACTTATATTTTTGGTTGCTGTTTTGAGGAAGGTAAATGATGGGTAAATGATGGCTGTTTTGAGGAATGGCTAGCCTCTATTATGCCGCGCAACTTTCGCCGGTATCATGCACCCATCATTTACCTTCCTCAGAACAGCCACCATACCTACCTCTTATGGCATTTCCATAGCCATTCCGAGATATATTGCCATGCAACTCTTCACCGTTGCGTTTATTATGACATGCTCCATCATTGTCATATTGCTTTTTGCATGATCATGTAGTTGACATCGTATTTGTGGCAAGGCCACCTTCGTAATTTTTCATACATGTCACTCTTGATTTATTGCATATCCCGGTACACTGCCGGAGGCATACACATAGAGTCATATTTTGTTCTAAGTATTGAGTTGTAATTTTTGAGTTGTAAATCAATAAAAGTGTGATGATCTTCATTATTAGAGCATTGTCCCAAGTGAGGAAAGGATGATGGAGACTATGATTCCCCCACAAGTCGGGATGAGACTTCAGACTTTATAAAAAAGAAAGAGGCCAAAGATCCCACCAAATAAAAAAAGAGGCCAAAGAGCCCACCAAATAAAAAATGAGAGAAAAGAGAGAAGGGACAATGCTACTATCTCTTTTCCACACTTGTGCTTCAAAATAGCACCATGATCTTCATGATAGAGAGTCTCCTATGTTGTCACTTTCATATACTAGTGGGAATTTTTCATTATAGAACTTGGCTTGTATATTCCAATGATGGGCTTCCTCAAAATGCCCTAGGTCTTCATGAGCAAGCAAGTTGGATGCACACCCACTTAGTTTCTTTTGTTGAGCTTTCATACATCTATAGCTCTAGTGCATCCATTGCATGGCAATCCCTACTCACTCACATTGATATCTATTAATGGGCATCTCCATAGCCCGTTGATACGCCTAGTTGATGTGAGACTATCTTCTCCCTTTTTGTCTTCACAACCACCTTATACCACATATAGTACTATGTCCATGGCTTGCGCTCATGTATTGCGTAAGAGTTGAAAAAGCTGAAGCGCATTAAAAAGTATGAACCAATTGCTTGGCTGAAACCGGGATTGTGCATGATGGGAGTATTTTGTGTAATGAAAATGAAGCATGGCCTAACTATATGATTTTGTAGGGATGAGCTTTCTTTGGCTATGCTATTTTGATAAGACATGATTATTTGTTAGTATGCTTCAAGTATTACTATTTTTATGTTTTGTAAGCTTTTATCTTGAATCATTTGGATCTGAACAATCATGCCACAATAAAGAAAATTACATTGAGAATTATGCTAGGTAGCATTCCACATCAAAAATTATGTTTCTTTTTATCATTTACCTACTCGAGGACGAGCAGGAATTAAGCTTGGGGTTGCTTGATACGTCTCCAATGTATCTATAATTTTTGATTGTTCCATGCTATTATATTACCCGTTTTGGATGTTTATGGGCTTTACTCTACACTTTTATATCATTTTTGGGACTAACCTACTAACCGGAGGCCCAGCCCAAATTGCTATTTTTTTTGCCTATTCTAGTGTTTCGAAGGAAAGGAATATCAAACGGAGTCCAAACGGAATGAAACCTTTGGGAGCGATCTTTTTGGAAAAAATGTGATCCACAGGACTTGGAGTGGACGTCAAGCAACAGAGGAGGCGGCCACGAGGGTGCCCGGCATGCCCCCCACCCTCGTGGGCCCCTCGAGCGTCCACCGACCTACTTCTTCCTCCTATATATATCCACGGACCCCGAAAACATCCAGGAGCACCACGAAAAACTATTTCCACCGCTGCAACCTTCTGTATCCGCGAGATCCCATCTTGGAGCCTTCGCCAGTGCTCCGCCGGAGGGGGAATCGACCATGGAGGGCCTCTACATCATCTCCAAGGCCTCTCTGGTGAGTTGTGAGTAGTTTACCACAGACCTTCGGGTCCACAGTTATTAGCTAGATGGCTTGCTCTCTCTCTTTGAATCTCAATACAAAGCTCAATCTTCTTGGAGATCTATTCCATGTAACTGTTTTTGTGGTGTGTTTGTCGAGATCCGACGAACTGTGGGTTTATGATCAAGTTTATCTATGAGAAATATTTGAATCTCCTCTGAATTCTATGTGTGATTAAGTTATCTTTGCAAGTCTCTTCGAATTATCAGTTTGGTTTTGCCTACTAGATTGATCTTTCTTGCAATGGGAGAAGTGCTTAGCTTTGGGTTCAATCTTACGGTGTCCTTTCCCAGTGACAGCAGGGGCAGCAAGGCACGTATTGTATTGTTGCCATCGAGGATAAAAATATGGGGTTTATATTATATTGCATGAGATTGTTCCTCTACATCATGTCATCTTTCTTAATGCGTTACTATGTTCTTATCAACTTAATACTCTAGATGCAGGCAGGAGTCGGCCGATGTGTGGAGTAATAGTAGTAGATGCAGAATCGTTTCGGTCTACTTGTCACGGACGTGATGCCTATATAGATGATCATGCCTAGATAATCTCATAACTATGCGCTTTTCTATCAATTGCTCGACAGTAATTTGTTCACCCACCATAATACTTATGCTATCTTGAGAGAAGCCACTAGTGAAACCTATGGCCCCCGGGTCTATCTTTTATCATATAAGTTTTCCATCTACTTTTATATGCATCTTTTACTTTCCAATCTATATCACAAAAATACCAAAAATATTTATCTTATCATATTATCTCTATCAGATCTCACTTTTGCAAGTCACCGTGAAGGGATTGACAACCCCTTTATTGCGTTGGTTGCGAGGTTCTTGTTTGTTTGTGTAGGTACGTGGGACTTTTGAGAAGCCTCCTACTGGATTGATACCTTGGTTCTCAAAAACTGAGGGAAATACTTACGCTACTTTGTTGCATCACCCTTTCCTCTTCAAGGAAAACCAATGCAAGCTCAAGACGTAGCATCTAGCTCAAGTGGACTTCGTGCAAGGCAAAGGTTTGCCCTTGATAGGTTTTCTATTTTACCGGTCTCATGGTGATAGTTTGGAGATCGTGTTATAGGATCGATTGTCATACTATCAAGGGGGGCTCTCAAGTAAGTAGCTTGATCGTATCGTTAGTAGAGAGCTCAAACCATTGCATGCTTGCATCATCCTTCTTTGTTCTTATTTGGTTTTCTCCTTGTGATATTTGGAGCTTATGGTCATCTTCTTGACAAGCTCGAGTTCCTCGAAAACGGAGTTCACGTGCTTCTTCTATTGTGTTTTTGGTGTTGAAGGTTTTACCGGTCTTATTTGAGGAAGGGTTCTCATCATTTTCTTATGGGCCTTTTGTAATTTCCTTCTTATTGTTATTTCTATCAAGATTGTGTTAGCCCTTGTCACTAGCTTTCCAACAAACTTGGTTTCATTGAATTTGGAGTCTGTTTGCAGAAGTTGTCACTTTTGGTGTCCTTAAAAAGGCTGCAGCGGTACTACCGCTCATGGGAGTTGTACTACCACTTGGAGGGGATGTAAATTTTTACTACCGCTCTTGGGAGCGGTACTTCCGCTCGGAGTGGATGTAATTTTTTACTACCGCTCCAGAGCAGTACTACCACGGCTACTTCCGCTCCGGACCAAAAACTCGTCTTAAGTCCAGCGGTGGTAGGCACGGATGTATTTTTTTTAGTACCGCTCGCAAGCAGTAGTACCGCTACCCCTAGCGGCAGTACCGTGAGGACGAGCGGGAGTGCCGCTCCAGCGGTTCTATCGGCTTTTTGCCTCCTCGCTATTGTTTTACAAAGGGCTTCCACTGCCCTAGCGGTAGTACCACTCTGTGTGGACTGTGAGCATAACGGTTGGATTTTTCCCCACCTATAAAAGGGGGTCTTCTTCCTCAATGAACCTTATCCTTTGAGCTTGTGTTCTTCCCCCATTGTTGACCTTCTTCGAGCTTGCTATCTCTCAAACTCTCCATGGATTCTTGCTAGTTTTTTTGGGGGGGAGAGAGAGGAGATCTAGATCCACATTTCCACCAATCACTTTCTCCTCTATGTGAGGGGAACCCCTTGGATCTCGATCTTGGAGTTCTTGGTGTTCTCCTTCTTGTTTTCCTCTCATTTTCTTCCCTAGCATTAGTTGCTTTGGTGGGATTTGGGAGAGAAGGACTTGGGCACTTTGTGTGCCCTTGCCATTGCATTTGGTGCATCGGTTTGAGTTCTCCACGGTGATATGTGGAAGTTACAAGTTGAGAAGCTTATTACTCTTGGGTGCTTGGTACCCTTGAGCTTGTTCCTCTTGGATGCTTGGGCGCCCTAGACGGTTGGTGGTGTTCAGAGCTCAACCATTATGGTGTAAAGCTCCGAGTAAGCGTCGGGGTCTCCAATTAGGTTGTGGAGATCGCCCCGAGCAATTTTGACGGGTGCCGGTGACCGCCCCCAAGGGTTGCCATTTGTATGGGTTCAGTGACCACCTTCAAGGGTCCCTAAGTGGAATCATGGCATCTTGCATTGTGCGACGGCATGAGGAGATTACGATGGCTCTAGTGGCTTCTTGGGGAGCATTGTGCCTCCACACCGCTCCAAACGGAGATTAGCATCCGCAAGGGTGTGAACTTCGGGATACATCATCGTCTCCACGTGCCTCGGTTATCTCTTACCCGAGCCCTTTACTTATGCTCTTTACTTTGTGATAGCTATATTGTTTCTTGTCATATATCTTACTATCACTTAGTTGTTTATCTTGCTTAGCATAAGTTGTTGGTGCACATAGGTGAGCCTAGTTGTTGTAGGTTTTGTGCTTTACAAATTAACCGCTAGGTTTATTCAAAATTTGTTCAAGCCTAAACCGTAATTATTTTAAAGAGCCTATTCACCCCCTGTAACACCCACGATGCGGCTATATCTCTCACGTGTCGAGGCACGACTTAGAGGCATAACCGCATGGTGGTTTTGTCGCAAGAAGGGTCATCTTCACACAATCCCACGTAATGAACAAGAATGGGATAAAGAGTTGGCTTACAATCGCCACTTCACACAATGAACATATAATTCATACATCATTCAGAGCACACACATAGTCCGACTACGGACGAAGCCAAAAGAAAAGAAGATAACCCAACTGCTACATCCCCGATTGTCCCAACTGGGCTCCACTACTGATCAATATGAAATGAAACATAGCAACGACCAAGATCTTCGTTGAGCTCCCATCTGAGCTCGGTTGCAACACCTGCACTGGTATCATCGGCACCTGCAACTATTGTGATAGTATCTGGTGAGTCACGAGGACTCAGCAATCTCAGAACCCGCGAGATCAAGACTATTTAAGCTTATGGGTAGGAAGTGGTAATGAGGTGGAGTTGCAGCAAGCACTAAGCAAATATGGTGGCTAACATACGCAAATAAGAGCGAGAAGAGAAGCAACAGAACGGTCGAGAAGCTAGAAGTGATCAAGAAGTGATCCTGAAACTACTTACGCACAATCATAACACAAATACCGTGTTCACTTCCCGGACTCCGCCGAAAAGAGACCATCACGGCTACACACGCGGTTGATGCATTTTAATTAAGTCAAGTGTCAAGTTCTCTACAACCGGATATTAACAAATTCCCATCTGCCACATAACCGCGGGCACGGCTCTCGAAAGTTTATACCCTGCAGGGGTGTCCCAACTTAGCCCATCACAAGCTCTCACGGTCAACGAAGGATATTCCTTCTCCTGGGAAGACCCGATCAGTCTTGGAACCCCGGTTTACAAGACATTTCGACAATGGTAAAACAAGACCAGCAAGACCGCCCGATGTGCCGACAAATCCCGATAGGAGTCGCACGTATCTCGTTCTTAGGGCACACCGGATGAGCCAGACGTCGGGTTGGCATAGACCCTGGTTGCCCAGGGGGCGCCGGACATTGCTCGGTTTGGACCAGCACCCGGAGGAGCACTGGCCCAGGGGGGTAAATAAAGATGACCCTTGAGTCTGCAGAACCCAAGGGAAAAAGGCTTAGGTGGCAAATGTTAAAACCAAGGTTGGGCCTTGCTGGAGGAGTTTTATTCAAAGCAAACTATCAAGGGGGTCCCATAAATCACCCAACCGCGTAAGGAACGCAAAATCAAGGAACATAACACCGGTATGACGGAAACTAGGGCGGCAAGAGTGGAACAAAACACCAGGCATAAGGCCGAGCCTTCCACCCTTTACCAAGTATATAGATGCATTAATTTAAATAAGAGATATTGTGATATCCCAACATAATCCTGTCCATCATGGAGCAATCTTCAACTTCACCTGCAACTAACAACGCTATAAGAGGGGCTGAGCAAAGCGGTAACATAGCCAAGCAACGGTTTGCTAGGAAGGGTGAAAAGGTTAGAGGCTGACATGGCAATATGGGAGGCATGGTAAACAAGTGATAGGTAGCGCAACATAGCAATAGAACGAAGCAACTAGCAAGCAAAGATAGAAGTGATATCGAGGGTAATGGGCATCTTGCCTGAGATCTCGCAAGGAAGAAGAACAAGTCCATGAAGAAGACAAACGGATGTAGACGAACGGATCCTCAAAATCGCAACGTAACCGGAACTATCAAGGAGAAGCGCAACCGGAAAGAAGCAAACGACATAGTAAACAACCATCACATAAACATGGCATGATGCACAACCAAGTATGATGCATGTCCGGTTTAAGTAGGACGAGGGGGATCGAGAGAGATGTGTGGACCGGTCGGGCTAGAGTTATAGGCAGGGTGTAGGTGGGCCTTGGGCCATGGGCCTGGGGATTTGGTGGGCCAACTTGGCTGCTGGGCTGCAAGGCTGCTCTCTCTCTACTCTTAAGCAGAAGAGAATTAGAGAGAAGAAAGAGAAAGAGAGGGTTAGGGTTAGGGAAAGAAGTTGGACATGGGGATTATTTTACCGGACTCACAAAAATGTGAGGAATTTGACAAAAATAGACAGAGGATTTTTTAGAGGAAGTAAAATCCACACCTGTTGGATTTAACTCAGACAAGTTTGAATTTCGAAACCCATTCGAATGAACTCCAAATGGGTTGAAATTATAAGGGGTGACCCTACACACCAGATGTGATTTATGGGCAGATTTGGAACATTTATGGAGAAGTAAAATTGCAACTCAATTTTACTAAAAGGTCAAAAAGGAAGGATAGAAGGTTGAGTCGGATAAAAGAAGAGTTGAAGAATAATGCAAATGTGTTATGGGTGATTTCCAGTTAATGGAATATTTATTGTAGCTCCCTAATAATATTGGGAGTATATGTTCTAAAGACAAATCACCATTGTGAATATCCATCAATTTAAATGGACCGAGGATCCACACAATTTATTTAGAAGAGTTATAAAAATTAATGATATGATGTCATGATGACATGATGCAATGCAAGAGATGGCATGATGAATGCACAAACAAAACAAATCACACGACAAAACTCGGAATAGCTGGAAGTCTTCTGGAGCGTCGGTCTCGGGGCGTTACAACACTCCACCACTACAAGAGGATCTCGTCCCGAGATCTAGGATGGCACCGGAGAGAAAACGGAAGAGGAAGAGAAGAGGTAAAACTAAGTTGCTTCTTTGACCAATGAGTGAAACCAAAGAACCTTGTGGGGTTGAAAAGTTGAAAGAGAGAACACAACGGAGTTGAACACAATTGAGAGCACTGCGGTAGAGAATAGAAAGAAGGAACACCATGTGAACCTTGGAGGTCGCAAAGTTATGAATGACAAGTACAATGGACAAGAAGGAATTGGAACCACTCTGGTTGAAACGAGATAAACAAGGAACAAGGAAGATCAAATTCGGATAACACTCCGGTTGAAAAGAGATGCAAGACTTGATAAGATGAAAAGAACTTGAAGAGATGACACAACACTTCAGTTAAATGGATAAGCACAAAAAAAACACGATCCTCACAATTCGAGATGATGAGTGAAAATAGCAACATCACAATGCCTCCGGAAGAAAGAATAGAAGATAGATCATTGGAATAACAGAATGGAGAAGAAAATGCCAACTTCTGCCACAACTGAGCTTGGAAAGCATACTTGCAAAGAAGGATTGAAAGGAGTTGTTGGGAAATCAACAACAAAATGAATAAGCTTGTAGTGGGCTTATGGAAAACTTATCAAAATTATGAGGTGACAACCGGCCACTAACAGAAACAATTGATTGGTTGAGATGAAGATAAGAGAAACTTCTTTCACCAAGAGGATAACTGGAGAACTTGGGTCATTGATAAGCACCACAATTAGCAACATCCCTTCGGGAAGGCTTTTAGGTGAAATCTTTACCAAGTTAACTCCAAGGAAGAAAATGATGGGTTTAAAATACCTCATTCCTGAGAACATGTGAATCGCGAAACATGAATGAAAATTGTCAAGAATGATATAACACCACCTCAAAAGATAAGGTAGAAAGAATTGCACTTTTGAATGCAAGATGAAGAATACTTGAGCTTCCCAAAACAAAACATGTGTTGAAAACCATGTTTAATTTTGAGTATAGCTTGGCGGATCATAGCTTCAAGAGAAATCTTGAAGAACAATTGAAGAATGAAAAGAATCCTTAACAAACCACCATGTAGAGCCTCCATGAAGAACTCCGGTAATAAAAGGATGATAAAAAGAAAGAGAAGTTGAAAACACAAGGTGAAGCCTTGCAATGATTTAGATGGAGCTTCGTGACGAGATAATGCAAAAAACTTGGAACTCCGGAAAAGAAAAGATGAAGCATCTCGAACCGAGAAATGTGACATGATGAACAACTCTAGAAAGAAGAAACTAGATCACTTGGATGAAACAATAATAAGAATTACGTTGCATAACCTTCGCCAATTTAAATTGAGGACAAGCAACGGATAGGCATGCTACTTATTCTCGTAGAAAGGATTTAAGAGGGATATAGCGTAAACTTGAGAAGGTATTGATGGAACCACCGGTGGGATTTGGAAACAACGAATGAATTGATATGATAACGAAGGAAGTGAAATCTTGAACGAACCACCGAAAGAATTGAAAATGAAAGTAGCAAAGGCACAATTCACCGGGAAGAATTGGAAAACAAATGAAGATACTTGAGGGGATTTAGATACAAGAGAACAAAGAGATCGTGAGCCGACTAAAGAGTATACTTGAATGATCCACCGGTAAGATTTGGAGAACGATAGCTACACGCTGAGAATGAAGAATTCTGACATGATGGACTTCGGAGGAAAGAAATGGAAACAACTCATGAAATGCTCTGGATGGGTGAAAAGAATTGTCACAATCAAAAACAATTATGAGGATGGCATGAAGCTAGAACCATGAATCTTCGAGAGAAGGGACAAGATTTAGAGGAAACACTTCTTCGGTCTTCACATGCTGAGAATGATGACGAGAACCACCAAAATTGTTGAGGCACTTCGGAACAAAGAAGAATAGAAATGATGAACCAATGATCAAAAGAATTTGAAAGCGATCTTGAAGAAGACATCTGACTGATGAAAATTCATTCTTACGTCAAACTTCGAAAAGAATTTGGGAATGGCTCCGAGAAAATTAGAAGAGTCAAGTAAGATCCTGGAAAAAGACCTGTGGGTTAGGGCCCACTCAAAAGAAAACACTGTTGAATGATTTTGAATAGAGATTGCACCGGTTGAATTAAATGACTTGAATGAGATAATAATCTCCAAATAGCTTGAACAGATTAAGAATGGAAAGCACGAATCTTTTGAGATATCTTGAGCACTCTAGGACAAATGAATAGCGAGAAGTGAATGATTAAGAGGTGCATCGGCATGAGAAAGCATTTGGAACAAGGAAAAGAGTATGATCAACACCGCAATCTTAAATTGGATCCACCGGAGAAGAAACAGCAACGAAGGATGATGAACTTGAAACTGTTGAGCATCTTCATGGGAAATCACCGGATAAGAACATTGAAAGAAACGAATGAAGAGACTTCTCACAAATAAAAGGATACATGATTAAGAAATCTGAGTCCTTGAAGTTAAGGGTGGGAGGGCAGGAAAATAAAGGCAACTTGGGGCAGATGGGATAGATACCGTTGAGAAAAACTTAGAATTGATCTTGCGAATGTTGGAATGATCGGATGCACTTGAAGAGAAACACGCCGGTTGGAAAAGAATTAACATGACGACCTCGATGATCAAGAAGGATTAGTATTCACATAGCAATATGAGAACAACGTTTAGGAAAGGTATGGATTCAACATTTGACTTCGAAGCAACTCGAATACCACAAATAAAACAAAACAAAGGATTTGGCTTGCAGAATAAGCCGGAACAAATACATATGATAGAGATTTACCCAATCCCATATCATGCATCTGTCGGAAAGATATTCTAGGAGCTACTTGAATTCCCACCTATAAAACTCCCGAAACTTTCTGGTTATGCAATCGGGTGTTGGGGATACAAGGGAAGCAATATATATCACCCAAACTAACAATCCCTACATCCAGCTGTATCCATCCGTCAACACATAACCAAGAAACCTTCGGAAATCGTGTACCTCAACCTTCGAAAAGCATCTGTTATACGAGCAAATACTCCCGAACTCCCCAGTACTGGGTGGCATCGAGGTTATCTTACCACTACCTGCATAAAAGAGATTTTCGATGTCGGCGAAACTCAGGTATTCCAGAATTGCAACGATAAAATTTATGACGACAACACCTCGGAGCTCAACTCCCCGGGACACTGCCACAACCCCTAAATGTCAGGAGGCACCAAGAACAATGTTCACGTCATAAGAATATCGGAACGATCCCAAGATACCCGCGTGATCCTAAAAAAATTTAGTGAAATTTGAGGCGAGGAAAGACAAAGCATCTACGTCAGGAGACCTCACCAGAGCAACGAAGGGACTGAGGAGTAAAAAGAATCCTACTCTCTGATATATATAATCCTAAGACTCAAAACATTTTTTGTTCTAGACTCAACAACGCCAGCAATTCGATCAAGCAGGGGGCTCCGAAGTCAGTGATGGCTCTGATTACCAACTTGTAACACCCACCCTACACACCAGATGTGATTTATGGGCAGATTTGGAACATTTATGGAGAAGTAAAATTGCAACTCAATTTCACTAAAAGGTCAAAAAGGAAGGACATAAGGTTGAGTCGGATAAAAGAAGAGTTGAAGAATAATGCAGATGTGTTATGGGTGATTTCTAGTTAATGGAATATTTATTATAGCTCCCTAATAATATTGGGAGTATATGTTCTAAAGAGAAATCACCATTGTGAATATCCCTCAATTTAAATGGACCGAGGATCCACACAATTTATTTAGAAGAGTTATAAAAATTAATGATATGATGGCATGATGACATGATGCAATGCAAGATATGGCATGATGAATGCACAGACAAAACAAATCACACGACAAAACTCGGAATAGCTAGAAGTCTTCTGGAGTGTCGGTCTCGGGGCGTTACACCCCCCTCTAGGCGACATCCTCGACCTTTCAACGCCGTTGAAGGATGTGTGAAGGTGTGTCTCCGTCGGATCTTGTTGGATTCGGTCGGTGCTAGTCTTCGGTGCATCTATTTAGATCAAGTTTTTGTTAATTTTCGTTCGTGTGGTTACAGGTTTGATCTTTCTGACCTACATCTCTCTTTAGCGGCGATGGTTGCTACTCTGGTGCATTGGTTCTTTGGGGCCTTAGCACGACGACTTTCTGACTATCTACAACAACAAGTTGAGAGCATGGAAGCGCATGCCAAGCAGATGACTCTCGACCCCGTCTCGTCCCCGTGGGCGACCCGGGGTAAACCCTAGCCACCGCCTCTCGATCCCGCCACCCCATCCCCCTCCTCGCAGCCGTC
>NC_041385.1:250126295-250150530 GCF_002162155.2 Triticum dicoccoides
GCTTCTCCACCCTTCGAGCATGACAGCCGGTGTGGGACGGCCAGATCGCAAGGAGGCGTCGGGCGACAACTCTTGGCGGTGTCGTGCGCGGCGCGGCGGCGGCTAGGATGCGAACTCGGCAGTTGATCCAATCTTTGCGGCGCGGTGGCATGGTAGCCGGCCCTGTCTTGGGAGGAGGCAGCTATAGGCGCGGCGCGGCGGCATGGTGGTCGGCCCTGTCTTGGGCAGAGGTAGCTATAGGCGCGGCGCGGCCATGTACCGGGAAGGGCGGCAGCTGCGGTCGGCGTGCCATCGGGCATTGGATCGACGGCGATGGCGCGGAGGCCATGGTGGACTGGTCGGCGGCGCCTCCGGTAAGGTCTGATCTGGCGGGTGCAGCCAGCGGTGGAGGCCATCTCCTCAGTCGGAGGTGGTCGGCCTGACGTTGGATGGTCAGATCTTGAGATTCGTCATCTAGCTCTGGCTGCGAGTCGAGAAGACATAGTTGCCGGTGAAAACCGAGTTATGACAGGCAATGGCGGCGTTCAGCGTCGTTACCTTGATGAAGGCATCGTCGTGTAACTACTGTCGACTCACTCATGCTGCTCCAGGGGAAACCCTAGGATCTGGTCTTCCAGATCGAACGATGGCGGTACCGCGGTGTCGTTTTCTCTCTTGGGAACATCGTTTGTGGAGCAGCACTGGAATACAGAGGCAGGAGGTGGAGCGGCTTCGTCTTGCACGGAGCTTTTGGTGGAGATGCCAAGTCATGCCTAGCCGACAGGTGCTACGCTGTGTCATGCCTGGTCGGCAGGTGCTACGCACGACAGATCTTACAGAATCTTCACGTCTGGATGGACGAGCGCGGGGCGGTGGCGCCGTTGGGCGCCGTGGTGGCGTCGACGGATGGACGGACTGGTAAGGATGATGCAAATCTCTCTCCTAAAGATGGGTCAGCGGTCCGATGAAGATGGCAGCGTCTAGAACGTATGCATGTGATGTATGCTTTAGGTATGCTGCACCGGTTGTTGGTTCCGATACGTTATGTGGATGGATCGGCGACGACATCGAGTTTTATAAGTGTGAGTGATGACTTCGAGTGGCTTGATATATGTTCTTGTTAGTCCTTTGTTGAATAATAAATAAAGATGGTCGATGCATCGATTGATGCAGAGGCCGTGGGTTTTAACCTCCTTTTCAAAAAAAAACTACAACAACAAGGTTTGTCCGGCTCTGATAAGGAGGGGCGCCTTTTGCTCGCTTTGCTGTTTGCAGTCCTCGGTAGCTGATTCATGGACCCGGTTGTAATTTTTATTATCTCAATGTTCTCTGTGCTACCATGATTAAGAATAGATTGAAATTTTCTCTTGAAAAAGAAACTCCCATTATCAGTGTACCCCTATTTGTAGATTTATTAATCAGCCGACCCGCATGAGGTTTTGCAAGATTCTCTCTAGGGCAGCAAGCGTCCAAAGGCAGATAAGTCTGGTACTTACTCCTACTTTTTTCAAAAAGGACCTCAGTACTATTCTTTTAGGACCTACTATTACTAATTACTTTTAGAAATTATTAGTAGTAGTCCCTACTCCTACTGTTTCAGAAAGGACCAAGTCACTGCGGCCTGGAACTGGATGGATCCCCCATTAATTTCCCAACCATCCTCTTGAAACCTCCATAATGGTTAATAATGAGGCGGCACACCAATATTCCGCCTACTGCTGCACATGGCCAACCTCGTGCTGGCTGCGCCCTCTCTTCCCCCCTGCCTCCCACCCTCCTACACCTAGCAGCACTATATCTCATCTCCCCGTCGCGGACTACCTACTCGGCTGGCGGCCATACCTCTACTTAGTTTATACCCGGATCCCCTTGCTTTGCGCGCGCTAGTAGGAGAGACTAGTCGCCGCCGCCATATGGAGGACTACGGCGGCGTGGCGAGCCTGGTGGCGTCCGGGGTGGTGTTCTGGTCGACGGCGTTCCTGCTGCTGCGGTCGTTGCTCCCCAAGCGCTCCTACGATTTCTGCAACCGCGCGGTCTCCACCATGCACGCCGTCACCGGCGTCGCCCTCGGCTGCCTCTCCGTGCAGGACTGGGCCTCCCCCGTCTCCCCCGTCGCCTCACCCTCCTCGCCGCGCCAGGTACGCACGCCACGCGCATTATTAGCTACCTGCTTAACTAATTCTGTTGCTGGTAGTTAGCGCCGTCCTCCCACTCGTCCGATATATATATGTATATATATATATATATATGTGTGTGTGTGTGTGTGTGTGTGTGTGTGTGTGTGTGTGTGTGTGTGTGTGTGTGATTTGTTAAGCTCAATACGCCGCTTAGTCAAAAAAATGTTGGTCGGGCTGAGAATATTGACGGCTTAGCGATGTCTGTGGTGTAGTATAAATTTAAACTCAAAGGAAACTTCGATGTTTAGCAACAGCACAAACCGTTAGACGCCACAGAGATATACTACTACTTCGACGACTAAGTCAATAACAATGGAGAAGGGAAAAATCTAGTTGAAAGTAGCGCGCGCGCTCTCTCTCGTTTCATTAACCTAAACACTTTCTCATTCGAAAGTGACGCAATGTTTTTTTTTAATTGTGACGCAATGTTTTTGGGCCCAGAATCGATGGAAAATGTACACAAGTTTACGGTGTGCATTTATGTTCTGGGAAAAAGTTATGTCGTCATGAATTTTTCAGATCGGATCTAGCTAGGTCATAGGGCATCTCCAGTGCCGTATCCTAAATCGGACTCTCTATCGGTTACCGAAAAAGGCTTTCGCCCTGCTTTATAGATAAAGTAATTGTCCAAGCCAAACATCGAACAAGGTTCATCAACACACACACATATACAGAGGTCTAGCACAACAAGTAGTCAAAAAGGGGTTAATGCTGAGGGCACAACTCAACAAGCCCTTAAAAATATAAAAAAACACGCACACGCGGGGTGCGGCAAAGCATCTAGTCGGGCTCCGTGGATGGCGGTGGGAGCGGGGGCGCCAAGCGGAAGGCCATCAAACGAAGGTCGGCAATGAGGGTGTTGATGACGTCGCGATCCTAGAGGCGGCTAAGCGGCCGCCAGAGCTGCAAATATCCACATATTTTAAAGATGGTGTCAGTAGCACGTCGGAGAAAGATGACTCTCTATCGGTTCACATACGCGTGATAGAGGAATCGGTCATTTGCGAGAATCATAAGTCGGTCCAGATGTTTGCGGGAATTATAGAAAACGGTGTCGGTGATGCCCTAATATCCTTCGGACACCCTATCATGAAAAGAATTCCTTTGAAGCATATCATGAAAGAAAAATAAATATATTTATCGTTTAGTACTCATATAAGGAGTATATCTAAATATTAGGCCCACCATTTGGTGAAATCTGTATCACTCATTGTGCATACTTCTAGGGCATGTCGTCCATTCGTTTCGGTTTACATTGTGCATTATAGTATCTATTTTAGTTTTTACGTTGTGTGTACTAGACGCTTAATTACGTCCTGTCCACACGTATAGAAGGTCACTCTCCAAAATCCAAAGACACAAGGACAAGGTCAGGACCGTGCACTGCATCTGCATGCAGAAGTTAATTCACAGAGTAAATGCCATGCATATGTCAGACTTAATTACTCTATCCACTGAAATTTGAACGTGTAGTCAGTCATGAAGTACGTGCAGACAAATAAAAAAGGTAATGCTATCTGGCTGATGTTTGCTGGAAAGGGGATGGGAAACGAACGTCTGACAGTTTTAGTCATGGTAATTTATGCTCGTGTTTGCTCAAAATTTTCTTCGTCACAGAAATTAAACCGTATGTTGTTCTAAAAAAGGGCCACCCTCAAACAACTAAAACTATAATCAAAATGTTCGCAAACATCACCTACGTTGGCAACATAAGAGGGTTTTAGAAGAAAAAAAACTATGCTAAAATAGATGTAAACAGTGCTCCTCCCCGCGTTACAGCTAGCCCATGCACATGCGGTACAGTTATAACCACGACCGTATACGTACTCCGTCCAGCGAACAGAACACTCGAGTAAAAGTTTCGTACTCCCTCTGTTCCTAAATATAAGTCTTTCTAGGATTTCAATACAAACTACATACAGATATATATAGACGTATTTAAAGTGTAGATTCATTCATTTTGCTTCGTATGTACTTCCTCCGTTTTGAATTACTTGTCTTAGATTTGTCTAGTTACGGAGGTATCTAGCACTAAAATGAGTCTAGATACATCCGTATCTAGACAAATCCAAGACAACTAATTCGGAACGGAGGGAGTAGTCCGTAGTGAAATCTCTAAAAAAACTTATATTTAGAAACGGAGGAAGTAGAATTCTTCTACTAGTGATTAGTGCTTAATCGATTAATAACTGCGGTAATTGTCAGATGAGGGCGCTGGCGGTGACGCTGTCGTACATGATCTACGACGGGGCGTGCTGCCACCTGAGCGGCGACGCGCGGCTGGACAACGCCCTGCACCACCTCATCAGCATCGTCGGCCTCGCCGCCGGCCTCGCCTACCAGAGGGTACCACCTTGAGTATTTCTTCTTCTTCTTCTCTATCTTCTAGCCTTGCATTCGGTGTGTATGTCGGTGGGTGGCTAATCTGATGAACGGAGCGGTTGATCTTGGCCGGCCTACGTGGCGTGCAGTGTGGGACGGAGCTGGTGGCGTGCCTGATCGTCACGGAGATCTCCAGCCCGCTGCTGCACCTCAGGGAGATGCTCAAGGAGATCGGCGTCAAGGACACGGACCTCAACCTCCTCGTCGACGTACGTATAGATATACAGTACCTCATGATCCTGCTCCCCCTCCCTCTGCCTCTCTGGCGGTGAAGTAATTACGTACTGCTTTCTGGCCCATGCATGGGTACGTAGATCCTGTTCGCGGTGACCTTCTCGGTGGCAAGGATGGTTTGCGGGACGTACGTCACCTACCGCACTGTCACGGCTGACAATCCCATCCTCATCAAGGTATGAATATAACCTTCCAACCAGGCCCAACCATTCACCGTTTCTGCGTCTTGATGTCATGTGTAGCAGTATGTACTTATTTCTGCTACTAATTTTCTCAAGGCGATGGCGACGAGCTTGCTGCTGGTAAGCGCCTACTGGTTCCTGAGGATCCTCAGGATGGTTAGGCACAAGATTGGGAAGAAGAGGCTGGCGTCCAAAGCCGCCAGCAAGTGATGATGCGATAACCTGTGTTTGCGCAATCATCGTTAAAAATGCAGATCATGTACGCGTAGCACATTAATTCTTAAGTAATTGTCTGATGCATGTATTCTATTCTAGTAGCAATTTCAGTTTCATTAATTAATGTGCATGAACTGTTTCACTCCCATGCTTACAATTCTACTATGAGTGATCATTCATGCTAATAAGCTCATCAAGGCTTTCAAACAATAGGCAGCAGAAAACAACAAACCCATGAAGTGAGGGTCGAAATAGCCCCCGAACGTTCACTGGGAGACATGGCATTTGCAAACATTTTTATGGCAAAGCACGTTGTGGGAATGTGGCAATTTCTTCAGAAACACATGGCAATTTCCAGCTGAGAGAATTTCAGATACTAGTATAGCTTCTATGCTTACACATTCTACATGGGATCATTCATGTTGATAAGCTCATCAAGGCTGACAAACAATAGCCACACAAAAGACAGAAAACAACAAACCCATGAAGTGAAACAACAAAGGGGATAGTGGTTGTAATTTACAGTTCACCTCGACCCGGTCTTGTTAAAAATCTGGATCTACATGTTAGCGCGAGGAATCAACGATGCTATGGTACACACCAAGATGAAGCTCAGGAATGAGAATGCTGCCGAGACTTGTGAAGAACTTCCTTCAACACTGTGGCGATGCGCTCGGCCATGTGGTGCTCCATGAACCTCTCCTTCACCCTGGCATAGCCATTGTTGCCCATGGAGGCCCTCTGCTCAGCATGACTTGCAAGCCTTACAATGTTATTGGCGAGAGGCGTGACGCCCTCCTTTCCAGCAGGGTGCAGAAGGCCAGTTGAACCATCCAAGACGATTTCGGTGGTCCCGCCGGCAGCCGTGCCCTGATATTGCAGTGCCATTAAAACTGAGTCAATGAATTGGCTTATGGAAGCATCAAGCACGCTACAGAAAATGCAGGCTAAGAAACAGTGGATGGAGGGGACCCAAGAGGTGCAGGAACTTGAATTTCGCACAGTAAATCCAGCCTCGTGACTGTCGACAATAACTCTAGATTCAGAGAAATACTGGCCCATGTTCCAGCCATTGCAGTAAAGGTTGATTGCCTGGCGGATAGACTGATGGCATAACTCACATGTGCACATGCATCCGTATCTAGACAAATCTAAGACAACTAATTCGGGACGGAGGGAGTATTTGTGAACAGAGGGAGTAGTAGAGAGGAGAATATTACCAGCACTGGCAACTTGAACGCCATTGCTTCTATCGTTATCCTTCCAAAACATTCTCCACGGGCCTGTGCATAAAGAACATATTACTGATTGTGTTCAGCAGAAACATGTCTTACGAATAACCTTTTTCATACTAGCTGTATAGATCTTAGAAAGAAATCAGACAAAATCAACAGACTTTTGCCCTGTCCCGCTGATATACCCTAAAGTAACTAAACAAAGTGGTTAAAGTAGAGAAGCAAGCAAGCAAACAAACAAACAAACTACTGTTAGGAGCTAGGGTTCTGCCGGTTCTAGGGCGGAGATTGTAGGGAAAAGATGGAGGAAGACGAGATCGAGGGCGCGGCGGACGGCGGCTGGGCGCCGTCCTTGCGTGGTGGAGAAGAGGCGGCAGCGGCGCAAGAGGCGGCTAGGGTTAGGTCTCCCGGCTCCCTAAGGGAAGCCGAGCAAATACTGATTGCTTCTTGCTTGATTAGATTGATACATCTCCTCTCCTTATATAGAGAGGTTTACTTGACTCCTAAGCAAACGACCCTAATAACAATAAGATAATTGGGCTAAGCCCCTAATAACGATAAGATAACTCGAGCCACAGCCCACTGGGCTAAGCCCCTAATATGCCGGTCATAACACTTCTCCCCGCCTGCACAAACAGCTCGTCCTCGAGCTGTAAGGCGGGGAAGCGCTTGCTGAACTCCTCGAGGTGATCAACCAGCGTCAAACACCTCCGCGACAGCTGGGGCGGCCAGGTCGCCGAGCCCGGTGGCAACGGCGTCCTCCTCAATGTAGTCTGCAGCCTCCAGGTAGAAGAGTCGGGGGCAGACGTGGCCGGGCATGTAGGTCTCGTCCCAGTTGAAGCACAACCCTTGCTGGCAACGCTCGAGTAGCTCGGCCGAGGTGAGCCGGCGGAACGGGCACTCCGCGGTCGCGGCAAGGGGTGCCACGGAAGCCTGAGCAAGCCGACCCTGCGCGGGAACATCTTGCCAGGGTGGCGGCCCGGCGGCCCGGGACGGTGATGCCTGCTGGATGGCCACCGCGCGGCGCTCGAACGCGCGGGCGTAGTACATGGCCGTCTGGAGGTCCTGGGGTCCCTGCAGCTCGACGTCCACACGGATATGATCTGGCAGACCGCTGATGAAGAGTTCAGTCCGCTGGTGAGCCGTCACGCCGGACGCGTGGCACGCCAGGGCCTGAAAGCGGTCGGTGTAGTCCTGCACCATAGAGGTGAAGGGAAGGCGGCCCAACTCCGCCAGCCGGCTCCCACGTATCGGCAGTCCGAATTGATGGAGGCAGAACTCGCGAAAACGCTCCCATGGGGGCATGCCGCCCTCGTCCTGCTCGAGGGCGTAGTACCACGTCTGTGCGGCACCGCGGAGGTGATAAGAGGCGAGCCAAGTGCGGTCCGACGCGAGCGTCCGTTGCCCCCAGAAGAACTGCTCGCACTGCCTGAGCCAGTTGAGGGGGTCCTCGGCGCCGTCGTAGGTGGCGAAGGCGAGCTTGGCGAAGCGCGGCGGTGTCTGAGCATGACCGCCGTGAGTGTACGGCTCGGCGGTATGGAGCAGCGAAGAGGATGGCATTAGTCCGGTGTGCACAGGTGGTCCGCAGGAAAGCGGTGGCCCGTCGAAGCCAGCGTGGAAACCCGCAGAGTCGGAGGGCCCGTCGTACGGCAGGGAGGGCGCCTGCTGGTCTGCAGCCATGGTGTAGACTGGCGGCGGTGACGTCCCGGCCAACCAGGCCGGAAGCTGGGACGGCGAGGGTGGGAACCGCAGTTGCTGAATCGGCACGCCTCCCTGCATGGGTGACCCGGGCCCCGTGCTGGGCAGGGACGGGGCCGGCAGCTGCGGTGGTACAGACCCGGGTGGAGTGGGTGGCGCAGCGAGGGCCGGGGTCGGCCACTGTGGCCATTGAGGCGCGGTAGCGAGCGGCGGTGGGGCCGGCAGCTGGGGCTGCGGCTGCCCGGACCCTGGAGGCGTCGGGGGCGCTGCGATCGCCGGTGCCGGCCACTACGGCCAGTGGGGGGCGGCGGCTGACCGGGCCAGTGGTGGTGTAGAGGCCCGATCGGCGCCGTGGTGGCCACGTACCAGGGTAGGGCGGCTGGCCCGCTCGCGGCGGTCGGCTGCAAGGGCGGCGCCTGCCCAGACCCTGGAGGTGTCGGGGGCGTTGCGATCGCCGGTGCCGGCCACTGCGGCCAGTGGTGGTGTAGAGGCCCGATCGGCGCCGTGGTGGCCGCGTACCAGGGCAGGGCGGCTGGCCCGGTCGCGGCGGTCGGCTGCAAGGGCGGCGGCTACCCGTAGGGCCCGGCTAGGTAGAGGCGTATGCCCTGGACGGCAGTGACGAGGTCGTTGAGGACCGCGGTCATCTCCGCCGGCGAGTAGATGGCGGCGCCGGAGGATGCGACCAGTGGCGCGGACAGGGAGAGCAGAGGCGCGGTGGAGAAGGCCAGCGGCGCGGTGGTGACGGTCGGCAGCGGAAGCGATGGGATTGGCGGCGGCGAAGACATGATCGGAACTGAGCTACCTGATACCAAGGTGTTAGGAGCTAGGGTTCTGCCGGTTCTAGGGCGGAGATTGTAGGGAAAAGATGGAGGAAGACGAGGTCGAGGGCGCGGCGGACGGCGGCTGGGCGCCGTCCTTGCGTGGTGGAGAAGAGGCGGCAGCGGCGCAAGAGGCGACTAGGGTTAGGTCTCCCGGCTCCCTAAGGGAAGCCGAGCAAATACTGATTGCTTCTTGCTTGATTAGATTGATACATCTCCTCTCCTTATATAGAGAGGTTTACTTGACTCCTAAGCAAACGACCCTAATAACAATAAGATAATTGGGCTAAGCCCCTAATAACGATAAGATAACTCGGGCCACAGCCCACTAGGCTAAGCCCCTAATATGCCGGTCATAACAACTACATTTAGCAATCCTCATTGTACCCAGCATGCTGAAAAATGATGCACTCTGATATGAGGTGGCGTGTGTCAGTTTCTGGTTAGAGTTGTGGAAATGTATTACTACCTCCGTCCCTAAATAGATGGCATATAATTTCAGTCAAAAAGTCAATGCTTCCTATGTTTGACCATGTATATATAGAAAAATGTGAAGATAAACAATTCCAAATCAATATCAATATATCCATCATTAGATCTATTTTCATAATCTATTTACTCAATACTATAGTTGTTGATATTTTCTTCTATATATTTGGTCAAACTTAGAGAGAATTCACTTTTTGACTGAACTTATACGCCATCTATTTGAGGACAGAGGGAGTATTCTAGAATAAATGGAATGTTTCGACAAGCAGAGTGAGCTCTAGTGAAAATCAGTCTACCAAATCATCAATTTATTGGATTAACAGAACGCTATCATGGAAAATGTTAACACTCAAGTGTGGAAAAGCTTTCACTCATGAACAAATCTTTCTCAACTATAGCCATATTGAATGTAATGTTTTCTCTACTGTAACATAAGTACTAGTGCCCTGGAAGTGACAACCATTTAATTATTATTTTCACAAATACACAAGATTGTGTACAATTTCATTGATAGGTAGAGAGTGAAACTCGCAAAACCACGTACACATTCTTAGCAGCATAATAAGTAATAAACTAATAACCAACATGGGTCAACATTACTGATAGGTTTGACTACTAACACTGATAGATGGTAAGCTATGCCTACAAGCAAGGCTATTACAGAACAACTTTAAAGAAAAAATAAAGGAGAAGTTTGTTTAAATGATACTCTCACATAAGGGATGTCCAATGACATTTCTTTGCACTATGTGCGTGGACCCTGGGTAATGCAACTTTTCTATGTAAAAACTGGCAAAGCAACGTAAGCATGCTACGAGAATAAACATAGGTTGCATAAATATTGTCCACACAAATAATGTGGATGGACTAGATTAAAGAACCTCATTGACTGATCCCCGGACCCTAAAAAATTAGCATGGATGGAGTCAACCTATAAGAGTTTGTTGTTCCCAGATTAAAATAAATGCTTATGAGAGGTATTTGAACGCTCTGCCCAAGTGGGAAAGATGCAAACAACGTTGCAAACATACATAGTGCATACAGTTCCATCGTAGCATACCATTGAAATGGGGACAGAAGAGAAAAATATATCCATACTATGACTCACCTGAGAGTTCTGGACAAGCACATCAATTGCAGCCAAATAAGGTGCCACTGCCAACGTCTTGTTCACAAAGTGAACACGGTCATGGATCCCATTCTTCGCCACAAATTCACGTAACTGTGTCTCAAACTTCGTCTGAGCACTCATATCACTTCCGACAACTACAGCATGCACTTTAGGCACTTTTAACTTCTGATGTTGGATGAGTTGCAGGCTCTGATGAAATGCTTGAAGAAATAAGTCTTGTCCTTTTCCCCGTGAAACACCTGGATTGCAAGATATTTATCAAGGACAATAGCATATAAGAGCATAAATCGGAGAGAATGATTGGTCCAACAAATATATAGTTTGGAAGTATGACTTTGGCAAACAAAACATACTGTTTATTATAGCAAATAGGAGATCTTCACTCCTAACTCCAAGGGACTCGCGTATATGTTCACGTAGGACTCTTCTTGCGACATTATCTTCGGCAACTTCTGTTAACTCTTTACTATTCCCGAGGTGAACAGCATAAGTTTGTGGCATCTGTATACTTTATGCGCAAGAACATTAGTAAGAATAAAGAAGCTGAAAGCAACAAAATGATCATTGTCTACAATATTCCATTGTGGAGTAAAAGCTCATACATAGGCATATAGCACAAGAAAAACATTTTAGATAGTAAAATTTGGAACTAAGTCACCACATACACAAGGGCCAGAGAGATAAATATCCACTGGACTAGTAATTCACATCAAACGCAAGAGTCCAACAGCACAAATGGTAGCATGGTACTCATAATGTAATGTACACAGAAGAAAGCTGCACATAC
The DNA here is from genome assembly GCF_002162155.2 of Triticum dicoccoides. NCBI lineage: Eukaryota > Viridiplantae > Streptophyta > Magnoliopsida > Poales > Poaceae > Triticum > Triticum dicoccoides. Next base: position 250,137,625 of record NC_041385.1, read on the forward strand.
TTTAGACGGTCATGAGTCCTGGTCTTCCAATATTCAACTGTTATATGAGAATCGATCATGGCTCCAGCAACCAAAGGAAGATGTTTCACATACTCAAGCTTAAAGTAATGTCCTCGCATTTCATGGATCCACCACAAAATCTTCGGAAGGACTTGAGGAACATTATCTTTTAGAACAGCATCGAGCCACTTGCCAGCAACAGCGGTGTTCAAGATAACCAGGTCAGCCTTAAGAGCAGTCTCAATTGCCTCCTGTCCCCTAGCAGGTAAAACCTGTGAAGCGACCATGTAAGTCGATGTGACTTCCTCTAAAATTATAAATTAGTTCCCTAGCATAAGTAAAATATTGCATTACAGTAGATTAAGTTCTTAATTTGGACATGCTTTATTGCCTTCAACTATGACTTATTCCATGACACTTCGAAATAGCAGTTTAGTACAATCACGCCGAATAAGATGAAACATGAACTTCATCACTTTCATATTTTGGATATGCTTTTTTCTACAACCTCGGGTGTGGTGCTTCAACAATAATTTATTCCACGACACTTTTTGATATAGAAATTCACTACTATCATGCCAAACAAGATGAAACATGAACTTTTGATCATGTGAAACATAGACGTGACAGAGATGAGAGGTGAGATGAGCTTTGCTAAAAAAGGCAATATCCATGTAAAAACTGCGACAGTGGAACAGGCACATACAAACCTTTCATCTTTAACCAGTGATATTTTTTCAAACATTTCTTGGTCATATAAAAGTAATACATGTAAACTCATCACAAGAATTATGTTCATATTTAACACATTTATATATTTTACAATACATTGCGATATTGCTTCCTGGAGACCTGGACATCGTCGAATGTACAAAACATCCGAAGTTTGCGACGGTAAGGTGTGATTTGTGAAAACAAATGCGGGACTCGGACCATACCTGCACTCCATGGTTCAACATCTTATGCTCCAAGCTATATGAAACATCATTTGTTCCTTCGGGTCGCTGGTTTGTTATCCACACGACTTGACAACCAACCTGCCGCAGAAGAAATGCCAGCTCCATCAGTAATAACGGTCCACCTGCACAAAACAGAAGTATCTCCAATAAAACTGGTTTATAAACAAAATAATGGCAATACCACACCAATTTAGAGATCTCTGCCGATGAAATGCAGCAAATCTCATAAAAGACTCGAAGGCCCCACTCTTCAAACTTATGAGCAACTACACCAGAGTGAAATATTCAGCAACATTCGTTTATAGTCTGTGATGTTTTTTTTTTCAGGGATCTTGAGTTAGCCTGAACATTCCAAGCAAACATTTCACCAACCTATCTTAATTTCTCTGTTTATTACCTCGGAATATACATAATTCCTAGTATCCCGAATCGCTGGGGCACCGCAGTGAACTAAATTCATGTACATATCTCGCGATGGTATCATGGTACAGCGTTTGCTCAAACCAGCACGCAAGGGAAAAGTGAAGCACACCGCGATTAGTTACCGGAGAGGGAGAGTTCGTGGGAGACAAGCAGCACGAGCTTGGACTTCATGAACCCGAGGGGGCTCGAGGCAGCATCGCCAGCTTGGGCGGTAGCGACGTCTACAGGATCCCCTCGGGTATCGCATGGGCCGACAGGGCCGCCGCGGAGGACATAGCCGGCGGTGAAGGCGGAGGCGGCCACGGCGACGAGGAGCAGGAGGAGGAGGCGGGTCCGGTGGTGGGCAGGGCCGCGGCCGCCGGCGGCCGACGCAGCCGCGGATGGAGGAGGTTTCGCCATCGCCGCCAGGAGAGAACGGGGCGGCGGCGAGATTAGATTGAACGAACGGTCTTGATTTGGCGATCGGTATTTTGAGAAATTGGGATTCTGGTGTAGTGGTATTTTTGCCGGGCATCCAAACGTTTTGACATCGCACTTTTTGTGCAACAACAGAATAATAATGTGCAATAACAGGACAAAATTTAAATATATAATATTCTTGTTGCTGGCAAGCTCACTCAAAAAATCTTCTCGCAATATTGTCCTCAACCCCTCAAAAAATCTTCTCGCAATATTGTAAACAACCCCTGTTGGCTAGGAGCTCCACGAGTGGTCATCTCCCACCTGATCGTCTCAAGCAGCCACTCACGTGTGAACCTGGTAGACAGCGACTACTGCCATCGGCCCCCGCGTCATGCGTCGAGCGTTCCGCCGTCGGCCACTCTGGCCCCGGCGTCCACCCTCCCCTTCTCCCGCCGTCGGCCGCTCCGGCCCCGGCGTCCACCCCATCTCCGTTGTCGGCCTCTCCGGTCCGGCGCCCTCAGCTCCACGCCTCGCCCACCCTCCTTTCTTTCCTCCCCTCCTAGGTCCCCGGTTCCCTCCTCCCCATGGCGGCCAAATCCGCGAGCCCGGAGTTCGTTTCCTTGGCGTAACCCCGCTCGCATCTGGTGGTCTCTGGCCTGGGGCTGTCTGGCTCGCTGGGAGTCCAGTCGTCTTGGAGTGCATCGGCCTCGGCCCGGACCAGGGATGTGGAGGTGCGTCGATGGCGGCCAGCCGGAGGCTAGCTGGCGCAAGCCAGGGCCGTCTCACAAGGCTCGCTGGTGTCGGCGCAAGGTGTTGCGGCGGTCTGAGGCAGCCCGTGGTGCGCCGCGGCCGCCGTTGGCCTCCTAGTCGGAGCGTGACAGACCCCCATGCTTCAACTGCTTTCGGGATGGGCACCACAAGCAAGACATCGCTTTCCCGCCACTGTGCATCCGCTGCAATATGGAGGGTCACTCGCTGGGCCAATGCAAGAGGCCTCGCAGCCCTGTCCCCGTGGAAGAGCTTCGTTAGGCGGCCATTGACAAGGTGGCCAGGTCGGCCCTGGAGCACTCGTCAGCCAGGCTCATGGGGCGGATTTCGTTGGTTCCTAGACAGGATGCGATGTCGACTCCGCCGGCACGATCATTGTCGGGTGTCCCTACGATCAGCCCTATGCCCGAACAGCCGACGGTGCCGGTGGAGGGCGGAGACATCTGTGTCCTTCGTCGCTCCCCAACCATGGATGACATGGAGGCCAGGCTGTGGCTTGCCGCGGTGGTCTATGTTGGTGGGGCGCGGCCGCCGGTGTCCCGCGTGGAGGCAGCGGAAGCAATTTCGGTGCAGCTGGGCATTCCGCGGCACAAGTTCTCCGTCCACCGATACCACCCTAAGGATTTCCTAGTGGTCTTCGCCACGCCGGAGCTACGCAACTTCACTACTTGTGTTGATTCCATTGAGCACTCTGGTTTCAAGTTGTTTCTTCGGCCTTGGCTGCGTCAAGCTCAAGCCTCGGCGAGGGTCATGCGGGTTCTGGTGGACATCATGATCGAGGGCATCCCGTCGCATGCCTGGGAGTGCAAGACGGCGGCCAAGATCCTGGGTGCCTCGTGTGACATCGTCAGCCTTGCCCCGGAGACCGCTAGCCGTGAAGATTTATCGGTGTTCAAGCTCCGGGCATGGTGTCGTGGCCCGGATCTCGTTCTAGTGCAGAAGCGGATTTGGATTCCCGAGCCGCCGGAGGACATTACGTGCCAGGCTTGCAGCCGCCTTTTGGAGTACCCCACCTTGATAAAAATTGGGCGCATGCGTGATTTCACCCCGCTGGAGAACTGGCGTCAGCCGGCTAGCTCAGATGGGAGCGGGCAGAGCGGTCTGCCGGACGACTCGGATGACTCTTTTGCTGGTGGAGGGACCCAAGTTCTGTCGTGGACGAGAGGCGTCCTGCTACCTCTTGAGCTTGTGTTGGTTTTTCCCTTGAAGAGGAAAGGGTGATGCAGCAAAGTAGAATAAGTATTTCCCTCAGTTTGAGAACCAAGGTATGTATCTGCACAAACAATCAACAAACTTGCACCCAACACTGTAAGGGGTTGTCAATCCCTTCACGGTTATTTGCAAAAGTGAGATCTGATAGAGATAGATAAACGGTAAAGTAAATTATTTTGGTTTTTTTGGTTTATAGACTGGAAAGTAAAGATTGCAAAGTAAAGAAACGGCGACAGAAATTGGCAAGTTGACGGGAAACTAAGATGATGTAAAATAGACCCAGGGCCATAGGTTTCACTAGTGGCTTCTCTCAAGATAGTAAATATTACAGTGGGTGAACAAATTACTGCCGAGCAATTTATAGAAGAGCACATCATTATGACGACATCTAAGGCAATGATCATGAATATAGGCATCACGTCCGTGTCAAGTAGATTGAAACGGTTCTGCATCTACTACTATTACTCCACACATCGACCGCTATCCAGCATGCATCTAGAGTATTAAGTTCATAAAGAACGGAGTAACGCATTAAGTAAGATGACATGATGTAGAGGAATTAACTCAAGCAATATGATGAAAACCCCATCTTTTTATTCTCGATGGCAACAATACAATACGTGCCTTGCTGCCCCTACTATCACTGGGAAAGGACACCACAAGACTTAACCCAAAACTAAGCACTTCTCCCATTGCAAGAAAAACCAATCTAGTAGGCCAAACTAAACCGATAATTCGAAGAGACTTGCAAAGATATCAAATCATGCATATAATAATTCAGAGAAGACTCAAATAATATTCATAGATAATCTGATCATAAATCCACAATTCATCGGATCTCAGCAAACACACTGCAAAAGAGTATTACATCGAATAGATCTCCAAGAACATCGAGGAGAACATGGTATTGAGAATCAAAGAGAGATAAGAAAACATCTAGCTACTAGCTATGGACCGTAGGTCTGAGGTAAACTACCCACGCTTCATCGAAAGGGTAATGGTGTTGATATAGAAGCCCTCCGTGATCGAATCCCCCTCCGACAGGACGCCGGAACAGGCCCCTAGATGGGATCTCATGGGTACAGAAGGTTGCGGCGGTGGAAAAGTGTTTTCATGGCTCCCCTTGATGTTTTGGGGGTATAAGAGTATATATAGGCGAAGGAGCTAGGTCAGGAGACCCCCACGAGGTGGGGGGCGCGCCCTCCACCCTCGTGGACACCTCGTTGCGTCTTTGACTTCATCTCCAAGTCTACTGGCTTGCTTCTGGTCCAAGAAAGATCATCGCGAAAGTTTCATTCCGTTTGGTATCCTTTTCTGCGAAACTCTAAAACAGGCAAAAAAAAGAAACTGACACTAGGCCCTCGGTTAATAGGTTAGTCCCAAAAAAAATATAAAATAGCATATAAATGCATATTAAACATCCAAAATAGATAATATAATAGCGTGGAACAATAGAAAATTATAGATACGTTGGAGACGTATCAAGCATCCCCAAGCTTAATTCCTGCTCGTCCTCGAGTAGGTAAATGATAAAAACAGGATTTTTGATGTGGAATGCTACCTAACATGTTTATCCATGTAATTCTCTTTATTGTGGCATGAATGTTCAAACCCAAAAGATTCAAAACAAAAGTTTAATATTGACATAAAAACAATAATACTTCAAGCATACTAATAAAGCAATCATGTCTTCTCAAAATAACATGGCCAAAAAAAGCTATCCCTACAGAATCATATAGTCTGGCTATGCTCTATATTCATCACACAAAATATTTAAATCATGCACACCCCCGATGACAAACCAATCAACTGTTTCATACTTTTGATGTTCTCAAATTTTTCAACCTTCACGCAATACATGAGAGTGAGCCATGGATATAGCAGTATGGTGGAAGAGAATATGGTGGTTGTGAAGAAGACAAAAAGGAGGAAGATAGTCTCACATTAACTAGGCATATCAACGGGCTATGGAGATTCCCATCAATAGATATCAATGTGAGTGACTAGGGATTGCCATGCAACGGATGCACTAGAGCTATAAGTGTATGAAAGCTCAAATAAGAAACTAAGTGGGTGTGCATCCAACTTGCTTGCTCGCGAAGACCTAGGGCAATTTGAGGAAGCCCATCATTGGAATATACAAGCCAAGTTCTATAATGAAAAATTCCCACTAGTATATGAAAGTGACAAATAGGAGACTCTCTATCATGAAGATCATGGTGCTACTTTGAAGCACAAATGTGGAAAAAGGATAGTAACATTGCCTCTTCTCTCTTTTTTTCTCATTTTTTTCTTTTCTTTTTTTTTCTTTTTTTCTTTCCCTTTCCCTTTTTTCTCTCTTTTTATATTTTTTATTTTTTGTCCGGAGTCTCATCCCGACTTGTGGGGGAATCATAGCCTCCATCATCCTTTCCTCATATGGGACAATGCTCTAATAATGAAGATCATCACACTTTTATTTACTTACAACTCGAAAGTTACAACTCAATGCTTAGAACAAAATCTGACTCTATGTAAATGCCTCCAGCGGTGTACTGGGATGTACAATGAATTAAGAGTGACATGTATGAAAGAATTATGAAAGGTGGCTTTGCCACAAATACAATGTCAGTTACATGATCATGCAAAGCAATATAGCAATGATGAAGTGTGTCATAATAAACGAAACGGTGGAAAGTTGCATGGCAATATATCTCGGAATGGCTATGGAAATGTCATAATAGGTAGGTATGGTGGATGTTTTGAGGAAGGTATATGGTGGGTGTATGGTACCGGCGAAAGTTGCGCGACACAAGAGAGGCTAGCAATGGTGGAAGGGTGAGAGTGCGTATAATCCATGGACTCAACATTAGTCATAAAGAACTCACATACTTATTGCAAAAATCTATTAGTTATCAAAACGAAGTACTACACGCGTGCTCCTAGGGGGATAGATTGGTAGTAAAAGACCATCGCTCGTCCCCGACCGCCACTCATAAGGAAGATAATCAAAAAATAAATCATGCTTCGACTTCATCACATAACGGTTCACCATACGTGCATGCTACGGGAATCACAAACTTTAACACAAGTATCTCTCAAATTCACAACTACTCACTAGCATGGCTCTACTATCAGCATCTTCATATCTCAAAACAATCATAAAGAATCAAACTTTTCATAGTATTCAATGCACTTTATATGAAGGTTTTTATTATAACCATCTTGGATGCCTGCCATATATATTAGGACTAATTTTATAACCAAAGCAAATTACCATGCTGTTCTAAAAGACGCTCAAAATAATATAAGTGAAGCATGAGAGTTCATCAATTTCTATAAAATAAAGCCACCGCCGTGCTCTAAAAAGATATAAGTGAAGTACTAGAGCAATATTTTTTAGCTCAGAAGATATAAGTGAAGCACATAGAGTATTCTAATAAATCACGATTCAAGCGTGTCTCTCTCAAAAGGTGTGTACGGCAAGGATGATTGTAGTAAACTAAAAGGAAAAGACTCAAATAATACAAGACGCTCCAAGCAAAACACATATCATGTGGTGAATAAAAATATAGCCTCAAGTAGAGTTACCGATAGACGAAGACAAAAGAGGGGATGACTTCTGGGGCATCCCCAAGCTTAGGCTTTTGGTTGTCCTTGAATATTACCTTGGGGTGCCTTGAGCATCCCCAAGCTTAGGCTCTTGCCACTCCTTATTACACAGTCCATCAAATCCTTACCCAAAACTTGAAAACTTCACAACACAAAACTCAACAGAAAATCTCATGAGCTCCGTTAGTATAAGAAAATAAATCACCACTTTAAGGTACTATTGCAAATTCATTATTTATTTATATTGGTGTAATATCTACTGTATTCCAACTTTTCCATGGTTCATACCCCCCGATACTACCCATAGATTCATCAAAATAAGCAAACAACACGCAAAAAACAGAATCTGTGAAAAACAGAACAGTTTGTAGCAATCTGTAACTCTCGAATACTTGTATAACCCCAAATATTCTGAAAAATTAGGAAAACCTGAGAAATTTGTGTACCAATCCAGATCAAAAAGAATCATATCAAAATCACTTTTTTTGAATTATGAAAATTATTTTCCTGGGTGCAAAAGTTTCTGATTTTTAGCAGGATCAACACAACTATCACCGTAAACTATCCTAAAGGTTTAACTTGGCACAAACACTAATTAAAATATAAAACCACATCTAACCAGAGGCTAGATGAATTATTTATTACTAAACAGGAACAAAAAGTAAAGAGCAAAAAATAAAATTGGGTTGCCTCCCAACAAGCGCTATTGTTTAACGCCCTTAGCTAGGCATTGATAATTTTAATGATGCTCACATGAAAGACAAGAAGTGAAGCACAAAGAGAGCAGCATATAGCACGTGACAAACAAATATAAGTCTAACATACTTCCTATGCATAGGCATCTTATAAGCAAACAAATTATCAAGGCAAGCAAAAACTAGCATATGCAAAGAAGAAGAAAGAGACGCTAGCAATCTCAACATGAAGAGAGGTAATTTAGTAACATGAAAATTTCTACGACCATATTTTCCTCTCTCATAATAATTACATGTAGGATCATAAGAAAATTCAACAAAATATCTATCACAAAACATATTCTCAACACGAACCACATGCATGCAAAGTTGACACTCTTCCAAAATAGTGGGACTATCATTAACTAAAGTCATGACCTCTCCAAACCCACTTTTATCAAAAAAATCATAAGATCGAACATTCTCCAAATATGTGGGATCTAAAGTTGACACTATTCCAAACCCACTTTCAATATTATTGCAAACATTATTATCAATCTCATATTCATCATAGGGCTTAAATAAATTTGCAAGATCATAAGAAGAATCACCCCGATCATGATCATTGCAACAAGTAATAGACATAGCAAAACTAGCATCCCCAAGCTTAGGGTTTTGCATATCATTATCACAATTAACCTTAATGGAATTTATAATAACATCATTGCAGTAATGCTTTTATTCAAAGATCTATCGTGATCACTTCATAAAGCACTTCATCAAAAATTTCGGATTCACGGATTTCAAGCAAAACCTCATAAAGATAATCTAGTGCACTCAAATCACTAGAAATTGGTTCATCATAATTGGATCTCTTAAAAAGATTAGCAAGTGGATGGGGATCAATAAACTTTTAGCAAGCAAAGATGCAAGCAAAAATAAAGCACATGGTAACACAAGCAAACAAAAGATCAAACGGAAGAAGGGCGAAGAAAAGGCAAATCTTTTAGAAAATCTTTTAGAAATGGGGGAGAGGAAAACGAGAGGCAAATGGCGAATAATGATGCAAGAGATGAGAGTTTATGATGGGTACTTGGTATGTCTTGACTTGGCGTAGATCTCCCCGGCAACGGCGCTAAAAATTCTTCCTGCTACCTCTTAAGCTTGCGTTGGTTTTTCCCTTAAAGAGGAAAGGGTGATGTAGCCAGGTAGAGTAAGTATTTCCCTCAGTTTGAGAACCAAGGTATCAATCCAGTAGGAGACTACGCACAAGTCACCGAATACCTGCACAAACAATCAACAAACTTGCACCAACGCGGTAAGGGGTTGTCAATCCCTTCGCGATTATTTGCAAAAGTGAGATATGATAGAGATATATAAATGGTAAAGTAAATATTTTTGGTTTTTTTGGTTTATAGATTGGAAAGTAAAGATTGCAAAGTAAAGAAACGGCGACAGAAATTGGCAAGTTGATGGGAAACTAATATGATGCAAAATAGGCCCATGGGCCATAGGTTTCGCTAGTGGCTTCTCTCAAGATAGTAAATATTACGGTGGGTGAACAAATTACTGCCGAGCAATTGATAGAAGAGCGCATAATTATGATGACATCTAAGGCAATGATCATGAATATAGGCATCACGTTCGTGTCAAGTAGACCGAAACGATTCTGCATCTACTACTATTACTCCACACATCGACCGCTATCCAGCATGCATCTAGAGTATTAAGTTAATAAAGAACGGAGTAACGCATTAAGTAAGATGACATGATGTAGAGGAATTAACTCAAGCAATATGATGAAACCCCCATCTTTTTATCATCTATGGCAACAATACAATACATGCCTTGCTGCCCCTACTGTCACTGGGAAAGGACACCGCAAGATTGAACCCAAAGCTAAGCACTTCTCCCATTGCAAGAAAAACCAATCCAGTAGGCCAAACTAAACCGATAATTCGAAGATACTTGCAAAGATATCAAATCATGCATATAAGAATTCAGAGAAGACTCAAATAATATTGATAGATAATCTGATCATAAATCCACAATTCATCGGATCTTGGCAAACACACCGCAAAAGAGTATTACATCGAATAGATCTCCAAGAACATCGAGGAGAACATGGTATTGAGAATCAAAGAGAGAGAAGAAGCCATATAGCTACTAGCTATGGACTCGTAGGTCTGAGGTAAACTACTCACGCTTCATCAGAAGGGTAATGGTGTTGATATAGAAGCCATCCGTGATCGAATCCCCCTTCGGCAGGATGCCGAAAAAGGCCCCCAGATGGGATCTCACGGGTATAGAAGGTTGCGACGGTGGAAAAGTGTTTTCGTGGCTCCCCCTGATGTTTTTGGGGTATAAGAGTATAGGCAAAGGAGCTAGGTCAGGAGACCCATGAGGGGCCCACGAGGTAGGGGGCGCGCCCTACCCCCCTGGGCGCGCCCTCCACCCTAGTGGCTGTCTCGTTGCGTCTCCAGCTTCATCTCCATGACTCCTGGTTTGCTTCTGGTCCAAGAAAGATCATCGTGAAAGTTTCATTCCGTTTGGACCCTGTTTGGTATTCCTTTTCTGCAAAACTCTAAAACAGGCAAAAAAATAGAAACTGGCACTAGGCCCTCGGTTAATAGGTTAGCACCAAAAATAACATAAAATAGCATATAAATGCATATTAAACATCCAAAACAGATAATATAATAGCATGGAACAATCAAAAATTATATACGTTGGAGACGTATCATGTCCCGAACAGTTGTGGTAGCGTCGGGCCGGTGGCCGTCGCCGGCACGGGTGGAGGAGGCCGTACGTACTACCAGGCCCTGGTGGGCCCCCTAGGGCAGTAAAGCTGGCGCCTGCCAGCGATGGAAGGCACTTTTGGGGCGGGGCCCATGCTGAAAAGCAGGGAGATTCCACCGACCGGTGCGACTCCTCGGGGTCCCACCCCGGAACCTACCACAGAGCTACTCCCTCCGCTCCAAAATAGATGACCCAACTTTATACAAAGTTAGTACAAAGTTGGGTCATCTAATTTGGAACGGAGGGAGTACACAGGAGGGCCCTTGTGCCCGATGGTTCAATCAGGAGGATGGATCATGTGGTGGGTGTGGCTGCTGGTTCCCGCAGCATGCCGACGTCTGAAGTCGCCATCATGGAGAGGGCCCCTTTGACAGTGCGTGTTGCAGAACAGTGGGAGCAGATCGCTTTGGCAGAGCAGGATCAAGTGATCCCTGCCAAGCCCAGCAGAATCTGGTGGACCCCGGCGTGGATGCCCAGAAGGATCCCAAGGAGCCCCGAACGGGTTAGCACGAGATTGGACAGGCCGTTGGGGCTGGTGCGCAGGTGGTTAGGGCATGTACAATGGTGGCATATGGATACATACGCCCCATGACAAAAAGTAATTTGAGGCATCTGCATTTATTTTTTCTTCCCAATGCAAGCTACCATTAGTGGGCCTCATTAAAAAATAAAAAATAAAGACTCTAGTACACATGCATCTCTACTTTCCACTCCACCTTTTCAGCTTTTGTCACCGGACCACACTTTTTCTCTTCAAGCACCCGCCTCCTGGAGGGGATCCTGCTTCCCTATCCGAACCTACTTTACGTCATATCCGATCCTACATGGCATGCGAGGCATCACCTTGAGGCTATGCATTGTACATGCCCTTAGGCCTCCGGGCCACACCTTCGAGGAGGAGTCAGCATGTCGTGTCCCGCACATCCTACCAGAGGCGGCCGGGGCTGCATCTGAAGGAAATATGCCCTAGAGGCAATAATAAAGCTATTATTCATTTCCTCATATCATGATAAATGTTTATTATTCATGCTAGAATTGTATTAACAGGAAACATGATACATATGTGAATACATAGACAAACATAACGTCACTAGTATGCCTCTACTTGACTAGCTCATTAATCAAAGATGGTTATGTTTCCTAATCATAAATATGTGTTGTCATTTGATTAACGGGATCACATCATTAGGAGAATGATGTGATTGACATGACCCATTCTGTTAGCCTAGCACTTGATCATTTAGTATGTTGCTATTGCTTTCTTCATGACTTATACATGTTCCTGTAACTATGAGATTATGCAACTCCCGTTTACCGGAGGAACACTTTGTGTGCTACCAAACGTCACAACATAACTGGGTGATTATAAAGGAGCTCTACAGGTGTCTCCAAAGGTACATGTTGGGTTGGCGTATTTCGAGATTAGGTTTTGTCACTCCGATTGTCGGAGAGGTATCTCTGGGCCCTCTCGGTAATGCACATCACTATAAGCCTTGCAAGCAATGTATCTAATGAGTTAGTTACGGAATGATGCATTACGTAACGAGTAAAGAGACTTGCCGGTAACGAGATTGAACTAGGTATTGGATACCGACGATCGAATCTCGGGCAAGTAACATACCGATGACAAAGGGAACAACGTATGTTGTTATGCGGTTTGACCGATAAAGATCTTCGTAGAATATGTAGGAGGCAATATGAGCATATAGGTTCCGCTATTGGTTATTGACCGAGAATAGTTCTAGGTCATGTCTATATAGTTCTCGAACCCGTAGGGTCCGCACGCTTAACATTACGATGACAGTTTTATTATGAGTTTATAAGTTTTGATGAACCGAAGGTTGTTCGGAGTCCCGGATGTGATCACGGACATGACGAGGAGTCTCGAAATGGTCGAGACATAAATATTGATATATTGGAAGCCTATGTTTGGACAACGGAACTGTTCCGGGTGAAATTGACATTTTACCGGAGTACCGGGAGGTTACCGGAACCCCCCGGTAACCTAATGGGCCTTATTGGGCCTAGTGGAGGAAGAGGAGAGGAGGCCTAGGGGCTGCCGCACGCCCCTCCCCCCC
>NC_041385.1:250150817-250201208 GCF_002162155.2 Triticum dicoccoides
CCCCCTCTCTTCCTTCCCCCCAAGTCCTAATCCAACTAGGGAAGGGGGAGGGAGTCCTACTCCCGGTGGGAGTAGGACTCCTCCGGCGCGCCTCCTCCTAGGGCCAGCCGCACCCCCCTTGCTCCTTTATATACGGGGGCAGGGGGCACCCTAGAGGACACAAGTTGATCTACGTGATCGTTCCTTAGCCGTGTGCGGTGCCCCCTCCACCATATTCCACCTCGGTCATATCGTTGCAGTGCTTAGGCGAAGCCCTACGTCGGTAGAAGATCATCATCGTCACCACGCCGTCGTGCTAACGGAACTCATCCCCGACGCTTTGCTGGATCAGAGTCCGGGGATCGTCATCGAGCTGAACGTGTGCTGAACTCGGAGGTGCCGTACGTTCGGTACTTGGATCGGTCGGATTGTGAAGACGTACGACTACATCAACCGCGTTGTCATAACGCTTCCGCTTACGGTCTACGAGGGTACGTGGACAATACTCTCCCCTCTCGTTGCTATGCATCACCATGATCTTGCGTGTGCGTAGGAATTTTTTTGAAATTACTACGTTCCCCAACAGTGGTATCAGAGCCTGGTTTTATGCGTAGATGTGATATGCACGAGTAGAACACAAGTGAGTTGTGGGCGATACAAGTCATACTGCTTACCAGCATGTCATACTTTGGTTCAGCGGTATTGTGAGATGAAGCGGCCCGGACCGACATTACGCGTACGCTTACGCGAGACTGGTTTCACCGTTACGAGCACTCGTGCATAAAGGTGACTGGCGGGTGTCTGTCTCTCTCACTTTAGTTGAACCGAGTGTGGCTACGCCCGGTCCTTGCGAAGGTTAAAACAACACTAACTTGACGAACTATCGTTGTGGTTTTGATGCGTAGGTAAGAACGGTTCTTGCTAAGCCCGTAGCAGCCACGTAAAATTTGCAACAACAAAGTAGAGGACGTCTAACTTGTTTTTGCAGGGCATGTTGTGATGTGATATGGTCAAGACGTGATGCTATATTTTATTGTATGAGATGATCATGTTTTGTAACCGAAGTTATCGGCAAGTGGCAGGAGCCATATGGTTGTCGCTTTATTGTATGGAATGCAAACGCCCTGTAATTGCTTTACTTTATCACTAAGAGGTAGCGATAGTCGTAGAAGCAATAGATGGCGTAACAACAACGATGCTACGATGGAGATCAAGGTGTCGTGCCGGTGACGATGGTGATCATGACGGTGCTTCGGAGATGGAGATCACAAGCACAAGATGATGATGGCCATATCATATCACTTATATTGATTGCATGTGATGTTTATCCTTTATGCATCTTATCTTGCTTTGATTGACGGTAGCATTTTAAGATGATCTCTCACTAAATTATCAAGAAGTGTTCTCCCTGAGTATGCACCGTTGCGAAAGTTCTTCGTACTGAGACACCACGTTATGATCGGGTGTGATAGGCTCTACGTTCAAATACAACGGGTGCAAAACAGTTGCACACGCGGAATACTTAGGTTAAACTTGACGAGCCTAGCATATAACAGATATGGCCTCGGAACACGGAGACCGAAAGGTCGAGCGTGAATCATATAGTAGATATGATCAACATATTGATGTTCACCGTTGAAACTACTCCATCTCACGTGACGATCGGACATGGTGTAGTTGATATGGATCACGTAATCACTTAGAGGATTAGAGGGATGTCTATCTAAGTGGGAGTTCTTAAGTAATATGATTAATTGAACTTAAATTTATCATGAACTTAGTACCTGATAGTATTTTGCTTGTCTATGTTTGTTGTAGATAGATGGCTCGTGCTGTTGTTCCGTTGAATTTTAATGCGTTCCTTGAGAAAGCAAAGTTGAAAGATGATGGTAGCAATTACACGGACTGGGTCCGTAACCTGAGGATTATCCTCATTGCTGCACAGAAGAATTACGTCATGGAAGCACCGCTGGGTGCCAGGCCTGCTGCTGATGCAACTGACGACGTTAAGAACGTCTGGCAGAGCAAAGCTGATGACTACTCGATAGTTCAGTGTGCCATGCTTTACAGCTTAGAAACGAGTCTTCAACGACGTTTTGAACGTCATGGAACATATGAGATGTTCCAGGAGTTGAAGTTAATATTTCAAGCAAATGCCCGGATTGAGAGATATGAAGTCTCCAATAAGTTCTATAGCTGCAAGATGGAGGAGAATAGTTCTGTCAGTGAACACATACTCAAAATGTCTAGGTATAATAATCACTTGATTCAACTGGGAGTTAATCTTCCTGATGATAGTGTCATTGACAGAATTCTTCAATCACTGCCACCAAGCTACAAGAGCTTGTGATGAACTATAATATGCAAGGGATGGACAAGACTATTCCCGAGCTCTTCGCAATGCTAAAAGTTGCGGAGGTAGAAATCAAGAAGGAGCATCAAGTGTTGATGGTCAACAAGACCATTAGTTTCAAGAAAAAGGGCAAAGGGAAGAAGAAGGGGAACTTCAAGAAGAACAGCAAACAAGTTGCTGCTCAAGAGAAGAAACCCAAGTCTGGTCCTAAGCCTAAGACTGAGTGCTTCTACTGCAAGCTGACAGGACACTAGAAGCGGAACTGCCCCAAGTATTTGGCGGATAAGAAGGATGGCAAAGTGAACAAAGGTATATGTGATATACATGTTATTGATGTGTACCTTACTAATGCTCGCAGTAGTACCTGGGTATTTGATACTGGTTCTGTTGCTAATATTTGCAACTCGAAACAGGGACTACGGATTAAGCGAAGATTGGCTAAGGACGAGGTGACGATGCGCGTGGGAAATGGTTCCAAAGTCGATGTGATCGCGGTCGGCACGCTACCTCTACATCTACCATCGGGATTAGTTATAGACCTAAATAATTGTTATTTGGTGCCAGCGTTGAGCATGAACATTATATCTGGATCTTGTTTGATGCGAGACGGTTATTCATTTAAATCGGAGAATAATGGTTGTTCTATTTATATGAGTAATATCTTTTATGGTCATGCACCCTTGAAGAGTGGTCTATTTTTATTGAATCTTGATAGTAGTGATACACATATTCATAGTGTTGAAGCCAAAAGATGCAGAGTTGATAATGATAGTGCAACTTATTTGTGGCACTGCCGTTTAGGTCATATCGGTATAAAGCGCATGAAGAAACTCCATACTGATGGACTTTTGGAATCACTTGATTATGAATGACTTGGTACTTGCGAACCGTGCCTCATGGGCAAGATGACTAAAACGCCGTTCTCCGGAACTATGGAGCGAGCAACTGATTTGTTGGAAATCATACATACTGATGTTTGTGGTCCAATGAATGTTGAGGCTCGTGGCGGGTATCGTTATTTTCTCACCTTCACAGATAATTTGAGCAGATATGGGTATATCTACTTAATGAAACACAAGTCTGAAACATTTGAAAAGTTCAAAGAATTCCAGAGTGAAGTGGAAAATCATCGTAACAAGAAAATAAAATTTCTATGATCTGATTGTGGAGGAGAATATTTGAGTTATGAGTTTGGTTTACATTTGAAACAATGCGGAATAGTTTCGCAAACTCACGCCACCCGGAACACCACAACGAAATGGTGTGTCCGAACGTCGTAATCGTACTTCACTAGATATGGTGCGATCTATGATGTCTCTTACTGATTTACCGCTATCGTTTTGGGGTTATGCTTTAGAGACGACCGCATTCACGTTAAATAGGGCACCATCAAAATCTGTTGAGACGACGCCTCATGAACTGTGGTTTGGCAAGAAACCAAAGTTGTCGTTTATTAAAGTTTGGGGCTGCGATGCTTATGTGAAGAAACTTCAACCAGATAAGCTCGAACCCAAATCGGAGAAATGTGTCTTCATAGGATACCCAAAAGAGACTATTGGGTACACCTTCTATCACAGATCTGAGGGCAAGATTTTCGTTGCTAAATTCGGATCCTTTCTAGAGAAGGAGTTTCTCTCGAAAGAAGTGAGTGGGAGGAAAGTAGAACTTGATGAGGTAACTGTACCTACTCCCTTATTGGAAAGTAGTCCATCACAAGAACCGGTTCCTGTGACAACTACACCAATTAGTGAGGAAGCTAATGATATTGATCATGAAACTTTAGATCAAGTTTCTACTGAACCTCGTAGGTCTACCAGAGTAAGATCCGCACCAGAGTGGTACGGTAATCCTATTCTGGAAGTCATGTTACTTGACCTTGACGAACCTACGAACTATGAGGAAGCGATGATGAACCCAGATTCTGCAAAATGGCTAGAGGCCATGAAATCTGAGATGGGATCCATGTATGAGAACAAAGTATGGACTTTGGTTGACTTGCCCGATGATCGGGAAGCCATTGAGAATAAATGGATCTTTAAGAAGAAAACTGACGCTAATGGTAATATAACTGTCTATAAAGATCGACTTGTTGCGAAAGGTTTTCGACAAGTTCAAGGGGTTGACTACGATGAGACTTTCTCACCCGTAGCGATGCTTAAGTCTGTCCAAATCATGTTAGCAATTGCTGCATTTTATGATTATGAAATTTGGCAAATGGATGTCAAAACTGCATTCTTGAATGGATTTCTAGAAGAAGAGTTGTGTATGATGCAACCAGAAGGTTTTGTTGATCCAAAAGGTGCTAACAAAGTGTGCAAGCTCCAGCGATCCATTTATGGACTGGTGCAGCATCTTGGAGTTGGAATAAACACTTTGATAGTGTGATCAAAGCATATGGTTTTATACAGACTTTTGGAGAAGCCTGTATTTACAAGAAAGTGAGTGGGAGCTCTATAGCATTTCTGATATTATATGAAGATGACATATTATTAATTGGAAATGATATAGAATTTCTGGATAGCATAAAGGGATACTTGAATAAAAAGTTTTTCTATGAAAGACCTCGGTGAAGCTGCTTACATATTAGGCATCAAGATTTATAGAGATAGATCAAGACGCTTAATAGGACTTTCACAAAGCACATGCCTTGATAAAGCTTTGAAAAAGTTCAAAATGGATCAGACAAAGAAAGGGT
This sequence comes from Triticum dicoccoides, assembly GCF_002162155.2. NCBI lineage: Eukaryota > Viridiplantae > Streptophyta > Magnoliopsida > Poales > Poaceae > Triticum > Triticum dicoccoides. The sequence goes on from NC_041385.1 coordinate 250,155,845, forward strand.
TCTTGCTTGTATTACAAGGTGTGAAGTTGAGTCAGACTCAATGCCCGACCACAACAGAAGATAGAGAGAAAATGAAAGATGTTCCCTATGCTTCAACCATAGGTTCTATCATGTATGCAATGATGTGTACCAGACCTGACGTATGCTTAGCAATAGGCTTAGCAGAGAGGTACCAAAGTAATCCAGGAGTGGATCACTGGACATCGGTCAAGAACATCCTGAAATACCTGAAAAGGACTAAGGATATGTTTCTCGTATATGGAGGTGACAAAGAGCTAGTCGTAAATGGTTACGTCGATGCAAGCTTTGACACTGATCCGAATGATTCTAAATCGCAAACCGGATACGTGTTTTTATTAAACGGTGGAGCTGTAAGTTGGTGCAGTTCTAAACAAAGCGTCGTGGCGGGATCTACATGTGAAGCAGAGTACATAGCTGCTTTGGAAGCAGCAAATGAAGGAGTCTGGATGAAGGAGTTCATTTCCGATCTAGGTGTCATACCTAGTGCATCGGGACCAATGAAGATCTTCTGTGACAATACTGGTGCAATTGCCTTGGCAAAGGAATCCAGATTTCACAAGAGGACCAAGCACATCAAGAGACGCTTCAATTCCATCCGGGACCAAGTCCAGGTGGGAGACATAAAGATTTCCAAGATACATATGGATCTGAATGTTGCAGACCCGTTGACTAAGCCTCTTCCACGAGCAAAACATGATCAACACCAAGACTCCATGGGTGTTAAAATCATTACTGTGTAATCTAGATTATTGACTCTAGTGCAAGTGGGAGACTGAAGGAAATATGCCCTAGAGGCAATAATAAAGTTATTATTTATTTCCTCATATCATGATAAATGTTTATTATTCATGCTAGAATTGTATTAACCGGAAACATGATACATGTGTGAATACATAGACAAACATAACGTCACTAGTATGCCTCTACTTGACTAGCTCATTAATCAAAGATGTTTATGTTTCCTAACCATAGACATGTGTTGTCATTTGATTAACGGGATCACATCATTAGGAGAATGATGTGATTGACAAGACCCATTCCGTTACCTAGCACTTGATCGTTTAGTATGTTGCTATTGCTTTCTTCATGACTTATACATGTTCCTGTAACTATGAGATTATGCAACTCCCGTTTACCTGAGGAACACTTTGTGCGCTATCAAACGTCACAACATAACTGGGTGATTATAAAGGAGCTCTACAGGTGTCTCCAAAGGTACATGTAGGGTTGGCGTATTTCGAGATTAGGTTTTGTCACTCCGATTGTCGGAGAGGTATCTCTGGGCCCTCTCGGTAATGCACATCGCTATAAGCCTTGCAAGCAATGTAGCTAATGAGTTAGTTATGGGATGATGCATTACGTAACGAGTAAAGAGACTTGCCGGTAACGAGATTGAACTAGGTATTGGATACCGACGATCGAATCTCAGGCAAGTAACATACCGATGACAAAGGGAACAACGTATGTTGTTATGCGGTTTGACCGGTAAAGATCTTGGTAGAATATGTAGGAGACAATATGAGCATCCAGGTTCCGCTATTGGTTATTGACCGAGAATAGTTCTAGGTCATGTCTACATAGTTCTCGAACCCGTAGGGTCCGCACGCTTAACGTTACGATGACAGTTTTATTATGAGTTTATAAGTTTTGATGTACCGAAGGTTGTTCGAAGTCCCGGATGTGATCACGGACATGACGAGGAGTCTCGAAATGGTCGATACATAAAGATTGATATATTGGAAGCCTATGTTTGGACAACGGAAGTGTTCCGGGTGAAATCGGCATTTTACGGGTGTACCGGGAGGTTACCGGACCCCCCCAGTAACCTAATGGGCCTTATTGGGCCTAGTGGAGGAAGAGTACAGGAGGCCTAGGGGCTGCCGCGCGCCCCTCCCCCCCCCCAAGTCCGAATAGGACAAGGAGGGGGGGCGGCGCCCCCTTTTCCCCCTCTCTTCCTTCCCCCAAGTCCTAATCCAACTAGGGAAAGGGGGGAGTCCTACTCCCGGTGGGAGTAGGACTCCTCCGGCGTGCCTCCTCCTAGGGCCGGCCGCACCCCCCCTTGCTCCATTATATACGGGGGTAGGGGGCACCCTAGAGGACACAAGTTGATCTACGTGATCGTTCCTTAGCCGTGTGCGGTGCCCCCCTCCACCATATTCCACCTTGCTCATATCGTTGCAGTGCTTAGGCGAAGCCCTGCGTCGGTAGAACATCATCATCGTCACCACGCCATCGTGCTGACGGAACTCATCCCCGACGCTTTGCTGGATCGGAGTCCGGGGATCGTCATCGAGCTGAACGTGTGCTGAACTCGGAGGTGCCTTACGTTTGGTACTTGGATCGGTCGGATTGTGAAGACGTACGACTACATCAACCGCGTTGTCATAACGCTTCCGCTTACGGTCTACGAGGGTACGTGGACAATACTCTCCCCTCTCGTTGCTATGCATCACCATGATCTTGCGTGTGCGTAGGAATTTTTTTTGAAATTACTATGTTCCCCAACAGCATCCACCGACACAGAAGATCCCAACGCTGCGTTAGATGTTCCGACTGTTGTGGCCTCGTTAGGGGAGAGTACGGCCAAGCTCGTGGGCCGGGGAGACATGATTGTGGTGCATAGGAAGTCGGATGCAACCCATCCGGATACGAGTGCGGGGATCCCGGAGGCGGGTGGCCCTTCCATCCATATGGGAACCAATCTAGTCAAGGAACGAGGCTAACCCTGGACACGTGGTGCCCTAGGAGGGGTTGGCTGCACTGGAAGTGAATGCAGACGTGATTCAAGACATGCAGATCGTCAGTAGGCAATGCACTGAGGTCCCAGGAGGCCGAGGCTTACGCTAAGCAAAAATGGTTCTGCTCAAATTTGATGAAGAAGCTAGCACTGCCACTACTCATGGAGGTTCAGGCCTCCTCTTTGAGGGCGGAGGCAGAACTTTTCACGCTGCTACGTAGCATGAGGGGGAGCAAGTGGCCAGCGGTCAACGGGAACACGAAAGTGTCTAAGGCCGAAAACATTCTCATGCGGGCATTGGGGCTTGCACCGGGCGACATGGATGTGGACGAGGGGCTGGCTAGTGAGCTATGGGAGATGTTTGACTCCCCTCTACGGGATCAACATGTCCGTGTCATCGCTGCCCTCTTTGGCAAGGAGGTGTCGGCCGCATGTGACATGGAGAGGGGCACGTCTCCGGTGGTGCAGGCTCATTGAGTCCGTGGGGATTCTGGAGTTTTCTTTCTTTTTCCATGGATTTAAACCACAAATGCTGTGTTGGAATGTGTGGGGCTTAAACAACCCTGCAAAGCGCTCGGTTGTTAGGGAGTTTGTGCAGGCAGCCAAGGTGAACCTAGTTTGCCTGCAGGAGACTAAGCTTGATGCTTTGGACCATTTTGATGTAATGCAATGTTTAGGCCCGTCCTTTGACGGCTATTATTATTTGCTGGCGTGCGAGACCCGTGGAGGGATTGTTGGTGTGGGACACAACGATGATGGGCATCGATAATTTTTCTCAATATACGAACTCTCTGTCCGGTTTAGTGCACAACAAAGATGGGACCAATTGGTGGATCACGGTGGTCTACGGCCCGCAAGGAGACGAACTCAAAATTGAGTTTTTGGAGGAGCTCAGGGAGAGGAGAGCGGCTTGTCAAGGGCCGTGGATGGTCCTTGGTGACTTTAACATGATCCTTCGGGCCTCGGAGAAGAACAACCTTTACCTAAACATGAGAATTATTTGCAAATTTAGAGAGTTTGTGGAGGAGTAGGAGCTCAAGGAAGTTTACATGCACGGTAGGAGATTCGCTTGGACGAACGAGCGGGACTCACCGACCATGATGAAAATTGACAGAGTAGTAGTGTCAGTTGATTGGTAGCTCACTTTCGTAGATTGCTTATTGCAAGCCTTGGCAACAAATGTCTCTGACCATGTGCCCCTCCACCTTTCGACTAGTGTGCCCTTCCACCCAAAGAAGTGCTTCCGCTTTGAGCTATGTTGGACAAAACTCGTAGAGTTCAAAGATGCCATAGGAGAGGCCGGGGTTTGTGATGAGGGGATAGTGGACCCCTTCAAACGTCTCGACATGCTGATGAGGAATGCGGCTTCGGCACTCCAGTCATGGGGTCAGCACAAGACTGGCAACATCAAAGTGCAGATGGTCGTGGCCAATTATGAAATTCTGCGTCCGGATCACGCTCAAGAGACGAGGCAGCTCACACAGGCTGAACAATGGTTGAGGAGGACTTTGAGTTTGGCTCTGTTGGGTCTAGCATTGCTCAAATGTACCATTGACCGACATCGATCCAGGATCAGGTGGATTTGGGAGGCAGATGCGAACACCAAACTATTCCAGGCGGTAGCCAACGGCAAGAGATCTAAGAACTTCATCCCCCATTTCAAGCACGGGAATGAGATCATCATGGATCAAGATCGGAAAGGGGATATATTTCAGCTGCTTATGAGCAATTGCTTGGGCAGGCGCAGGCGAGGGAGATTGGCATCGATTTGGACTTCCATGGCTCCGACCCGTGTGATCTCCAGGAGCTTGAGAAGATCTTCTCGGAGGAATAAGTTAGGGAAACTATCAAGGAACCTCCTCCAGATCGTGCGTTGGGTCCCGACGGTTTATTGGTGCATTTACCAGTGTGCTTGGCCATAATAAAGCATGATGTCATGGCAGTGCTACTCAAGCTCTACGTGGGAGACTGTAGAGGCTTTAGTAAGCCGAATAGAGCACATATTGTGCTTATTCCGAAGAAGGCGGACACACAGGAGGTGGGGGATTATCGCCCCATTAGCTTGCCCCACGGTGCGGGCAAGCTGTTTGCTAAGTTGCTGGTCAACAGGGTTAGGAGGAGAATTCTAGAGATCGTGGCAGCAAACCAGTCTGCATTCATCATACGGCGGACCTTACATGATAATTTTTTGTTAGTCAGACAAGTTGTCAGGAAGATTCATGCCCGCAAAGATCCCGGAGTGTTTCTCAAGTTAGACATATCAAGGGCCTTCGATTCTGTGTCTTGGTCATTCTTATTTGGTGTCCTTCGAGTCAAACGAGGCAAAAGTGGATTGGATGGGTGGTATCCCTTCTCAGCATGGATAACATAAAAGTTATCATCAAAGGTGTCCCTGGGAGGAGTTTAACTCACGCGAAGGGGCTCAAGCAAGGAGATCCAGTCTCGCCCTTGCTGTTTGTTATAGCTATGGATGTGCTGACCAAGATTATCAGCAAAGCGGCTACGGAGGGATTCATTAGTTCATTCCCAAGAATCTCGGCCATGCAACGCCTATCAATCTATGCAGATGATGTTGCACTTTTCATCAGACCATCGACGAGAGATTTGCAGTTTGTTAGTGATACGTCTTCGTTGTATCTACTTTTACTAACGCTTTTCCTCTTGTTTTGGACCCTAATTTGCATGATTTGAACGAAACTAACCCGGACTGACGCTGTTTTCAGCACAACTACCATGGTGTTGTTTTTGTGCAGAAATAAAATTTCTCGGAATGGAACAAAACTTTTTGGAGATCTAGAAAAATACTAGAGCCAAGAACCACCGGAGGGGGGGCCTGGGTGAGCACAACCCACTAGGGCGCCCCCCCTCCAGGCGCGCCTAGGTGGGTTGTACCCACTTGGTGGCCCCGCAGACCCTAATTTCAACTCTATAAAATCCTATTTTTGGAGAGAAAAATCAGGGAGAAAGAATTATCGCGTTTCACGAGATAGAGTCGCCGCCACCCTCCTGTTCTTCATCGGGAGGCCAGATCTAGAGTCCGTTTGGGGCTCCGAAGAGGGGGGGGTCTTCGATCTTCGTCATCGCCAACCCTTCTCCATCGCCAATTCCATGATGCTCCCACTGGGAGTGAGTAATTCCTTTGTAGGCTCGCTGGTCGGTGAGGAGTTCGATGAGATTCGTCATGTAATCGAGTTAGTTTTTTCATGGCTTGATCCCTAGTATCCTTTATGTTCTGAGATTGATGTTGCTATGACTTTTCCATGCTTAATGCTTGTCACTTTGGGCCTGGGTGCCATGATTTCATATCTGAACCGTTTATGTTATCACCATTATATCTATGTTCTAGATCCGACCTTGCAAGTTATAGTCACCTATTACATGTTATGATCCGTAAACCCCAGAGTGACAGTATTCGGGATACTTTCCGTTGATGACCGTAGTTTGAGGAGTTCATGTATTCACTGTGTGTTAATGCTTTGTTCCGGTTCTCTATTAAAAGGAGGCCTTAATATCCCTTAGTTTCCTTATGGACCCCGCTGCCACGGGAGGGTAGGACAAAAGATGGCATGCAAGTTCTTTCCATAAGCACGTATGACTATTTACGGAATACAAGCCTATGTTATATTAATGAACTGAGTTAGTTTTGTATCGTCCTAGGTTATGACTGTTCTATGATGAGAATCATCCAACGAATTCACTGATCCAATGCATACAATTTTTCCACATATTGTTTTTGTTAAGTTACTACTGTTGTTGCTACTGTTACACTTGCTATGAAATCATTGCTATCACTGTTACTGTTACAGTTACTATCATCACTGCTATCAAAACTATCATATTACTGCGCTACTAATCATATTGCTGTAGATAATTAATATCCAGGTGTGGTTGAATTGACAACTCAACTGCTAATACTTGCAAATATTCTTTGGCTTCCCTTGTGTCGAATCTATAAATTTGGGTTGAATACTCTACCCTCGAAAACCGTTGCGATCCCTATACTTGTGGGTTATCAGGACCTTTTTCTAGCGTTGTTGCCAGGGAGCATAGCTATATTTTGTTGATTCACTTGGGATTATTATCTATTTATCACTATGAAGAATCTGAAGGATACAAAACCAAGATCATTCCTTCTAGGACGGGGGGAGGTAAGGAACTGCCATCACACTCTGCACTTGATTCACCTTCTGTTTTGAGTAGACTTGCAACACCACCACATGCTATTAATCCTGATATGTCGCAAGTTATTGATGATGCTACTTCTATGAATGCTACTCATGATGATGCTAGTTCCCTGCTTGATGATGGTGTGCCACTAGGTGATTTTCTTGATGAACAAATCACTAGAGCTAAAGATATTGAGAATACTAAACTAATGAGATCATTGAAACTGATGAGATACTTGAAACTGAAAATCTTGAAACACCTATTAGACCTAGCCCTCCTAGATATGAAATACCTAAGATACATGAAGGTTATGTTATGGATGAGGAGACAACTAAAGATTTTCTTTCTTGCAATGATAGAGATGATCTTAAGAAACTATTATGCAAACTGAAAGAGAAATCTTTGAATGCTAGGATGAAATGTGATCCTAAGTTTGCTACTTCACCTATCTTTGTTGATGATAAGGATTATGAATTCTCTGTTGAACCAGAGTTAATTACTTTGGTTGAATCTGATCCTTTCCATGGTTATGAAAGTGAAACTGTTGTGGCACACCTTACTAAATTAAATGATATAGCCACCCTTTTTGCTCATGAGGATAAAATTCGCTACTATTGTATTCTCGAATTATTTCCGTTCTCATTAAAGGGTGATGCTAAGATATGGTACAATAATCTTGCTCCTGGTTGTGTGCGTAGTCCCCAGGATATGATTTAATACTTCTTTGAAAAATATTTTCCTGCTCATAAGAAACAAGCCGCCTTACAGGAAATATTTAACTTTGTGCAAATTGAAGAAGAGAGTCTCCCACAATCTTGGGCGAGGCTTCTCCAATTGCTTAATGCTTTGCCTGATCATCCTCTTTAGAAAAATGAAATACTTGATATCTTCTATAGTGGACTAAGCGATGCTTCTAGGGACTTCCTAGATAGTTGTGCTGGTTGTGTTTTCAGGGAACGAACTGTTGAACAAGCTGAGGAATTATTGAATAACATATTGAAAAATTATGATGATTGGACTCTTCCTGAACCACCGCATAAACCCACTCCAAAGAAGAGGGGTATTTTATATCTCAGTCCGGAAGATATGCAAGAGGCAAAGAAATCTATGAAGGAAAAAGGTATTAAGGCAGAGGATGTTAAAATTTTACCTCCTATTGAAGAGATACATGGACTTGACACATCACCACCCAAGGCGGTAGAGGTAAACTCCTTAATGAAATTTGATGAAAGGGACAACCCTTATAATATGCATCCTCAATACCTTTATGAGTTTGATAATTACATTAGAAAGTAAGATCACTTCAATGAAAATGTTATGAAACAATTGAAATATAATTCTAATAGGATTGCTCGCTTGAGTGACTTGTTATTTAGAATCTCCAATGATGTTAGAGGTGTAGGAAAACATGCATCTATGGTTCAAACTCAGTTAGAACAAGTTGCTAAATCTCAAGGAGAATTGCTCGATGAAATGAATAATAATATCAATGATCATGCTATTAGAGTAGTAACTAGAGGAGGTAGAATGACTCAACAACCACTTTATCCTGAGGGATATCCTAAAAGAATTGAACAAGACTCCCAAAGAATTAATACTGATGCACCTAGTCCTTCTAGAAAGAAAAACAAAAAGAAAAATGATAGGACTTTGCATACCTCTAGTGAACCTAAAATAGAAAAACCTCCTGAAGATAGTAATGATGTTTCTATCTCTGACGCTGAAACTCAATCTGGTAATGCACATTCATCTAGTGATAATGAAAAAGATAATGATGATGTTCATGAAGACACTCAACCAAAATGATAAGGAACTAGATAATGATGTTGAGATAGAACCTGTTGTTGATCTTAATAACCCACAACCTAAAAATAAAAGATATGGTAAAAAAAGACTTTGTTGCTAGAAAGCATGGAAGATAAAGAGAACCATGGGTTCAAAAACCCATGCCCTTTCCACCTAAATCAACTAAGAAGAAGGATGATGAAGAATTTGAACACTTTGCTGAAATGCTTAGGCCAGTCTTTGTTCGCACTCGCTTGACTGATATTAAATATGGCCCCTTATGCAAAGTATATGAAAGACACTATCTCTAATAAAAGAAAAATACCTGAAGCTGAAATCTCCACCATGCTTGCTAATTATTCTTTTAAGGATGGAGTACCTAAAAAACTTGGAGATCCGAGAATACCAACTATACCTTGCTCCATCAAAAGAAATTATGTCAAAACTGCTTTGGGTGATTTAGGAGCTGGTGTTAGTGTTATGCCTTTCTCCTTATATAAAATACTTGATTTGAATAAACTCACACCTACTGAAATATCTTTGCATATGGCTGACAAATCAACTGTTGTACCTATCGGTATTTGTGAGAATGTGCCCGTTGTTGTTGCAAATGTTACTATTTTAAATGACTTTGTTATACTTGAGATGCCCGAGGACGACAACATGTCGATTATCCTTGGTAGACCCGTCCTGAATACTGCAGGGGCTGTTATTGATTGCAATAAAAGCAAGGTCACTTTTCATATCAATGGTAATGAGCACACGGTGCACTTTCTGAAGAAACAATGAATGGTATTAATGTTATTGAAAAATCTCCGACACTCACTATTGGAAGTTTTCAACTACCTCTACCTACTGCCAAAAAGAAATATGAAATGCTTATTGTTGGGGACATGCATATCCCCATTGAGGTAACTTAGTGTTTTACGAAAGTTCTTCGGTTTCATGCAAATCGAGAGTGGTTGTTAATAAGACTTGATCAACCTTATTAATGGATCATTTTTGAGAGGTATGAAGTTGATGAATTTAGTAGGCACTACCTTCTTCTCCCAACTTTTATTTTCTATTTTTCTTAGTTAAATAAAATAAATATCATGTTTATCCTGTTTTCTGAATTTCCCGTGCAATAAAAAATGAACCAAAAATAAAAGTTCTCAGAATGCCCCTAAAATTTAATATTTTTTTTAATATTTAAGAATTTTTTATGCAAATAACATCAGAGGGGGGTGCACCAGGTGGGCACAACCCACCTGGGCACGCCAGCAGCCCTAGGCATGCCCTGGTGGGTTGTGGTCCCCATGTGGGCCGCCTCACTTATCTCTTTAGCCCATGTCATCACCTAACTCCAGAAAAAAAAATCAACATTGCTCTCTCTCTCTCTCTCTCTCTCTCTCTCTCGTGTTCTTGCTCTCAAACCCGCGGATTTCGATCTCTTTGCTCGAAGCTCCGTTTCCGAAACTATTTGGGGGGATTGCTACTTGGTATGTGACTCCTCCATTGGTCCAATTAGTTTTTACTTTAGTGGTTTATATTTTGAATAATTAGCTACTCTTGGTGCTGCTGTAGATGAGCTTGCATGTTGAATTCTTAGATTTCTAAGTAGTTTAAATGCTCAATATGGCCTCTATGCATCTCTATGAGTAATCGCTATCAATCTTGTGAAGTTTTGTTCACAAAAATTTCGTGAACTAAAAATTTCAGAATTTTATTTATAGGAATAAGGTGAGTTTCTTTAGGAAGTTTGCTTCCAAGAAGAACTCCAAGGGAGTCATGGGAATCATCAGATAGAGACCTCCATACTGGGAGAATGGCGGAAGTGCGGCCGTGCGAATGGCCACACAACCCCTTCTTGGATGGAGCCGGAATCCATCAAGAGTTCGCACACTTTGCTGCTAATACTGGCCTCACCGACTTCATCGCAGCTGAGTGTGAACAATACCATCTCCTTACAAATTCCTTTGTGTAAAGCTTCCAATTTCTGAGTAGGAATAACCCCCCCGAGGTGCAGTTTAATTTATATGCTGAGACCTATCAGATACCACTTACTGATTTTTGTGACGTATGCTTGATCCCTTCTGACGGGGAAATAAGAGAGCCTAGACCTGCAGAGTTTGAGGAATTTTATCGCACTCTATCCGTGGGAGATGAGAGAGGGGTATCGAGTGTCACCGCCACTAATTTGCAATTTTCTTCTACGCATTATTTTGCTGTATTCATTGCGAAGTGTTTACTTGCTAGAGAGAAGGTTGGTGCACTTAGTGCCTTGATTTTGTTGTCTTACGTCGTGCACTATATGGCGATAACACTTACAGCCTAGGAGCTATTATTGCACGTTGTCTACACCTTAACAGGACCAACGGTAAAATTCATGGCGGTATTTATGCAACTCAAGCAAGTCACTTTAACATTCAGATACGCCAACATGATTATCGCTTCCCAAGGTTTACTTAAATCGCCAGGCTATGGCAGCTCATCAATTTATTGATGGTGAGAACACTGAAATTCATATCCCATACAACCTTATTTTCAGCCAGGATACCCGTGATATTATTCTGTTACCTGCACCTGCTCTGTTTGATTCTATTTCCAGGGGCGGATACAAGATCATGCCAGATGACATCATTGCCTACCGGAAAGCCTAGGCTGTAGCAGCAGAGGAACCTCAGGAGTAGGACGCTTAGGTGCCCGCTCCCCAGCATTTCAACGTGGGACCGGATGGCTACTTCGAGTGGTGATTACCAAGATAAACCAAAAGCCTAAGCTTGAGGGAGTACATGTTTCCACCGACATTACATTGATGTTCACATCTTTCGTTCCATTTGTCGGTGTCCAAACTTTTTCATTGTATTATCCATGCTAGATTTGTTTTCTCGCTTTCTTCTTGTGTGTTTGAAAAACTTTGAGAAAACCCTAAAAAATGTTGCTTGCTTCTTTTCGGCTTTTCTTGCTAGTGTAGTTAGTTGTAGTATGAAAGTGCAACTATCCCTGGGTGGTTTTGGTAATTCCTAACAACATATAGCTCATCGAGCTAATGCTATTTCAAGATAAATATTTCAGGAAAGCTCAATGATTGGCATGGCATGGATGAGAAAAGTGGATCCCTCAAAATGCTAAGGACAAAAGGATTGGCTCAAGCTCAAAGCACAAGACTCTACATTTTCTATTTTTAGTGATCCAAGATCACATTGAGTCTATAGGAAAAGCAAATATTATCAAGGAGGGATGAGGTGTTGCTTAATGAGGCTCTTGCTCAAAATGCTTAGTGATATGCTCCAAAGCCCTCAACTACTTTCTCATATCCACATATGACCCAAACCAAATGTCCAACTCGGCCCTACCGATTCTTTCTATCCGGCGCCACGAAGTTCAGATGTCATAGCCACTGCCACAAACCCTAGTATTTTCGGTCTCACCGATAGGGATCTCGGTCTCACCGAGATGGGATTGTAATCTCTCTGTTTCCCTTCGTAACGTTTCGGTCAAACCGAGATGAGCGATCGGTCCCACCGAGATTGCAATGCAAACTCTCTGTTTCCCTTTCGTAACGTTTTGGTCCAGCCGAGATGAGCGAATCGGTCCCACCGAGTTTGCCTGACCAACTCTCTAGTTAGCTTATTACCAAAATCGGTCCCACCGAGTTTGTGTAATCGGTCTGACTGAGATTACGTTATGCCCTAACCCTAACCATATCGGCCCCACCGAGTTGACATGTCGGTCCCACCGAAAATCCTAACGGTCACATTATTTGCTAAATCGGTCCGACCGAGTTTGAAGATTCGGTCCCACTGAGATTGGTAAGTTGTGTGTAACCATTAGATTTTGTGTGGAGGCTATATATACCCCTCCACCCACTCTTCATTCGTGGAGAGATCCATCAGAACATGCCTACACTTCCAACATACATTTTCTGAGAGAGAACCACCTACACTTCTGTTGAGGTCAAGATATTCCATTCCTACAATATGAATCTTCATCTCTAGCCTTCCCCAAGTTGCTTTCCACTAAAATATTCTTTCCACAAAATCCAAATCCTGTGAGAGAGAGTTGAGTGTTGGGGAGACTATCATTTGAAGCACAAGAGCAAGGAGTTCATCATCAACACACCATTTGTTACTTCTTGGAGAGTGGTGTCTCCTAGATTGGCTAGGTGTCACTTGGGAGCCTCCGGCAAGATTTTGGAGTTGAACCAAGGAGTTTGTAAGGGCAAGGAGATCGTCTACTTCGTGAAGATCTACCCTAGTGAGGAAAGTCCTTCGTGGGCGACGGCCATGGTGGGATAGACAAGGTTGCTTCTTCGTGGACTCTTCGTGGGTGGAGCCCTCCGTGGACTCGCGCAGCCGTTACCCTTCGTGGGTTGAAGTCTCCATCAACGTGGATGTACGATAGCACCACCTATCGGAACCATGACAAAAACATCTGTGTCTCTAATTGCATTTGCCTTCTCAAACTCCTCCCCTTTACCTTCATATGCAATTGTTTTACATTCCGCAGCTATACTCTTAGAATTTCATGTGTAGGTTGATTGCTTGACTTGTGCTAAGTTGCTAAAATCTTCCAAGAACTAAAATTGGGAAAAGGCAAGTTTTTTATTTGGTCAAGTAGTCTAATCACCCCCCTCTAGACATACTTTCGATCCTACATAGTATTAAAAAGTAAACCAAAAAAGATTTCTCGATTCTTCTTTTGTTTGTTGGGAGCTATCCCATTGATACGTCTCCAACGTATCTATAATTTTTGATTGTTCCATGCTGTTATATTATCATTCTTGGATGTTTTACAGTCATTTTATATCATTTTTTGGTACTAACCTATTGGCATAGTGCCCAGTGCCAGTTGCTATTTTCTACATGTTCTTTATATAACAGGAAATCAATACCAAACGGAGTCCAAATGCAGCGAAACTTTTTGTGGATTTTTTTGGACCAGAAGACATCCCAGTGGGCTAGGAACGCACCTAAGGGGAGCTCCAAGGGGAGCACAACCCACCAGGGTGCGCCTGGGGGCCCAGGCGTGCCCCGTTGGGTTGTGCCCTCCTCGTTACCCCCCCCCCCCCGCACCACCTCTTTGCTCTATAAGTAACCTAATATTCCAGAAACCCTATGGGAGTCGATGAAAATCAATCCAGCCGCCGCAGAGTCCAGAAACACCAGATCCAATCTAAACACCATCTTGGAGGGGTTCACCATGTCCATTGGTGCCTCTTTGATGATGCGTGAGTAGTTCTTTGTAGACCTACGGGTCCATAGTTAGTAGCTAGATGGCTTCCTCTCTCTCTCTCTCTCTTGATTATCAATACAATGGTCTCTCGGAGATCCATATGATGTAATTATTTTTGCGGTGTGTTTGTTGGGATCCGATGAACATTGAGTTTATGATCAGATCTATGTTTTTATCCATGAAAGTTATTTGAGTCTTATTTGATCTCTTATATGCATGATTGATTATAGCCTTGTATTTCTTCTTCGAAATTTGGGTTTTGTTTGGCCAACTCAATCTATTTATCTTGCAATGGGAAGACGTGCTTTGTGATGGGTTCAATCTTACGGTGCTTGATCCCAGTGACAGAAAGGGAAATGAATCGTTGCTATTAAGGATAACAACATGGGGTCTATTTCTACATAAATAGATCTTGTTTGCATCATGTCATCGTTCTTACTGCATTACTTCATTTTTCCATGAACTTAATACACTAGATGCATGCTGGATAGCGGTCGATGTGTGGAGTAATAGTAGTAGATGCAGGCAGGAGTCGGTTTACTAATCTTGGTCGTGGTGCCTATATAATGATCATTGCCTGGATATCGTCATGATTATTTTAAGTTCTATCAATTACCCAATAGTAATTGTTTTCCCACCATTAGCTATTTTTCTTGAGAGAAGCCACTAGTGAAACCTACGGCCCCCGGGTCTCTTTTCATCATATTTTCCTTTGCGATCTATTTTCTTTTGATTTTATTTTCAAATCTATTAAACCAAAAATACAAATATACCTTGCTGCAATTCATTTATTCCGCGATCTATTTATCCTATCAACCACAATCATCTCATGTTATCTTGCCTACTTGAGGCACCGTACCTAAAAGGGATTGACAACCCCTTTAACACATCGGGTTGCGAGTATTTGTTATTTGTGTGCAGGGGCTGTTTACATGGTGTTAGGAGGTTCTCCTACTGGTTAGATAACCTTGGTCTCATCATTGAGGGAAATACCTACCGTCGCTATACTGCATCATCCCTTCCTCTTTGAGGAAATACCAACGTAGTTCTAGCAAACATCAAAAGGAATTTCTGGCACCGTTGCCGGGGAGGATCTTCAACATCAACCAGGTTCCTAATCACAAATCTCATCTCCTCGCAATTTACATTATTTCCCATTTTCCTCTTGTTTTCCTCTCCCCCACTTCAAAAAAATTTGCCGTTTTATTCGCCCTCTTTTTCGTTCGCCATTTTCTCGCCAGATCTATTTTTATGTGCAATCTTGTTGTGAAGTCACCATGAGTGATTTTGGTATGGTTATGTCTACTACACAACCTTCTTCTTGTAGACGTTGTTGGGCCTGCAAGTGCACAGGTTTGTAGGACAGTAGCAAATTTCCCTCAAGTGGATGACCTAAGGTTTATCAATCCGTAGGAGGCGTAGGATGAAGATGGTCTCTCTCAAGCAACCCTGCAACCAAATAACAAAAAGTCTCTTGTGTCCCCAACACACCCAATACAATGGTAAATTGTATAGGTGCACTAGTTCAGCGAAGAGATGGTGATACAAGTGCAATATGGATGGTAGATAAAGGTTTTTGTAATCTGAAATAATAAAAACAGCAAGGTAACAAGTGGTAAAAGTGAGCGTAAACGGTATTGCAATGATAGGAAACAAAGCCTAGGGTTCATACTTTCACTAGTGCAAGTTCTCTCAACAATAATAACATAGATAGATCATATAACAAGCCCTCAACATGCAACAAAGAGTCACTCCAAAGCCACTAATAGCGGAGAACAAACGTAGAGATTATGGTAGGGTACGAAACCACCTCAAAGTTATTCTTTCGGATCGATCTATAAAAGAGTTCGTACTAGAATAACACCTTAAGACACAAATCAACCAAAACCCTAATGTCACCTAGATACTCCGTTGTCACCTCAAGTATCCGTGGGCATGATTATACGATATGCATCACTCAGATTCATCCAACCAACATAAAAGTACTTCAAAGAGTGCCCCAAAGTTTCTATCGGAGAGTCAAGAAAGTGTGCCAACCCCTATGCATAGGTTCCCAATGTCACGAAACCCGCAAGTTGATCACCAAAACATAAATCAAGTGGCACATGATATCCCATTTTCACCACAGATAATCATGGCAAGACATACAACAAGTGTTCTCATAAAGACTCAATCTGATAAGATAACTTCAAAGGGGAAACTCAATTCATTACAAGAGAGTAGACGGGGAGAAACATCATAAGATCCAACTACAATAGCAAAGCTCGGGATACATCAAGATCGTGCCATAGAGGGAACACGACAGAGAGAGAGATCAAACACATAGCTAGTGGTACATACCCTCAGCCCCGAGGGTGAACTACTCCCTCCTCGTCATGGATAGCGCCGAGATGATGAAGATGGCCACCGGTAATGGGTTCCCCTTCCAGCAGGGTGCCGGAACGGGCTCCCGAGAGGTTTTTGGTGGCTACAAAGGCTTGCGGCGGCGGAACTCCCGATCTATCTTCTGTTCTGGAAGTTTTTGGGTACGTAGGTATATATGGGTGAAAGGAGTACGTCGGTGGAGCTACAGGGGCCCCACGAGGCAGGGGGCGCGCCCTAGGGGGGTGGGCGCGCCCCCCACCCTCGTGAGCACCTCCCGTATCTTCTGACGTGGGGTCCAAGTCCATCAGGTGGGTTTCCTTCCAAAAATAACTTCTCCAGTTGATTTCGTTCCGTTTTGACTCCGTCTGATATTCCTTTTCCTCGAAACACTGAAATAGGCATAAAACAGCAAATCTGGCCTGGGCCTCCGGTTAATAGGTTAGTCCCAAAAATAATATAAAAGTGGATAATAAAGCCCAATATTTCCTAAAATAGTAGATAAAGTAGCATGGAGCAATAAAAAATTATAGATACGTTGGAGACGTATCAAGCATCCCCAAGCTTAATTCCTGCTCGTCCTCGAGTAGGTAAATGGTAAAAAAAAGAATTTTTGATGCGGAGTGATACTTTGGCATAATTTCAATGTAATTCTTCTTACTTGTGATATAAATATTCAGATCCGAAAGATTCAAGACAAAAGTTCATATTGACATAAAAATAATAATACTTCAAGCATACTAATCAAAGTAATCATGTCTTCTCAAAATAACATGGCAAAAGAAAGTTCATCCCTACAAAATCATATAGTTAGGCTATGCTTCATTTTCGTCACACAAAGATGTTCCCAACTTCTATACCCCCGATGACAAGCCAAGCAATTGTTTCATACTTAAATAATCTCAAACTTTTTCAACCTTCACGCAATACATGAGCTTGAGCCGTGGATATAGCACTATGGGTGGAATAGAATATGATGATGGGGATTGTGTGGAGAAGACAAAAAGGAGAAAGTCTCACATTGACGAGGATAATCAATGGGCTATGGAGATGCCCATTAATTGATGTCAACATGAGGAGTAGGGATTGCCATGCAACGGATGCACTAGAGCTATGAATGCTCAACAAAAGAAAACTAGTGGGTGTGCATCCAACTCGCTTGCTCATGAAGACCTAAGGCATTTGAGGAATCCCATCGTAGGAATATACAAGCCAAGTTCTATAATGAAAAATTCCCACTAGTATAAAAGACAACTTATGAGACTCACTACATGAAGAACAAGGTGCTACTTTGAAGCACAATATATGAGACTCACTATATGAAGAACACGGTGCTACTTTGAAGCACAAGTGTGGAAAAAGATATAGTAGCATTGCCCTTTTTATTTATTTTCTCTTTTTTGGGCCTTTTTTTGGCCTTTCTTTTTTTGTTTGGGCAATGCTCTAATAATGATGATCATCACACTTCTATTGATTACAACATAAGGATTACAACTCGAAACTTAGAACAAGATATGACTCTATATGAATGCCTTCGGCGGTGTACCGGGATGGTGCAATGAATCAAGACTGACATGTATGAAAAATAATGCATGGTGGCTTTGCCACAAATACGATGTCAACTACATGATCATGCAATGGTAATATGACAAAAGTAATATATATCATGATGATGATGAACGGAACGGTGGAAAGTTGCATGGCAATATATCTCGGAATGGCTATGGAAATGCCATTATAGGTAGGTATGGTGGCTGTTTTGAGGAAGATATAAGGAGGTTTATGTGTGATAGAGCGTATCATATCACGGGGTTTGGATGCACCGACGAAGTTTGCACCAACTCTCAAGGTGAGAAAGGGCAATGCACGGTACCGAAGAGGCTAGCAATGGCGGAAAGGTAAAAGTGCGTATAATCCATGGACTCAACATTAGTCAAAAGAACTCATATACTTATTGCAAAAATTTAGAAGTCATCAAAAACCAAGTACTACGTGCATGCTCCTAGGGGGATAGATTGGTAGGAAAAGACCATCGCTCGTCCCCGACCGCCACTCATAAGGATGCACAAGCCAGGTACACTTCATGTGTCAAATTTGTTACACAACTTTAACCATACGTGCATGCTACGTGACTTACTAACTTCAACACAAGCATTCTTTAAATTCATAATCACCCAACTAGCATGACTTTAATATCACTACCTCCATATCTCAAAACAATTATCAAGTATCAAACTTTTCTTAGTATTCAACACACTCATAAGAATTCTTACAAATCTTTTATGCTTAGCATATTAGGATTTTAAGCAAATTACCATGCTATTTAAGACTCTCAAAATAATATAAGTGAAGCATGAGAGATCATCTATTTATTCAAAATAAAACTACCACCATGCTCTAAAAGATATAAGTGAAGTACTAGAGCAATAACAAAAACTACTCCGAAGGATATAAGTGAAGATCAATGAGTAGTCGAATAATTATGCAACTATGTGAAGACTCTCCCATTTAATAATTTCAGATCTTGATACTTTATTCAAACAGCAAGCAAAGCTAAAGAAAACTACATTGCAAGGATAGCACAACTCAAGTGAAGAAGCAAAAACTTAGGCTCAACCGATACTAACCGATAGTTGTTGAAGAAGAAAGGTGGGATGCCTACCGGGGCATCCCCAAGCTTATATGCTTGAGACTTCTTGAAATATTATCTTGGGGTGCCTTGGGCATCCCCAAGCTTGAACTTTTGTGTCTCCTTAATTCCTCTCATATCATGGTTTGTCTTTAAAAGCTTCATTCAGAACAAACTCAACAAGAACTCGTGAGATAGGTTAGTATAAACCAATGCAAAACCTTATCATTTTCTACTGTAACAAATCACTAAAATTATTATTCAACATTGAATACTAAATGCCTCTGCATATTTAATACTCCTATCTTCAAATAGAATCATTAAACAAGCAAACATATGCAAACAATGCAACCATAACAGCAATCTGCCAAAACAGTATAGTCTTTAAAGAATGCAAGATTCATCATAATTCTCTAACTCCAGAAATTATGAACTAAAATTCCCACTGTAATAAATTTATGAGAGATCAATATGCAAAAAGTTTCAACATTATATCATGCTCTGACTTTTCTAGGGAATTTTTGCAATAGCGGTAAACTTTCTGTTTTCAAACAGCAACATGTATACTAGCAAAATAAGCATGGCAAAGGCTATCCTTGACTTTCCTATTGTAACTAAAGATGCAAAACATTATTCTAAATAACAGAAAGCAAATACTAACAGGAGAAAATGACGCTCCAAGCAAATCATGTGGTGAATAAAAATATAGCTCCAAGTAAAGTTACCGATAGACGAAGACGAAAGAGGGGATGCCTTCCGGGGCATCCCCAAGCTTAGGCCTTTGGCTATTCTTGAATATTATCTTGGGTTGCCTTGGGCATCCTCAAGCTTAGGCTCTTGCCACTCCTTATTCCATAGTCCATCGAATCCTTAACCAAAACTTGAAAACTCCACAACACAAAACTCAACAGAAAACTCGTAAGCTCCGTTAGTATAAAAAAATAAAACCACCACATAGGTACTGTAATGAACTCATTCTAAATTCATATTGGTATAATATCTACTGTATTCCAACTTATCTATGGTTCATACACTCTGATACTACTCATAGATTCATCAAAATAAGCAAACAACACAATGAAAACAGAATCTGTCAAAAACAGAACAGTCTTTAGTAATCTGTATCAAACGTATACTTCTGGAGCTCCAAAAATTCTACCAAATTAGGACGACCTGAGAAATTTGTATACCAATCCAGAGCAAAAAGAATCAGATCAGAACCACGTTTCTGTGAATTAACAAAACTAATTTACTGGGTGCAAAAGTTTCTGGTTTTCAGCAGGATCAACACAACTATCACCGTAAGCTATCCTAAAGGTCTTACTTGGCACTTTATTGAAACAAAAGCTATAAAACATGATTACTACAGTAGAATAATCATGTGAACACACAAAAACAGTAAGGATAAATATTGGGTTGTCTCCCAACAAGCGCTTTTCTTTAATGCCTTTTCAAGCTAGGCATGATGATGACAATGATGCTCACATAAAAGATAAGAATTGAAACATAACGGGAGCATCATGAAGCATATGACTAGCACTTTAAGTCTAACCCACTTCCTATGCATAGGGATTTTGTGAGCAAACAACTTATGGGAACAATAATCAACAAGCATAGGAAGGTAACGCAAGCATAGCTTCAAGAATTTAAGCACATAGAGAGGAAACTTGATATTATTGCAATTCCTACAAGCATATGTTCCTCCCTCAGAATAATTTTAAGAAGCATCATGAATAAATTCAACAATATAACCAGGACCTAAAGCATTATTTTCATGATATACTAGCATATAAAATTTACTACTCTCCTCATAAGCAAAATTCTTCTCATGAATAGTAGTGGGAGCAAACTCAACAAAATAACTATCATATGATTGAAAATTAAGATCAAGATGACAAGTTTCATGGTTATCATTATTATTTAAAGCATACGTGTCATCACAATAATCATCATAGATAGGAGGCATGCTATCATCAAAATAGATTTGCTCATCAAAGCTTGGGGGACAAAATATATCATATTCATCAAACATAGCTTCCCCAAGCTTGTGGCTTTGCATATCATTAGCATCATGGATATTCAAGGAATTCAAACTAACAACATTGCAATCATGCTCATCATTCACATATTTCATGCCAAGCATTCTATGTAATTCTTCTTCTAGCACTTGAGCACAATTTTCCTTTCCATCATTCTCACGAAAGATAATAAAAAGATGAAGCGTATGAGACAAACTCAATTCCATTTTTTGTAGTTTTCTTTTATAAACTAAACTAGTGATAAAACAAGAAACAAAAAGATTCAATTGCAAGATCTAAAGATATACCTTCAAGCACTCACCTCCCCGGCAACAGCGCCAGAAAAGAGCTTAGTTGACGGGGTGTGAGTGAGTGCCCTTTACCTAGCCTCCCCGGCAATAGCGCCAGAAAAGAGCTTGATGTCTACTACACAACCTTCTTCTTGTAGACATTGTTGGGCCTGCAAGTGCATAGGTTTGTAGGACAGTAGCAAATTTCCCTCAAGTGGATGACCTAAGGTTTATCAATCCATAGGAGGCGTAGGATGAAGATGGTCTCTCTCAAGCAACCCTGCAACCAAATAACAAAAAGTCTCTTGTGTCCCCAACACACCCAATACAATGGTAAATTGTATAGGTGCACTAGTTCGGCGAAGAGATGGTGATACAAGTGCAATATGGATGGTAGATAAAGGTTTTTGTAATCTGAAATAATAAAAACAGCAAGGTAACAAGTGGTAAAACTGAGCGTAAACGGTATTGCAATGATAGGAAACAAAGCCTAGGGTTCATACTTTTACTAGTGCAAGTTCTCTCAACAATAATAACATAGATAGATCATATAACAAGCCCTCAACATGCAACAAAGAGTCACTCCAAAGCCACTAATAGCGGAGAACAAACGTAGAGATTATGCTAGGGTACGAAACCACCTCAAAGTTATTCTTTCGGATCGATCTATAAAAGAGTTCGTACTAGAATAACACCTTAATACACAAATCAACCAAAACCCTAATGTCACCTAGATACTCCATTGTCACCTCAAGTATCCGTGGGCATGATTATATGATATGCATCACTCATATTCATCCAACCAACATAAAAGTACTTCAAAGAGTGCCCCAAAGTTTCTACCGGAGAGTCAAGAAAGTGTGCCAACCCCTATGCATAGGTTCCCAATGTCACGAAACCCGCAAGTTGATCACCAAAACATACATCAAGTGGCACATGATATCCCATTGTCACCACAGATAATCATGGCAAGACATACAACAAGTGTTCTCATAAAGACTCAATCTGATAAGATAACTTCAAAGGGGAAACTCAATTCATTACAAGAGAATAGAGGGGGAGAAACATCATAATATCCAACTACAATAGCAAAGCTCGGGATACATCAAGATCGTGCCATAGAGGGAACACGAGAGAGAGAGAGAGATCAAACACATAGCTACTGGTACATACCCTCAGCCCCGAGGGTGAACTACTCCCTCCTCGTCATGGATAGCGCCGGGATGATGAAGATGGCCACCGGTGATGGGTTCCCCTTCCGGCAGGGTGCCAGAATGGGCTCCCAAGAGGTTTTTGGTGGCTACAGAGGCTTGCAGCGGCGGAACTCCCGATCTATCTTCTGTTCTGGAAGTTTTTGGGTACGTAGGTATATATGGGTGAAAGGAGTACGTTGGTGGAGCCACAGGGGCCCCACGAGGCAGGGGGCGCGCCCTAGGGGGGTGGGCGTGCCCCCACCCTCGTGAGCACCTCCTGTATCTTCTGACGTGGGGTCCAAGTCCATCAGGTGGGTTCCCTTCCAAAAATAACTTCTCCAGTTGATTTCCTTCCGTTTTGACTCCGTCTGATATTCCTTTTCCTCGAAATACTGAAATAGGCATAAAACAGCAAATCTGGGCTAGGCCTCCGGTTAATAGGTTAGTCCCAAAAATAATATAAAAGTGGATAATAAAGCCCAATATTTCCTAAAACAGTAGATAAAGTAGCATGGAGCAATCAAAAATTATAGATACGTTGGAGACGTATCATATGGCAGAAAGAAATGATGGCCTAACTCCTAAAATGGAGCGTATGGGTAATCTGGATGCCAAAACTTTTGTCTTGGGGCATGGGAATTTTATGGGAAAGGAACATATTCAAGAATTTTTCAATTGTGTTGGAAAATTAAGTCTTGATGATATTCCTATACTTAAAAGGACTAAATCTTATGCGGAAGCTATTTCGGCACTTGTTTTGAAACTTGAAACTAAATTTATCCGTACTCATCATACCTTGCAAAGATTGTTCTATGAGTTGCCCGTTATAAAGAATCCTAAAGCTAAAAAGTTAGCCACTCTTGTTCTGATGAATGAATTTGACTACATAATACGGGAAGCTAGGGAAATCTTTTATTTTTATGGCATGAATCATGAAAAACCTATGATTGATGAAATTCTTTATAATAGTGATTATGCTTTGTGACATTTACTTGGATATAACCAAATCTTCGATGAGAATCTTAGAAAGCAAGTCCCCGTTTTAGATATGATCCAACAAGTTGTTAATGATGTTAATCAACACTATTCTTGGATCACTGCTGGAAATCAAAGGGGTTATGATAAAAAGCAACTTGATAGTGCTAAGGTTTCCATGGATAATGTGTTCTTTGTTTTATTTGCAAAACCTCCCAACACAAATACCCCCAAAGAAAACAAGAATAAGGATGACAAACTTAGATCCTACACGTTATGCCTAGCTTGGGACGTAAAAAGATAGCGCTCGTTGGGACGCAACCCAACTTGTATATTTTTGATTTTCTTGCTGTTTTAAATAAAATACACAATTATACCTCTGGTTAGATGTTTTTTGTGGTTTAAATTAGTGTTTGTGCCAAGCAAGGCCTTTGGGATGATTTGGGTGAAAGTTGATTTGATCTTGCTGAAAAACAGAAACTTTTGCACTCACGAAATTATTTTTAAGTTTTATATAAAGAATGATTTGCGTTGATTCTTTTTTCAGAAGATTAATAAACAAATTATTCACGTCTTCCTAATTTTTTAGAATTTTTGGAGTTACAGAAGTATTCGAAGTAGTCAGATTTCTATAGACTGTTCTGTTTTTGACAGATTCTGTTTTCTTTACGTTGTGTGCTTGTTTTGATGATTCTATGGTTTTCTTTGATGAGTTTTTGCCATAGAAAATTTGGAATACAGTAGATATAATGAAAAAATAAAATATGAATGTGTTTTCAACAGTACTTATAGTAGTGGTTTGCTTTCTTATACTAACGGATCTCACGAAGGTTTTTTTTTAGTTTTGTGTGATTGAAGTTTTCAAGTTTTGGGTGATCTTACGATGGATGAAGGAATAAGGATTAGAAAAAGGCTAAGCTTGGGGATGCCCGAGGCACCCCAAGATAATATTCAAGAAGTATCAAGAAATTAAGCTTGGGGATGCCCCCGAGTGGCATCCCCTCTTTCTTCTAACAACCATAGGTATTTTACTTGGAGCTATATTTTTATTCATCACATATTATGAGTTTTGCTTGGAGCATCTTGTATGATATGAGTCTTTGCTTGTTTTGCTTTGAGTTTTAAGTCTTGAATCCTTGCTGGACACGCCTTTTTGAGAGAGCCAAAAATTATGCTATGCTTGCTCCTATGCTTCACTTAAATTTTTAGAGCCATGGAATTGCTCTAGTGCTTCACCTATATCTTTTTGAGCACGGTGTGCTTTGTTATTTTTGAAGAAATGCTCTCATGCTTCACTTAGATTTAAGAGTTAGTAAATTTTTTAAGAAATTCTCTCTTGATTCACTTTGATTATTTTGAGAGAAAGAAATATTATGCTCATGTTCTTCACTTAAATTTGTTTGAGCTTATCAAAAGCAACATATAAAAATAGTCCCAAAGTGATAGATATCCAAGGAGGATATAATAAAAACTTTCATGAAGATCATTGGACAAAATAAACTTGGTTCTTAGTAATGGTTTTGAGATATGACGATATGATATGTGAGTCATGTTGATGAGTAATTGTGCCTTAGTAAGAATATTGATGTTAAGGTTTGTGATTCCCTATGCAAGCATGAAAGTCAATAGTTATGCATTGAAATTTATATCCTACTTGTGGTGGATTATTCAGTGTTACTTATGCTTAATGCTTGGGTACGAGATTTTTCGTTTCTTGGTTGGTCGCTTCTCAATATTTTTGCTAGACTTCGTTTTGCACTAAGTATGATCACTACTTGTTCATCCCAAACCCTTTAAACCAGCTTTGCCATATGAGTCCACTATACCTACCTGCGGTATTTCCGTGCCATTCTAAGCAAATTTGCATGTGCCATCTCTAATTTTCAAAATAAAGTTCTATTTGTGTGCTCTACCGCTCGCGAGGTGGTGAGGGGTGGCCAATATTTTCCATGCTAGATGTGTTATTCTCACGATGAGTGTTTATTCACTTGTCAATGCACGAGAGTACGACAAAGGTATTAGGGATGCCCAGTATCGAAATGAAAAATGAATTTACTTTATGTTGTCAAATAATAAATTCCTTGAAAGTGTTGGTATGGAGGGCACCCGAGGATACGGTTAGCCATGGAAAATGAAAGTAATGGTGGAAAAAGGAATAAACTTTATTTTCTATTTGGGAACCGCCTATGATGTATCTCGCATGGAAAGTGTTGGGAGCTCTAAGTCGTTTTCGTTGGTGGGAGAAGTATGCCTCCTAAACGTTTTTATCTCTCAATTTTCGCTTTGGGCTCTAGCACCTCTACAAATCCCTACTTCCCTCTGCGAAGGGCCTTTTTTTACTTTATGCAATTATTATTTTGAATTTGAGTCTCCACCTTATCTTATAAAGCACCAACTAAGGGGCACTATGATCGTATTTGAGCATTGGGTATAGCTAATATTCGAGTGTGTTTCATGAATGGATCAATGACTGAGCATAATGGGCTAGGGATAACTTGCTTTAGTGTTGATATTTTGAAAGACATGGTTGTTTGTTGGTATGCTTGAGTATTAAAGTCTTCATGTCAAAACTAGACTATTGCTTTGAACCGTATAAAATTCCAAATGTCCATGCTATAAAGAAAAGAAAATGTGATGAACATGTTAGACAACATTCCACACAAAATTCTGTTTTTATCATTTACCTACTCGAGGACGAGCAGGAATTAAGCTTGGGGATGCTGATACGTCTCCAACATATCTATAATTTTTGATTGTTTCGTGCTCTTATATTATCATTCTTGGATGTTTTACAATCATTTCATAGTCATTTTATACCATTTTTTCATACTAACCTATTGACATAGTGCCAAGTGCCAGTTGTTGTTTTCTGCATGTTTTTTACATCACAGGAAATCAGTACCAAACAAAGTCCAAATGCAGAAATTTTTTTTATGGATTTTGTTTGGACCAGAAGACATCCAGTGGGCCAAGAACGCACCTGAGGGGAGCTCCGAGGGGAGCACAACCCACCAGGGCGCGCCTAGGGGCCCAGGCGCGCTCCGGTGGGTTGTGCCCTCCTCGTCCCCCCCCTACACCGCCTCTTTGCTCTATAAATACCCCAATATTCCAGAAACCCTAGGGGAGTCGATGAAAATCAATTCTAGCCTCCGCAGAGTCCAGAAACACCAGATCCAATCTAGACACCATCTCGGAGGGGTTCATCATGTCCATTGGTGCCTCTCCGATGATGCGTGAGTAGTTCTTTCTAGACCTACGGGTCCGTAGTTAGTAGCTAGATGGCTTCCTCTCTCTCTCTCTTGATTATCAATACAATGGTCTCTTGGAGATTCATATGATGTAAGTCTTTTTGCGATGTGTTTGTTGGGATCTGATGAACTTTGAGTTTATGATCAGATCTATGTTTTTATCCATGAAAGTTATTTGAGTCTTCTTTGATCTCTTATATGCATGATTGATTATAGCCTCGTATTTCTGCTCCAATATTTGGGTTTTGTTTGGCCAACTTGATCTATTTATCTTGCAATGGGAAGAGGTGCTTTGTGATGGGTTCGATATTATAGTGCTTGATCCGAGTGACAGAAAGGGAAATGACACGTATGTATCATTGCTATCAAGGATAACAAGATGGGGTCTATTTCTACATAAATAGATCTTGTCTACATCATGTCATCATTCTTATTGCATTACTCCGTTTTTCCATGAACTTAATACACTAGATGCATGCTGGATAGCGGTCGATGTGTGGAGTAATAGTAGTAGATGCAGGCAGGAGTCGGTCTACTAATCTTGGACGTGATGCCTATATAATGATCATTGCCTGGATATCATCATGATTGTTTGAAGTTCTATCAATTGCCCAACAGTAATTGTTTTCCCACTGTTTGCTATTTTTCTTGAGAGAAGCCACTAGTGAAACCTACGGCCCCCGGGTCTCTTTTCATCATATTTTCCTTTGCGATCTATTTTATTTTTCTTTTATTTTTAGATCTATTAAACCAAAAATACAAAAATACCTTGCTACAATTTATTTATTCCGCGAACTATTTATCCTATCTACCACAATCATCTCATGTTATCTTGCCTACTTAAGGCACCGTACCTGGAAGGGATTGACAACCCCTTTAACACGTCGGGTTGCGAGTATTTGTTATTTATGTGCAGGGGCTGTTTACGTGGTGTTAGGAGGTTCTCCTCACAATCATTTTAACACAATATTGACATCTAGGATATATCATTATCCACTCCTAGCTACTGAAGCATGGCATGAGAAACTATAATCTCTAATGGTCATTGCAAACATGTGTAATCCTAATAGACTGAATCATGGATAATAGGTTAAACATATTTACAAAAATAGAACAAGTTGAGTTCATACCCGTTTCTCTCTACCACCGCTAGTTCATCAAATATCGTCATTATTGCCTTTCACTTGAACGACCAAATGATATGGAAATAATAATAGTGCAAGAGTGCCGTGGACTAAGCTGGAATCTGCAAACATTTTATTTAAAAGGAGAAGACAAGGCAATTTGGGCTCTTTGTTAGATCAAGAATAATGTATATGGGAGCCACTCATCATTTTCATCGTGGTCTTCTCCTTGGTACGACTCAATAAAAAGAAAAGAAATTCAGAGAAACACACTGAAATATTTTTGGAGTTTTTTGGTTTTCTGAAAAAAACAAATTAAAGAAACAAAAAAACAAAAGCGAGAAAAACTATTTACATGGGTGATGTCTGCTAGAACTACGTCGGTATTTCCCCAAAGAGGAAGGGATGATGCAGTATAAGCGATGGTAGGTATTTCCCTCAGTGATGAGACCAAGGCTATCCAACCAGTAGTCGGTATCTTCCATGATAAGTAGGTTATTCTCATGATGAGTGTTTATTCACTCGTCCTCGCAGAGAGGGGTAGTAATAGGGTTTCCCAGTCCCAAATTCAAAAATTGCAAATAATTAAACAAAACTCCCCCAGGACTGATGTTGGTATGGACAGTACCCATGGATTCGGCTAGCCGTGGAGTGTGTTTGTTTGGTGGAGGGGGAGTAAACTTTTCCTTTTATTGCTTGGGAACTGCCACTAATGTGTTTAGCATGGAATATATCGATAACTAATGGTCGTGAAGTAAACAGGAAGGGTACATTTCTCAAAATTTAATTTATCTCCGTTTTAAAATTTTGAGCTCTGGCACCGCTGCAAATCACTGCTTCCCTCTGTGAAGGGACTATCTATTTACTTTTATGTTGTGTCATCACCTTCTCAAATAAGCGCCAAATCTAAGAGCACTATTGTCATCCTCATGCATTGTGTATAGCTAATGTTGGGTGCATCATGACTGGATCTTTTCTACCATGAATTACAATGTTTAGTTGATGCTTGAACTTTGGAGGTGCACTACATTTATGTTTTGCGGTCTTAGAAATGGCTAGCGAGATACCACTGTTGTCATATTATATCATGGTTGTTTTGGCAAAGTGTTGTCATTTGAGATATCTTATTATTGCTCGCTAGTTGATTATGTCATTGATATGAGTTAATATAATTTTTAAGAGTTATTGTCTACATGGATAGTTATAGTCTTTGTTGAAAACTTGGGTACTACTTAAGCTTATTTATGTAAACAAAAGCAAAAGAGTTCATAAAAGTTTTTATTTTTCACTTTTATTTATCAACTGAATTGCTTGAGGACAAGCAAAGGTTTAAGCTTGGGGGAGTTGATACTGAAGGAAATATGCCCTAGAGGCAATAATAAAGTTGTTATTTTATATTTCCATATTCCATGATAAATGTTTATTATTCATGCTAGAATTGTATTAACTGGAAACTTGATACATGTGTGGATACATAAACAGAATAATGTGTCCCTAGTAAGCCTCTACTAGACTAGCTCGCTAATCAAAGATGGTTAAGTTTCCTAACCATAGACATGTGTTGTCATTTGATAAATGGGATCACATCATTAGGAGAATGATGTGATGGACAAGACCCATTCATTATCTTAGCATTATGATCGTTCTGTTTTATTGCTATTGCTTTCTTCATGTCAAATACATATTCCTTCGACTATGAGATTATGCAACTCCCGGATACCAGAGGAATGCCTTGTGTGCTATCAAACGTCACAACATAATTGGGTGATTATAAAGATGCTCTACAGGTATCTCCGATGGTGTTTGTTGGGTTGGCATAGATCGAGATTAGGATTTGTCACTCCAAGTATCGGAGAGGTATCTCTAGGCCCTCTCGGTAGTGCACATCATAAGAAGCCTTGCAAGCAAAGTGACTAATGACTTAGTTGAAGGATAATGCATTATGGAACGAGTAAAGAGACTTGACGGTAACAAGATTGAACTAGATATGAAGATACAGATGATCAGCTCTCGAGCAAGTAACATACCCATGGACAAAGGGAATAACGTATGTTGTCATAATAGTTCGACCGATAAAGATCATCGTATAATATGTAGGAGCCAATATGAGCATCCATGTTTCGCTATTGGTTATTGACCGGAGAGGTGTCTTAGTCATGTCTACATAATTTTCGGACCCATAGGGTCCGCACACTTAACGTTTGATGACTATATTATATTGTATGAGTTATGTGATTTGGTGACCGAATGTTGTTCGGAGTCCCGGATGAGACCACGGACATGACGAGGAGTCTCAAAATGGTCGAGAGGTGAATATTGATATATAGGATGATAGTATTCGGATACCGGAAGTGTTCTGGAGTGTACCGGGTACATGTCGGAGTACCGGAGGGGTTACCGGAACCCTGGGGGAAATATATGGGCCATATGGGCCATAAGATGGGAGCACACCAGCCCACAAGGGGTGCCCCCCCAAGGAAGGAGGCCGAGTGAGATAAGGGAAAGAGGAGATTCGGCCCCCCTTTCCTTCTCTCCTTCCTCTTGCCTTTTCCCTCTCCAGCAAATATGGAAGGGGGGAGGCCGAATTGGGGAGGACCCCAAGTAGGATTCCTCCTACTTGGGGCGCACCCTTGCTGCTCCCCTCCCCCTCCCACCTATATATACGTGGGGAGGGGCGCCTAGAACACGCAACATCAACTGTTAGCCGTGTGTGGTGCCCCCCTCCACAATTTACACCCCCGGTCATATTGTCACGATGCTTAGACGAATCCCTGCGCGGATCACTTCACCATCACCGTCGTGCTGACGGAACTCATCTACTTCCTCAACACCTTGCTGGATCAAGAGGGGGAGGAACGTCATCAAGCTGAACATGTGCAGAACTCGGAGGTGTCGTACGCTCGATACTTGATCGGTCGGAGCTAGAAGAAGTTCAACTACATCAACCGTGTTCTCAAACGCTTCCACTTTCGGTCTACGAGGGTACATAGACACACTCTCCCCCTCTCGTTGCTATGCATCTCCTAGATAGATCTTGCGTGAGCATAGGAATTTTTTTGAAATTGCATGCTACATTCCCCAATGGTGGCATCCGAGCCGGGTCTATGCGTAGACGATATGCACGAGTAGAACACAAAGAGTTGTGGGCGGTGATCGTCATACTGCTTACCACCAATGTCTTATTTTAATTTGGCGGTATTGTTGGATGAAGCGGCCCAGACCAACCTTACATGACCACGTTCATGAGACCAGTTCCACCGAAAGACATGCAACTAGTTTTGCATAAAGGTGGCTGGCGGGTGTCTGTTTCTCCTACTTTAGTTGAACCGAATTTGACTGCGGCCGGTCCTTGTTGAAGGTTTAAATAGAAAACTTGATAAATCACCGTTGTGGTTTTTGCCATAGGTAAGAACAGTTCTTTCTAGAAGCCCGTAGCAGCCGTGTAAAACTTGCAACAACAAAGTAGAGGATGTCTAACTTGTTTGTGAAGGGCATGCTTCTGATGTGATATGGTTAAGACATGATGTGATATACGTTATTGTATGAGATGATCATGTTTTGTAAAAGTTATCGGCAATCGGCAGGAGCCTTATGGTTGTCTCTTTATTGTATGAAATGAAAACTCCATGTAATTGCTTTACTTTATCACTAAGCGGCAGCGATAGTTGTAGAAGCAATAGTTGGCGAGACGACCACGACGCAACGATAGATATCAAGGTGTCGAGCCGGTGACAATGGAGATCATGATGATGCTTTGAATATGTAGATCAAAAGCACAAGATGATGATGGCCATATCATGTCACATATTTTGATTGCATGTGATGTTTATTTTTTATGCATCTTATTTTGCTTAGTACGGTGGTAGCATTTTAAGATGACCCCTTAACTAAAATTTCAAGGTATAAGTGTTCTCCCTGAGTATGCACCGTTGCGACAGTTCTTCGTGCTGAGACACCACGTGATGATCAGGTGTGATAGGCTCTACGTTCACATACAATGGGTGCAAGACAGTTTTGCATATGCGGAATACTCGGGGTAAGGTTGACGAGCCTAGCATGTATAGACATGGCCTAGGAACACTGGAGATCGAAAGGCCGAACATGAATCATATAGTAGATATGATCAACATAGTGATGTTCACCATTGATGACTACTCCATCTCACGTGATGATCAGACATGGTTTATTTGATTTGGATCACGTATCATTTAGATGACTTGAGAGATGTCTATCTAAGTGGGAGTTCTTAAATAATTTGATTAATTGAACTTTAATTTATCATGAACTTAGTCCTGATAGTATTTGCAAATTATGTTCTAGATCAATAGCTCGCGCTGTAGCTCCCCTATGTTTTTTGATATGTTCCTAGAGAAAACTAAGTTGAAAGATGATAGTAGCAATGATGCGGACTAGGTCCATGATCTGAGGATTATCCTCATTGCTGCACAGA
Source organism: Triticum dicoccoides (assembly GCF_002162155.2). Taxonomy (NCBI): domain Eukaryota; kingdom Viridiplantae; phylum Streptophyta; class Magnoliopsida; order Poales; family Poaceae; genus Triticum; species Triticum dicoccoides. The sequence goes on from NC_041385.1 coordinate 250,188,060, forward strand.
AGAATTATGTCCTTAATGCACCGCTAGGTGACAGACCTATTGCAGAAGCAGTTGCAGACGTTATGAACGTTTGGCAAGCTCGATATGATGACTACTTGATAGTTTAGTGCACCATCCTTTACGGCTTAGAACCAGGACTTCAAAAACATTTTGAACGCCGCAAAGCATATGAGATGTTCCAAGAGCTGAAATTGGTATTTCAGACTCATGCCATCAACTGTGTTGGCAAACGCTTCCGCTTTCGGTCTACGAGGGTATGTAGACATACTCTCCCCTCTCATTGCTATGCATCTCCTAGATAGATATTGCGTGAGCGTAGGAATTTTTTTGAAATTGCATGCTACGTTCCCCAATAGATACATCTCCATCGTATCTACTTTTCCTAACGCTTTTCCTCTTGCTTTGGACTCTAATTTGCATGATTTGAATGAAACTAACCTGGACTGACGTTGTTTTCAGCAGAACTACCATGGTGTTGCTTTTGTGCAGAAATAAAAGTTCTTGGAATGGAACGAAACTTTTTGGAGAATTTTTATACAATAAAAGAAAAATATTGGAGCCAAGAACCACCAGAGGGGGGGGGGGGCTAGGTGAGCACAACCCACCAGGGCGCCCCCTCTAGGCGTGCCCAGGTGGGTTGTGCCCACATGGTGGCCCTGCAGACCCTGATTCCAACTCTATAAAATCCTATTTTTGGAGAAAAAAATCAGGGAGAAAGAATTATCGTGTTTCATTAGACGGAGCCTCTGCCACCTCTTGTTCTTCATTGGGAGGCCAGATCTGGAGTCCGTTTGTGGCTCCAGAGAGGGGGTCTTCGATATTCGTCATCACCAACCATTCTCCATCGCTGATTCCATGATGCTCCCCACCGGGAGTGAGTAATTCCTTCATAGGCTCGCTGGTCGGTGAGGAGTTGGATGAGATTCATCATGTAATTGAGTTAGTTTTGTTCGGGCTTGATCCCTAGTATCCATTATGTTCTGATATTGATGTTGTTATGACTTTGCCATGCTTAATGCTTGTCACTTTGGGCCCGAGTGCCATGATTTTAGATCTGAATCGTTTATGTTATCACCATTATATCTATGTTCTAGATCCGATCTGCAAAGTTATAGTCACCTATTACATGTTATGATTCGTAAACCCCGGAGTGACAGTATTCGGGATACTTTCCAGTGATGACCGTAGTTTGAGGAGTTCATGTATTCATTGTGTGTTAATGCTTTGTTCCTGTTCTCTATTAAAAGGAGGCATTAATATACCTTAGTTTCCTTATGGACTCCGCTGCCACGGGAGGGTAGGACAAAAGATGTCATGCAAGTTCTTTCCATAAGCACGTATGACTATTTACGGAATACATGCCTACGTTATATTAATGAACTAAGCTAGTTTTGTATCGCCCTAGGTTATGACTGTTATATGATGAATATCATCCAACGTATTCACTAATCCAATGCCTACGATTTTTCCACATATTGTTTTTGTAAGTTACTACTGTTACACTTGCTATGAAATCATTGTTATCATTGTTACTGTTACCGTTACTGTTACTATCATCACTACTATAAAAACTATCATATTACTGTGCTACCAATCATATTGCTGCAGTTAATTAATCTCCAGGTGTGGTTGGATTGACAACTCAGCTGCTAATACTTGCAAATATTCTTTGGCTCCCCTTGTGTCGAATCTATAAATTTGTGTTGAATACTCTACCCTCGAAACTGTTGTGATTCCCTATACTTGTGGGTTCTCAGTTAGGCAGGCGCAACAAATATTTGGACAGGCCTCGGGCCTTAGGGTGAACTAAGCCAAATCCTCGACCATCTTAATTAGAGGGGACGACTTGGACTGGCAGTGTATGGTCGACATGCTTCACTGTCAGGAGGGAGAGTTCCCCTGCAAATATTTGGGACTGCAGCTTGTGATTAAGAAATTAACCCGCATGGAGTGGCAACCCATGCTGGACCACGCCAAGTACTTTGTGCCGGCTTGGCAAAGAGGTCTGATCCAGAGGCCAGGTAGACTAGTCCTGGTGAGGTCAGCGATCGCTGCAAAACCCGTCCACCACTTTATGGTTATGGAGGCGCCGGCCTGGGTCTTCAAAGAGCCGGACAGTTGGATGAGAGCATTTTTCTAGAAAGGGAAGGAGAAAGTCAACGGAGGGCAGTGCTTAGCCGCATGGAAATCTATATGCCGCCTGATTTGCTATGGTGGACTAGGAGTAAAGAGCTTGCAACAACAAGCACTGGCGCTACGGGTCCGTTGGGAGTGGTTGCGCCGGACTGACCCGCAGACCGTGGCAGGGCATCCCCATGATCAACGACAACATGGCCAAGCGGTCCTCGACAGTCTGGTGAGTATTAAGGTAGGCAATGGAAACAAAGTCCTGTTCTCGAGCGACAGGTGGATCTCCAGTTTCGCTGTCATCGACTTTACCCCGCTGATCCACAACTGTGTAGATGCTCGCATGCGCAACCCTCGGACTGTGCAGTAGGCACTAGAGAATGGTGCATGGCTGCAAGATATCAACGATGACCTATCCTTTTATGCACACTTGCAGCTCATTCATCTTGGCCATGCAATTGCTTGGTCCCGAGGGACTCCCAGGTAGAAGATCAATTTTCTTGGTCGGCCGATGCTTTAGGCGTCTACACTTCTCAATCGGTCTATTAGAGATAATGCATGGGGATCCAAAATTCCTCTTTTGCGACTTGTATTTGGAGGAGTTGGGCTCCCCACGAATGCAAGATTTTCGGGTGGCTGGCCAGCCAACATCGTATTTGGACCTCGGATCAGCGTGCCAGGCTCGGTCTGCAGGATCATCCTACGCCTTGTTACAACTGTCTTCAAGAAGAAGACAATGCAGAGCACATTCTGATCCAATGCGTCTATGCGAGGGAGGTTTGGTTCTATTGCCTTATGGAGTGCAACATCGAGGCCCTGGAGCCAAGCACGGGCAACACGATGATGGAGTGGTGGCTGCAGGCGAGGAGCCTATTCCATCGAGCCGGGCATTGTAGTTTCGATACCCTGTTCTTGATCACGGTGTGGGCTCTATGGAAGCAGAAAAACACCAGAGTATTCAACAGAAGGCAGTAGGTCAAGATGCCCAGGCAGCAGTGGCGCCAAATTGCTTTAGAGGTGCTGGAGCTTCAGAGGGCAGGGATAGGAGTCGAAGGTCTCGAGCTTTTGTGAGAGAGTAATTTAGCAAGTTGTGTAGGATTCCACTTGCATTGATGTCCGCACCCATTGCTAGCTTCTCGTAAATCACTGATACATCTCTAACGTATCTATAATTTTTGATTGTTCCATGCTATTATATTATCTGTTTCAGATGTTTTATATGCATTTATATGTTATTTTATATTATTTTTGCACTAACTTATTAACCTAGAGCCCAGTGTCAGTTTCTATTTTTCCTTGTTTTTGAGTTTTACAGAAAAGGAATATCAAACGGAATCCAAATGGAATAAAACTTTCGCAATGATTTTTCTTGGACCAGAAGACATCTAGAAGACTTGGAGAGGGGGCGAGAGGACTTGTTGGCCCCTCGGAGGTTGCCTAACTCTAATTCTTGCACTGTAAATTCCCAAATATTCCCAAACCATCAGAGGCATCCACTAAAATAATATTCCGCCGCCGCAAGCCTCTGTACCCGTGAGATCCCATCTTGGGGCCTTTTCCGGCACCCTACCGGAGGGGGATTCGATCACGAAGGGCATCTACATCAACCTTGCTGCCTGATACGGTATCTATAATTTTTGATTGTTCCATGCTATTATATTACCCGTTTTGGATGTTTATGGGCTTTACTTTACACTTTTATATCATTTTTGGGACTAACCTACTAACCGGAGGCCCAGCCCGTATTGCTGTTTTTTTTGCCTATTTCAGTGTTTCGAATAAAAGGAATACCAAGCGGAGTCCAAACGGAATGAAACCTTCGGGAGCGATCTTTTTGGAACAAACATGATCCAGAGGACTTGGAGTGCAAGTCAAGAAGCAATCGAGGAGGCCACGAGGGTGGAGGCGTGCCCCCTTACTGGGCGCCCCCCTATCTTGTGGGCCCCTCGGGAGTCCACCGACCTACTTCTTCCTCCTATATATACCCACGTACCCCAAGAACATCAGAGGCGACCACGAAAAACTATTTCCACCACCGCAACCTTCTGTATCCGCGAGATCCCATCTTGGAGCGTTCACCGATGCTCCGCTGGAGGGGGAATCAACCACGGAGGGCTTCTACATCAACACCATAGCCTCTCCGATGAGTTGTGAGTAGTTTACCACAGACCTTCGGGTCCATAGTTATTAGCTAGATGGTTTCTTCTCTCTCTTTGGATCTCAATACCATGTTCTCCTTGATCTTCTTGGAGATCTATTCGATGTAACTCTTTTTGCGGTGTGTTTGTCGAGATCCGATGAATTGTGGGTTTATGATCAAGTTTATCTATGAGAAATATTTGAATCTCCTCTGAATTCTTTTATGTGTGATTAAGTTATCTTTGCAAGTCTCTTTGAATTATCAGTTTGGTGTGGCCTACTAGATTGATCTTTCTTGCAATGGGAGAAGTGCTTAGCTTTGGGTTCAATCTTGCGGTGTTCTTTCCCAGTGACAGCAGGGGCAGCAAGGCACGTATTGTATTGTTGCCATTGAGGATAAAAAGATGGGGTTTATATCATATTGCATGAGTTTATCCCTCTACATCATGTCATCTTTCTTAATGCGTTACTCTGTTCTTTATGAACTTAATACTCTAGATGCATGTTGGATAGCGGTTGATGTGTGGAGTAATAGTAGTAGATGCAGGCAGGAGTCGGTCTACTTGTTATGGACGTGATGCCTATATACATGATCATGCCTAGATAATCTCATAATTATTCGCTTTTCTATCAATTGCTCGACAGTAATTTGTTCACCCACCGTAATACTTATGCTATCTTGAGAGAAGCCACTAGTGAAACCTATGGCCCCCGGGTCTATCTTTTATCATATAAGCTTTCAATCTACTTTTATTTGCATCTTTACTTTTCCAATCTATATTATAAAATACCAAAAATATATTTATCTTATCTTATTATCTCTATCAGATCTCACTTTCACAAGTCGCCGTGAAGGGATTGACAACCCCTTTATTGTGTTGGTTGCGAGTTCTTGTTTGTTTGTGTAGGTGCGTGGGACTTTTGGGGAGACTCCTACTGGACCTTGGTTCTCAAAAACTGAGGGAAATACTTATGCTACTATTGCTGCATCACCCTTTCCTCTTCAAGGAAAACCAACGCAAGCTCAAACGTAGCACTGCCCTTCTGATGAAACGTGAGTAGTTTACTGATGACCCACAAGTATAGGGGATCTATCGTAGTCCTTTCGATAAGTAAGAGTGTCGAACCCAACGAGGAGCAGAAGGAAATGACAAGCGGTTTTCAGCGAGGTATTCGCCGCAAGCACTAAAATTATCGGTAATAGATAGTTGTGTGATAAGATAATATGTAACGGGTAACAAGTAACAAAAGAAAGTAAGGTGCAGCAAGGTGGCCTAATCCTTTTTGTAGCAAAGGAAAAGCCTGGACGAACTCTTATATAAAGCAAAGCGCTCCCGAGGACACATGTGAATTATTGTCAAGCTAGTTTTCATCATGCTCATATGATTCACGTTCGTTACTTTGATAATTTGATGTGTGGGTAGACCGGTGCTTGGGTGCTGTCCTTCCTTGGACAATCCTCCCACTTATGATTAACCCTTCTCGCAAGCATCCGCAACTACAAAAGAAGACTTAAGATAAATCTAACCATAGCATGAAACATATGGATCCAAATCAGCCCCTTACGAAGCAACGCATAAACTAGGGTTTAAGCTTCTGTCACTCTAGCAACCCATCATCTACTTATTACTTCCCAATGCCTTCCCATAGGTCCAAATCATGGTGAAGTGTCATGTAGTCGACGTTCACATAACACCACTAGAGGAAAGACAACATACATCTCATCAAAATATCAAGCGAATACCAAATTCACATGATTGCTTATAACAAGACTTCTCCTATGTCCTCAGGAACAAACGTAACTACTCACAAAGTATATTCATGTTCATAATAAGAGTAGTATTAATTATCATTACGGATCTGAACATATGATCTTCCACTGAATAAACCAACTAGCATCAACTACAAAGAGTAATCAACACTACTAGCAACCCATAGGTACCAATCTGAGGGTTTGAGACAGAGATCGGATACAAGAGATGAACTAGAGTTTGAGAGGAGATGGTGCTGGTGAAGATGTTGATGGAGATTGACCCCTCTTGATGAGAGGATCATTGGTGATGACGATGGCTTCGATTTCCCCCTCCCGGAGGGAAGTTTCCCCGGTAGAACAGCTCCGCCGGAGCCCTAGATTGGTTCTACCCAGGTTCCGCCTCGAGACGGCGGCGCTTTGTCCCGAAAGCTTCCTTCTGATTTTTTCCAGGTCAAAACACACCATATAGTAGAAGATGGGCATCAGGGGCCTGCCAGGTGGCCCACAAGGCAAGGGGCACGCCCAGGGGGTAGGGCGCGCCCTCCACCCTTGTGGATGGCAGGTGGCCCCCCTCTAGTGCTTTCTTCGCCCAATATTTTTTATTAATTCCAAAATAACTCTCCGTGAAGTTTCTGGACTTTTGGAGTTGTGCAGAATAGGTCTCTAATATTTGCTCCTTTTCCAGCCCAGAATTCCAGCTGCCGGCATTCTCCCTCTTCATGTAAACCTTGTAAATAAGAGATAAAAGGCATAAGTATTGTGCTATAATGTGTAATAACAGCCCATAATGCAATAAATATCAATATAAAAGCATGATGCAAAATGGACGTATCAACTCCCCCAAGCTTAGACCTCGCTTGTCCTCAAGCGAAAGCCGATATCAAAAAATATGTCCACATGTTTAGAGATAGAGGTGTCGATAAAATAAAATACGGACATGAGGGCATCATGATCATCTTTAGAACAACAACATATAATGTCATATAATTCCTTATGCTAAAGTAACAATTCATGCACAAAGTAAAGTATGAATCAGAAACTTTATTGAAAACTAACAAACTATGATCTCAGTCATTTGAAGCAATTGCAATTTATCATAACATCAGAAAGAATCAATATAAGAGATTTTCAGCAAGTCCACAAACTCAACTATCATTTAGTCTTTTGAAATTGCTAACACTCACGCGATACTTATGGGTTCAAAGCTTCAATCAAACACAAAGAAAGATAGGGGCTTATAGTTTCACCTCCTAACCTTTTACCACAAGGGTAATGCCAACAATAATACTTTATGATAACCTACATCCGAGTGGATATATATATATATATATCTGGATCTCTCCAACACCTAGTGCTTGCCAAAAGGAAAAAGTGTAAAAAGGAAAGGTGAAGATCACCATGACTCTTGTATAAGGGTAGAAAATAAAAGTAAAAGATAGGCCCTTCACAGAGGGAAGCAGAGGTTGTCATGCGCTTTTATGGTTGGATGCACAAAATCTTAATGCAAAAGAACGTCATTTTATATTGCCGCTTGTGATAAAGAACTTTATTATGCAGTCCATCGCTTTTATTTCTTACATATCACAAGTTCGTATAAAGCTTATTTTCTTCACACTAATAGATCATACATATTTAAAGATGAAATCATAAGTGCTCCCTGGGTGATTTTGGTAATCAATGTCAACATCTCTCTTGTTGGACTAATACTTTGATCTAGTATATTTTAGATGAGTTCAACATTGGAGTGGCAAGACAAGAGGATGTGGAACTCCTTCAAGATGCTAAGGACAAATATTGGCAAAAGCTCTAGACTCTTTATTTTCATTTTAGTAATCCAAGATCACATTGAGTCCATAGGAAAGCCAATACTATTAAAAGGGGATGAGGTGTTGCTTAATGGCCTGCTTGCTCAAAGTGCTTAGTGATATGCTCCAAAGCCCTCGACCACTTTCTCCTTTCCACATATGTCCTAAACCTAAAGTCAAACTCGGCCCCACCAATTTGGTTCATCCGGCGCCACAGAGTTCATTGAAATAGCCACTGCTAGAAACCCTAATCAGTTCGGTCTCACTAATGGGATCTCGGTCTCACTGAGATGGCCCTGCAAACTCTCTGTTACCTATTGCAGTTATTTTGGTCTCACCGAGATATGCAGTCGGTCCCACCGAGTTTGCTTGACCAAGTCTCTGTTTGCTTATTGCTGAAATCCGTCTTACCGAGTTCATGCAATCGGTCTCACCAAGATGAGGTTTTGCCCTAACCCTAGCACATCGGTCCCACCGAGTTGACCTTGTCAGTCCCATTGAAAACTCTAATGTTTACATTTTGAACCATATCGGTCTGGCCGAGTTTCACTATTTGGTCCCACCGAGTTTGGTAAATTGTGTGTAAGGCTATATATATACCCCTCCACCCCCTTCTCCATTTGAGAGAGAGCCATCAGAACGTGCCTACACTTCCACTACTCATTTTCTGAGAGAGAACCACCTACTCATGTGTTGAGACCAAGACATTCCAATCCAACCAATCTTGATATCTAGCCTTCCCCAAGTTGCTTTCCACTCAAATCATCTTTCCACCATATCCAAATCTGTGGGAGAGAGCTGAGTGTTGGGGAGACTATCATTTGAAGCACAAGAGCAAGGAGTTCAGCATCAACACATCATCTATTACCTTTTGTAGAGTGGTGTCTCCTAGATTGGTTAGGTGTCACTTGGGAGCCTTCGTCAAGATTGTGGAGTTGAACCAAGGAGTTTGTAAGGGCAAGGAGATCGCCTACTTCATGAAGATCTACCCAAGTGAAGCAATTCCTTCGTGGGCGATGGCCATGGTGGGATAGACAAGGTTGCTTCTTTGTGGACCCTTCATGGGTGGAGCCCTCCGTGGACTCGCAGAACCGTTACCCTTCGTGGTTTGAAGTCTCCACTAACATGGATGTACGATAGCACCACCTATCGGAACCACGCCAAAAATCTCGATGTCTCCAATTGCATTTGCACACTCCAATCCCATCCCTTTCCTTTCTTGCAAGTTGCATGCTTTACTTTCTGCTGCTCGTATACTCTTTCCATGCTTGCTTGAATGTATCGTGAATGTTTGAAATTGTGCTAATCTCCAACCTTAACTTGAAAAACTTAAAAACATCTACCTTTACTTGTTGAGGGTCTAATCACCTTCCTCTAGACACCTCTTCTCGATCCTTTCAATTGGTATCAGGGCATTGATCTCCATTGCTTTGGTTTAATCACCATTGGAGGAAGATGGATGAGTCTATGATTGGGAGTATTAGACGTAGAGTGCCTATGCTTGATGGAGAGTTCTATAATGCTTGGAAAAATGAGATGCTTGGGATTTTCAATGAATATCACTTGAACAAGTACATTACTACCCCTTGTGCGCCCCTTGTTGACCCATTGCATCCTACCCCCGATGAGTCTCTTGACATGGTTCGCAATCTCAGAACTATCAATCTTATCACTAGTGGATTGCCTAGAAATTTGTTTACTTGCTTGCCAACTCTTGAATGTGCTTACACTATATGGAGAATTCTCGAGGAACGATTTCCTAACTATTCCTTGAAAAACTTAGACGAGATTCTTCACAACTCCATTGCTTTAAATAAGATGAGTCCTAATGATCCTAAGTTTGGTGATTGTCTATTTGAGCTTCGTTACCTTATGCGTGCCAAAGGAGATGTTGGAATCATTAGCAACATCATTTGTGAAGTCATTAGAATTCATAGAGATGCACATTGTCATGATCAAAAAACTAATGAATCACTCTCTCTAGGAAATGATCAATCACAAGATGATGTTGAACATGGATACAATGATGAGGATGATGATAGTGACTATGAACTCGATGAGTCTATGAGAGACTTTGGTCTTATGGCTAACCTTCGCAGCTACATGGCTGGAGGAAAGGAATGGCTTCTTGATAGTGGATGTATCGATCACATGACCGTAGACAAGGATATGTTTCGTGAGCTTGCTAAAAATGACGGCCCTCGAAAGTATGTCACTTTTGGTGACAACTCAAAGGGTAAGGTGGTTGGCCTCGGTAAGGTGGCCATCTCACATGGCAGCTCCATACAAAATGTTATGTTCGTTGGATCTCTTGGCTATAATTTACTTTTTGTATCTAGACTAGCCGATTTCGGTTTCAATGTCCTATTTACTGAAGTAGATTGCCAAGTGTTTTGAAGAGATAATCATAATCTGGTCTTTACCAGTATACGTAGAGGTGATCTATACATTGTTGATTTCACTAAAAAGGCTCAACCTAGAACTTGCTTGATTGCTAAATCTTCTAAAGGCTGGTTGTGGCATAGACGGTTAGGTCATGTGGCATGCGAAATCTTGACAAGCTTATTAAAGGTGGTCATATCCTTGGTGTTAAAGATGTTATATTTGACAAGGATAGACTTTGTAGTGCTTGCCAAGCAGGAAAACAAGTTGGAGGAAGTCATCCCGTGAAGAACATCATGACCACGAGAAGACCACTCGAGCTACTTCACATGGATCTTTTCGGTCCCAACGCCTACAGGAGTCTCGGTGGTAACTCATTCGGATTGGTCATTGTTAACGATTTTTCAAGATTTACGTGGGTGTTCTTTCTTGATGATAAATCACATGTCCAAAAGATCTTCAAGAACTTCGCTAGGAAGGCCCAAAATCAATTTGAAGTGAAGATCAAGAAGGTTCGCAGCGACAACGAAACAGAGTTCAAGAACGCCAATGTGGACACCTTTCTTGACGAAGAAGGGATTTCACATGAGTTCTCGGCTACGTACACTCCTCAACAAAATGGATTTGTTGAGAGGAAGAACCGGACGCTCATTGAAATGGCGAGAGTGATGCTTGATGATTACAAGACACCAAAACACTTTTGGGCGGAAGCGGTTGAGACAGCTTGCCATGCAACGAATCATCTAAATCTTCACAAGCTACTCGGCAAGACGGCATACAAGCTTCTCACCGGTAACAAACCCCAAGTTGAATACTTTCGGGTATTCGGCTCAAAGTGCTATATTCTTGATAAGCATCATCGTTCGAAATTTGCTCCTAAATCTCATGAAGGTTTCCTACTCAGTTATGGCTCAAACTCTCACACATACCGTGTCTACAACAATTTCACCCGAAAGGTTGAAGAGACGGTAGATGTGAAGTTTGATGAATCTAACGGCTCACAAGTAGAGCAATTGCCAATAGATGTAGGTGAAAAAGATCCTTCGAAAGCAACACAAGACTTGTCTTTTGGCAAGATTCGCCCAACGGAGGTGAAGGAGAGCACCTCGTCCGTCCAAGTGGAAGCCTCAACTTCATGCCAAGGTGAACCACAAGTTGACTTGGAGGCATCCACAAGTGGAACGCATCAAGACGATGGAAACGAGGATGTACAACAAGATGAACCTCATCGACCTCCTTCTCCACCTCCATGAGAGAACAACAACGCCAACGACAACGAAGAAAGACAAGAATAAGAACAAGACAATGAAGAGGATGTTCCACCCCGACCCAAACAAAAGCTCTCACGAGTTCGAGCAAGAGTCTCAAGAGATCATCCCGTCGAACAAACTTTGATGATATTCAAATTGGGAGAATTACTCGCTCTAAAACTCGTTCGGCTAACTTTTGTGAACATTACTCATTCATTTCTAGTATTGAACCTATGAAGGTTGAAGATGCTCTTGATGATCCATATTGGGTGAACGCCATGCATGAAGAGCTACACAATTTCGAGAGGAACCAAGTATGGACGTTGTTTGAAAAGCCCGACAATGTCAATGGAACCAAATGGGTGTTTCGGAATAAGCAAGATGAATATGGACAAGTTATGTGCAACAAGGCTCGTATCGTTGCTCAAGGCTACACCCAAGTCGAAGGTATGGACTATGGTGAGACGTACGCCCCCGTTGCTAGACTTGAATCCATTCCCATCTTACTTGCTTATGGCAATCATCATGATATCACTCTATATCAAATGGACATTAAAAGTGCATTTCTTAATGGTGAAATTGAGGAGGAAGTTTATATTAAACAACCTCCCGGCTTTGTTAATCCCAAGAAACCCGACCATGTATACAAACTTCACAAAGCTCTTTATGGTCTTAAACAAGCTCCTAGAGCGTGGTATAAATGCTTGGCTAAGTTCCTATTGAAAAAGGCTTTGAGATTGGAAAAAAATGATTCTACACTTTTTACAAAAAGGGTTAATGGTAAATTATTTGTGTGCCAAATTTATGTGGATGATATCATATTTGGTTCGACTAACCCTCATTTTAGTGAAAAGTTTGGAAGGCTAATGTCGGAGAAGTTTGAGATGTCTATGATGAGTGAACTCAAGTTCTTTCTTGGTTTGCAAATCAAGCAAACTAAGGAGGGTACCTTTGTTTCCCAAACAAAGTATACCAAGGACTTATTCAAGAAGTTCAACATGCAAGAATGCAAAGGTATGAATACACCCATGCCTACTAGTGGACATTTTGACTTGACTAAGGATGGCGAACCAGTTGACCAAAAGGTTTACCGCTCTATGATTGGTTCATTGTTATCTCTATGTGCCTACCATCCCGATATTATGCTAAGTGTGTGCATATACGCAAGATATCACTACAAAAAAAGACACATCCGCGACATTTTGGGCCGAACGAAAAAAATTATGTCATACTTATGACACTTCTATGACGATAATTGTGACAAAACCCGGTATCATCATAGATGTGGTGGGATCCTACTTCTATGAAAAAAATCATGACCGAAAATGGGCTTTTCGTCCTAGGCGGGCCGGAGACGCAGCTGCATGACATTCTTTGGGCCGTCCATGACGGAAAAAACCATGGTAGAAGCGAGGGCGAGGAAAATTTCAGGGAGTTCCCGGTTATGGTGAGTGGTCGGGGGCCGAGCGATGCGCGTTTCTCTCGTACATGTACGCGCGTGTGTGCGAGGCGTTGGGCTCTAACTGAACCCGAGCGAGGCGTTGCCTAACTGAACCCGAGCAATTGCACTGCAGGCTACGCATTACTGAACCCGAGCGATCGATCGATGGCTGTTAACTGAACCTGATCGAGTGATTCCTTCGCTAATGCTGCTAATCGAAGCCGATCGATGTTGCCTCTGGATGAACAGTGA
>NC_041385.1:250201530-250220200 GCF_002162155.2 Triticum dicoccoides
GTGAGCGGTGAGGGTGGATGAACAGGACCCCGTGGTGTTGCCTCTGGATGAACAGGACCCCAATGGATCGAGCCGGTTGGGGCTGGATGAACAGGACCCCGTGGAGGGCTGGATGAATAGGACGACCCCGTGGAGGGCTGGATGGATAGTAGATGGTGGATGGGTGGATGAATAGTAGCCCATGGAGGGGTGGTTGAACAGGAGCCGGTGGAGAGGGGTGGTTGAACAGTAGCCGGTGGAGTAGCGCGCGGTGGAGGCTGGATGAACATGAGCCCGTGGATGAACAGTCATAGGTGGAGGCTGGAGGAGGTCGACGGTGGATGAACAGTAGCCCGTGGAGGCCGGAGGAGGTCGATGGTGGAGATGAACAGTATCCCGGGGAGTCTTGTTTTGCGGTACGCCACACCCCTCCCGATGAACAGGACGCCTGTTTCAACCGTAGCGCTCCAACACAAGTCCGTTTCGTCCGTTTTGCGGTACGCCACACCCCTCTCGATCAACAAGACCCCGTTTCGACCGTAGGAGGTCCAACACAAGTACGTTTCCTCTGTTTTGCGGTACACCAGACCCCTCCCGATGAACAGGATCCCGTTTCAAACCTGGCCGGTCGAACACAAGGTCGTTTCCTCCGTTCTGTGGTACGCCAGGCCTCATTTCCATCGGCTGTTCCGTCCAAGCCGGTTGGCTCCCACGCGTTCCGTTGCCTCCCGATGAACACGACGCATTCCGTTACCTCCCGATGAACACGACACATTCCATTACCTCCCCATGAACATGACGATGACGCAGTTTCTCCGTTTGGACCCAGCCATGTACACGAGCCCTGGGCGTACGTATGCGCGAGTAGGCGTTCGAGACCCCGCCCGTATGTACATACGTGGCCGTATTTTCTTTATTGCACACTGGCCGCTATACGTACGTGTACATGCTACGTACGCGCCTCTACTACGACACGTGCACGCCTCTACATCGACCAGTATGTACGTACATGTTCGCGACCAGAATGACAACGCTACGTACGCTTCAACCAGGTGGGTCCCGACTGTCAGGCACTTCCTTGCGTGTGAATATGTAGCTGGTGGGTCCCAACAGTCAGGGGGAAGAAACATTTTTTTGCCCAGACGCACTTCCTTGCGTGCGAAGATGTAGCTGGTGGGTCCCAGCAGTCAGGGGGTAAATCGTCTTTTTTGCCCGGACGCACTTCCTGGCGTGCGAAGATGTAGCTGGTGGGTCCCAGCAGTCAGGGGGCGAATCATTTTTTTTGCCCGTAATATGGACACACTTCCTTGTGTGCGAAGATGTAGCCGGTGGGTCCCAGCAGTCAGGGAGGAAATGTTTTTTCATGAAATACGGTGGCCCGTCCGGTAGGTCTCTACTGTCAGCTGGAGGAATCATTATTTTCCGTGTAATAAGGAGGAACTTCCTTGCTACGGCCGTGGACCCAGCTGTCAGCCTCTCCACGTACAGTCCACGTCCGATGGAAGTCGTTCCTTGACCACCTTGACCACGCCGTGCCGAGAGCACCAGGGCGGTGGACGATGGCGAGGCCTAGGAAGGGGACAACGCGGAGCCGGGGAAGACGCGACAGTGGATGCCCACGCGTAGAGGAGTATGAGGGTTCACTGGTTCGCCTGCGGTGTGAGGCTGTCATCGCCGCAGAATAACAGGGGGTGTGGGTGAGTAGAGGGATGGCCTGGCCAGTGGTGGGAGTAGTAGGGGGCGGTGAGGCCTCCGCGGCATCACAGCTGACCACGGGAGGAAGGAGCATGCGGCACGACCGACTGCTTTGGGCGGCTGGAGCAAGAAGACCAGAGGTTGAAGAAGCACTACGGTCGTTGGATGGACATCGTACGATCACTAGAGCTAGAATCATTCATAATGAATAAAGTTGACAAAGGCCTCCGTCCCAGTCAACTTAGTAGGCCCACAAGTCAGCCCCCCACCAAGGTGGGTCCCAGCTAGCAGGGGGAGTATTCATTTTTTTTGTGTAATAAGGAGGCATTTCCGGTGGGTCCGAGCTGACAGCGGGGGGAATGTTTTTTTCGTGAAATACGGTGGCCCGTCCGGTGGGTCCCAGCAGTCATGGGGGGAACATTTTTTTGTGAAATACTGGTGGCCCGTCCGGTGGGTCCCTACTATCAGGTGGAGGAATAATTATTTTCCGCGTAATAAGGAGGCACTTCCTTGCGGCCGCCATGGACCCAGCTATCAGCCTCTCCACGTACAATACTCTTTCGATGGAAGTCGGTCATTGACCACATTGACCATGCCACGCCGAGAGCACCACGGTGGTGGACGACGGTGAGGCCTAGGAAGGGGATGACGTGGAGCCGGGGAAGACGCGACAGTGGAAGCCCGCGCGGAGAGGAGTACAAGGGTTCACTCATTCGGCTGCAGTGTGAGGCTGCCGTCGCCGCAGAATAACGGGGGTGTGGGTGAGTAGAGGGATGCCCTGGCCAGCGGTGGGAGTAGTAGGGGGCGGTGAGGCCTACGCGGAAGCACAACCGGCCACGGGAGGCGGGAGCAGGCGGTCCCACCGGCGCTGCTTTGGCGGCTAGAGCAAGAAGATCAGAGATTGAAGAAACACGACGGCCGTTGGATTGACATCCAATGGTTACATCTGCTAGAATCAATTGTTGACGTATATAATAACTAAAAAAAATCTTGCATACGCGCCAACTTAACAGGCCCACAAGTCAGACCATTCCCTCTTTTTTTAATAATTTATATATAGCTCATGGCAACTTCTTATGCAATTTATTGTAGTCCATTTTTTTTGGTTGGACAGGGCCAATTTCGCATATTTCTGTGGGTTCCAAACTATTTTAATACCGAAATGTCGAGCCAGATTTAAAGTACCTTGAAGATATATTTAAATTAGGTTAATGCCTAGTGAAATAGGAATCTGAAAATGCAAAAAAATTCAGAAATTATAAAGTAATTGCCAATTTGTCATCTTTTTTATATTTACAACCCATTTCATATTACTTTCAAGATTTGCAGGCATCTTGAAAGAGTTGCAGCCCATCAGGGCGTAGAAAAATAAGTAGGCCTGGATTGGGTATTCTTCAGAAAAAATAAACTGGGCTCATTTTCACAAAGAAAAAAATAGCTGGGCTCGTCACATGGTGAACATAAAATATAAGCCTGGGCTAGATGGGCCACAATCTAGTTCAAACCCTGCTCCATCTCAACAATAACAAAAAAATACTGCTCGAGTAGCTACGTCCCAGGTGTCAGCCGATCTTGTGTGTTCTCTTGTCTATTGACTATATACGCTCACAATGTCGTGGGTCCCAGATGTCAGGAAAACACTAGGAGGAAGCATTTTATTTTTCCATACGCTGACATGGTGGGCCCCTACTATCATCCTCTCCATGTACTTCTGCTGATTCCTGTTGGTTGTTGACCATGTTGACAACGCGAGAGGGCGGCGCCGCGGTGAGCGCACCAAAGCGCGCGGAGGACGACGATGTTAACGATTTAGGAGACGATGAGGCGGCGATGCGTGCGCTGAGGCGCAGCCAGCCGTGGGAGGCGGAAGCAGGCGGCCCTGCCAGCGCTAGTTTGGTTTTGGCGGCTGGAGGAAGACAGGGCTGAAGAAACACGACAGACTGTAAAAGCAGCAGGAGTACTTAACAACCTTAACTGAAACCAGCAGGGGCACTTAACAACCAAAGCTGAAAGCAGTATGAGTACTTATATAGGTTCAACCGTAGAAAGCACACCTCGAACAGTGCTACTTTGCCTACAGTTAACCAAGGGTGAAGCTGCAAGCCCCAGGACAAGGCCCAGGCGCCACCCCGCGCATCCACAACCTTCTGAAAGCGGCTTCATCTCGCAATGTGGTCTATAAACAAGGTATTCGCTTTAGAGCCATGGAAAAGCATGAACATAATCTTCTGTCCTATCCTCCAAGATGGACGAGCCTTCATTATTTGAGACCACCCATGAATAAATATCTTGTCACCTCCAAGGGGAATGGAGTAGGTCGACATAAACATCATGTTGTGACCAAGCGCAAGTCTGACCCGTCCATGGTCAAGCATCTGTATAGGAACAATAGAACTGGGTAGTTTCTATTTCGAGAAGATCACAACTGTATAACTGTGTATAAGCAATAGTTTATGAACAACATATATAACAGAAAATAGCTCGTACCAAAAGTTTCTCGACACAGTTGGACCTGTTCAACAAGTGCAGCAATGGCACACATATCCCACGTGGCCTTCCACCATTGAAACGTCCCACAAGGACCTCAAGATGATCAATAAAGTGTAGGAAATTGTGGATGTCGTCCCAGTCAACTTTTAGTGCCATTAGTAACTGCCAAGTTATAACAAAATAACAAACGAGCAGCCTGCTTAACTCTGACAAACCTACACGTGCCACCAATTATAATAAAATATTAGTTAGAAGTAGCATCTTCGTGAGAGATTCGTTGCTACTTCTAAAGTTAAATTGTGATTAATTAGACAGAATAGGTGGATTAAGAAGTAATCGAGGCAACAAGCAAGAACCAGATACAAAACTAACATGTATGAACAATTGTAATGACGTCGGGGTGGAAGATCGCAGTGAAGATGAGACCAGGTTCTGCTATTTCCATCAACATTCATGCGCCAACTTTCAATCCGTAACACTTGAGAAAGTTTATCCAAGTTTGGCCATAAAAAAGCAGCGATCTTCTTGGTTCATGAACCCAACTCGGAACTTATATCCATGGCTTGTCTTCACTATGACCATTAAACTAGTGTATTCAGTTATGGCAAGGCCGAGCATCTTGAGTACATGTGTTCTGGCAGAGCAAATAATGCACTGCAGGAAAAATAATATGAGAACACAATGTATTCCCTATCCAAATCTAGAAATAACTTCCTCCTTCACGTCAGTGTTGACCATCGTACTAGTAGTACCTTTTATCCAAATATAGCAATCCAAATTTCCAAACTAGTCGACAGCATGTTCAAAAAAACCCCACCCTCCCGGATAGAAAAGAGGATTCTAGGAACATACTGTGCGCGTTTTAAAATCCTGTGTTAGGATGAGAAGGAACAAGTGTGGCATCTCGCCGAGGGCGCAGAAACCTATAGGGTCCTCGCACTTTGGGCACTGCAAATGAAACACACTAGATTTAGTAGGAAGAAAAATGCATCAACGGCGGCGGCTGCCATCCTAGGATTACCTACGACCAAGGGACTTGGATTTATCGGGGATGGATGAAGAATTCGTACCTGGTTCTCCATGAGAAAACCCTATGCAATCGCCGAGAGGGGGTTTTCTCTGAACAAGCAGACGAGGGAGAAGGGGATTCAGTCCCAGTGAAATATTGCCGCTTCGTCCGTCCATCTTACTGCTAAAGCTGGAAGGGGGGGGGGTTGTGATTTGACGTCTCATTGGGCATTACTGCGGCGCTACGACCGGGGTGTGTCTACCGTGCAGTTGTGCACTCTAATTTGTGCATATGGCACGTGGACCCCATTGCCGGATGCCCCACATATCAGCGAAAGGAAGTAGAAATACAGGAGTAACTAGTCACACATAAATATATTTTTGACAGAGAGATACTCCCTCTGTAAAGAAATATACAAATCTTTTATATCACAACTTTATACATAAGAAAAATCAAGGGGAATATATATAACATATATAATTATAAAAAATAGAGTTGTTTTTAACACATTCTAGACGAGTTGGTGATGATGGTGTGCCTGCCATCCTGCAATATAGGCCGTTCGATTTATATCTGACGGATAGGAAGGAAACTATAGGAATTTTGCAAAAAGGTACCCACACACCTCTCCACATTTGCAAATAAGGCCTTCCCTCGTTCATCCTTTTCTCTTACAAGATAAAATACTCATACAAATGCATCTTGATGTTACGCGCAACGCACGGGCATTATGGGGGTTCAGCTTTTCTTATGGGGGTTCAGCTGAGAATATAATACTCAGACATGCTCACGGTTCTGGACTTTGCGACGCAGGCCCACCTTGCATGTTTGGGGGCTCATGTGTTCTACCTCAGCGCTTTTCATATTGCAAGCGATCGGTACGATGCTGGTTTTAGATGCTGTCGCAAGGTGAATACACAAAATTGAATAAAGCACGACAGCTGTTGGAATGAAATCGAACGACAGTTCCTAACCAGCAATGAGAGTTGCAATTCTATCAATGATATACCATGTGATAAATAATACTGTCGTACTACTTATACACACAGGACACTTGTTTCACCATGCCAGATTATTACATCAAAATCTCGCGGAGGAAAGACCAGTTCAGCAGTTGCGTGCTGCTACTGAAGAATTTCAAAGTTGATTTGGACCAGCTCTCCTTGCCGAGAAAGTTGGATTTTGACATCATCCCCTACATCAAGATATGATTTAGATTTGGACCTTGACCATCCTTTAGCATCAATCATCATGCGACCATCCTTTGTACTTACGGTATATTGAGTAGGTTCATTCAGACCAAGGCTGCGCATGGTAAGAGAAACTTGGCTGCGGTCGGTCGGATTGTTGAACGACTCCCTCGTTGCTCTAGGAATTCTCTGTTTGCAAACAAGAAGACATACCCAAACAGTTAGATCAACATAGTGAATCATGTGAAACAACATGGAAAGAAAAAAGAACGAAGCACTTGGGCAGCCAATGCTTACCAAGAAGGTGGACATGTCAGTTTTTGTAAGGACTTTGGATATGAAGTGCGAACTGCAGCCCAGTCTGTTGCCGGTGCAACTGCTCGTTCGGTTGCCACTGCACGGGCCGGAGCAGATGCAAGTGCAAGTGTTGGTGCAGGTGCCGAAGCCGCTGCTGCTGCCGGAGATGGTGCTCCTTATAGAGCTGGTGCCGGTGTCGATACCCGATCCTCCGGTAGATCAGCCTGATCCGCTGACGCGGTCGGTGCCCAATCCTCTACTGGATCAGACTGAGCTGCAGCCGCTGTCAGTTCTAGAGCAACTACCGGTGCTCGATCCATTGCTGAAGGTGGTACCGATGTGCGAGACAGCAGCGATCGTGTTTGGTCTGCTATGATCAGCTTTCTAACTTGACTAGGATCCGTGACCATGATCCAAATTTTTTCTTCATTTCTTCTAAACACGAGAAGGACTAATTGTGGCATTTTTTTAAACCAAACTGCAGTTCATCATAGGGATTCAGCTTGTACTTAGACAACAGACTGATCCAATTTTTTCCAGTAATATAAGTGATGGACAGTGCCTTCGTTACTGACACGACATAAGAAGTGAAACCTGCAAAAATAGCCATCGTATAGGAAACCAAATGGTTTATTCTGTGATGAATGTCACATGGCTAAACCTGCATCATAAAATTGCAGGAAAAGAAAGAAAACATGACATTAAATCAATAAGATTTAGATAGTAAATCAATAAGATTTACTTGATGTGACACGAGTGAATCCTTACCAGGAAATCACTATGTTGAAGTACTAAACATAAGATTGATAGTCCAACTACGGGTGGCATGCAGGGCCCCGCCTACTCCCACAAGCAGGACAGTCCAAAGGTCGTGACAAATCGTATGGACTGAACATCCATGGGACTGGAAATCCTGGTGGGTGCGATAAATCCTGCAATGCATACAGATATTGGAGTGTAACCATAATTCATAAATCGTCCTCACAAAAAAGATGATCTGGATACTTCAAAATATACAGACTGAATTGAGTGGACAGACATTAACATAGACCGTTCTCAGGACTGACCACACACCAAAAGCGGCAGTACTGACAAACAATACAGGGTTCACAAACACAAATCAAGTACTGAACAATAGTACTTACTACAGATAAGCAAAGTTGCACTAATTGAACTCTGCAGACTATTTCTTGCCACCGACCTACGGGATGAACCGCGCATAACTGACTAGGCCATGGACTTTGTGAGAGATGTCTACATGCACCATCACCATCTCGTCAACCTTGGAGAACCTAACAGAGTGGTCTTTCCACTCATAAACATGATGATGAAGATAGGCCGCATCAGATTTGTTGGGAAGCTTTAAAGAACCACACCCTTCGTAATCGAAGGCACAACCAGGAAATTGTTGTGGTCAAGTACAGCCTCGAGAACACGCCTGACAACACTAGTTCAGGATATGTGGCGACAAGGACATAGCAACTGGATAGTTTAGCAGTAGAACTCATCCTCAGGACTTCCAGTTCACACGGCATGACTTTGAGAACTTCATCTCCATCTCAGACCTGATTCTAATTCAAATAGAAACCATATTTTATTACTACCTCCATTCAGAAATATAAGATGATTTTCGATATTATACTCCATATATGACTACATATACGCACAGAAATGAGTGAACCGATACACTAGAACATGTCTTCAATGGCATGAGAGCAGAGGGATTACTTGCAATATCCATAACACAAGTTACTAAGGCAAATATACCCTCTTCAAAGGTAGCATTGATGTTCATAAAGTAATCCCTCCGTCCCAAAATTCTTGTCTTAGATTTGTCTAGATACGGATGTATCAAGTCACATTTTAGTATTACGTACATCCGTATAAAGACAAATCTAAGACAAGAAATTTGGGACGGAGGGAGTAGTTGAAAGTAATCTATAAGAAATCAGTGTCAACCTCTCGCATGTTTTGGTCAAAAGAGGAATTTAGAACCGTAATTTGGCACACTAAAATCACATGCAAGATCACCCAGAAAGTTGTACTACTAGTACTAGTACTGCGTGTTAGATGAAAAAACACGATCAAGATCGAGAAAAAGATCGTCAAGAAGAGATATTACCTGGACTTGCTTAATGAGGGATCCCGGAGAGGGGGACTTGGACAGGGCAAGGGTTTTGAGCTTGTCTGTGGTAGTCTCGGCGGGGTGCTTGCGCTTCTTCATACCATGAGCCTCGACAATTTTGGCCAGAGCCATAGACATCACGTCGGCCGGTGCTCCAGCGTCCATCCAAGAGAGGAAGCTGAGAGAGAAGAGTGAAATGAGGAACGAGATGAGGGAGAAGCGAAGCGAGTGGGGGTTTTCTTCAAGAGAGGAAGCTGAGAGAGAAGAGTGAAATGATGGTTGCTTCATCCGTCCAACTTACTGCTGGAAAGGAGGGGGTTTTATGATTTGACGGCTCATTGGGCATTACTGCAGTGCTTCGATCGGGGTAGTCTACTTTCACTCTACTACGGAGTAATTTAGTGCATGGCTGGTGGACCCAGATGCTGGCTGTCCCACACGTTGGAGAAAGTGAGTAATTTAGTGCATGGCTGGAGGAGGATCCGCATGGTAGAGCGTGTCCACTGTTTTTCTGAAGAAAAAAATGATTACAGCAAGCGTTTCCACTCTTACGACGGAGGAGTGCGAAACACGACAGCCACTTGAACATACACAATGCTCCTACTACTAGGCATGTGGAGTGGTTCATACGTCAATACTACATAATCTTGTTGCTAGTGTAGTAAGATATGACGATAACAAATGATGTTGTGCGCATGTCAACTATATGAACAATAATGTAGTAACATAGTACCGCTTTTTCGACTGTCCGGTCGAGATTGAACAGTGAGATCAGTGTTAACAGAACTAGGTCTATAGCGCACAGAGAGTACGGTGCTACAGTACTCCATGAAGAATGAACCATATGAAGCACGAATAGTGTTAGGCAGGGTGTATGAAGGGTGCACGGGATGGGAGCAAAATTTCCCTTCTCGACCCACTTTTGGGTGTTTGGCAGAGTGCATGAGTCCACACTAGTAGGTTAACACAAATACACTAAGAGGAAACAACTATATTGAGATGAGAATGCAACCAAACACACCCACACGCTTTGTGCTACAGTGACTGATCTGCACCATCTGAGTTTGATCCAACGGTCATGTTACGCCAAGACATGGACATGCCCATGCAGAGGGCGCCTAAACACCACCGAAGTCCCTCTGCATCTCGAGGCGCACGATGTTGGTGATGCAGGGTGCAACCGCCTGCAGAGCCCGCTCCCGGTCGATGGGAGCCAGCTCGTCAAAGATGGCGTCCAATGGCACGAATGGATTCCGGTGACGGGGCCCTGGAAGTATTCGCCCGGCAACGGCGACGGCAGCCTGCAACCCCTCCTTGTCCAGCTCCGCCCCCACCATCGCACGGAGACGGCTAAGCTCCTCGGAGATATAGGTGAAGAAGGAGACCAGGTCAGGAAGCCGCAGCTCGTTGAAGTCGACCTGGTGGTCGAACGGGTTTAGCCCGACGGCCGGCATGGTCGCGCTGGCACGACGGTAGGCATCGCGCAACCGCAACACGTGCATGGAACTTGGTTCACCAAGTGGCTGAGGCGATCCTGGACCTCGTCACGATCGGCATGCTCGCGCTCCAGCCGGCTCCCCTGACAGCCTATCATATCTCCCGCTTTCTGCAGCAACGCCGCCGACGCCTCGAGCATCTTTTTGGTGGACGCCTGCCGCTTTTGAAGCTTTGTGAACTCCCGCACATAACGGAGGAGCATGTCACTCCTCTCCTCCTTGAGCTCACTGAGCTCCACGTCCTTGGCCCTGAGCTCCACGTCCTTGGCCTGGAGCTCCTGTGTCAGGCGCCTCACCTCGGACTCCGTGATCTGCTGCGCCGCCATGGCACCAGGTAGAAGCAATGGGGAGAGGAAGCAAAGGGGGTGAAACGGCTGAAAGGCAATGCAATCTACGGGAAGGCGGAGGGAGCCAGCCGAGGAGCAGGGAATCTTTTGGTTTTCACCATGGTAAAACACCAGTTGACGACTTCTCACATCAGGGAGCAGTGGGTTTTACAGGCGGAGTCATCATGACTAATTGCTGCCGCGCCTGCTCCCATCAATCAAAAAATTAAAAATCCAATTGCGCCTGCTCCCGGCAATCAAAAAATTAAAAATCCTGCCGCACCCAAACACCAGAGCAATGCCGTGGTGGATATTTAAATTTACCTGCCGACAAGTAGATAAAAAAGGGGTGAAAAAACAAATGTCGCAGCGGCCTAGCTAATCGGTCGAACTAGCCCAACTAGCTAGCCACTGTGCTTCACTGATGTACTCGGCGGGAAAGGTGGTCTTTCGTGATTTGACGACTCATTTACTTGCTTTGGTGCTATGACCGAGGAGGGCGCAGAAAACATGCAGTAGGGCGTCCCACGTCAGGAAGAATATATGCGTGCACCACCCGGGAGGACCCCGAAACCATGCGGCAGGGTGTGCCACGTCTCGGCACGGAGGAAAAATGTGCGTGTAAAAAATATACTGTATCAGACATAGTACCTATGGTTCGACCTCGGGACCCAGCCAGTCGGTCGAAAAAACCCCACTAGCCACACAACTTCATCATGCTAACGTGGCACGGAGGATAGATGTGGTTAGCTCCGTCTCGACCAGCCACAACGTCTCTTGTTCTAGGCGATTCTTCTATTTTCCAAGATTTTTTTAGTTGTAATAACACCACGGCAAGCTAGCGCCGCTCTTCGTGTGTGCCCGTGCAAAGGTTAGACGATGGAGAGAAGAGAGATTGAGATCACAGACTTGGAACCCACCAGTAAGTGAGTCAACGGTCATGCACATGTTGACGAGGCACTCCCTATACTCTACTCAATGTAATACTGTATAAAATCAAGTTATGGGACAAAGCCAACAACTGTTGTTGTTTCAGGCTATCGACTTACACTTTGTAGTCCAGTTTGCCAGTTCGAATCTCGTCTTTCATATTTGTTATTTTAGGTCCAAATTTGATTAATGACAAGTGGGACCCCCATGTGTCGTTCTTATATTTCAGTGCAGGATGGTTTTTTTGAACAAACAGTTTGTGCGGTCAGACAAGTAACGGCACGAGTTACACGTATTTTGCAAGTTTACAAACAAAAATGATAGCGGCATAGAATATCACATCCACCCCGCAACTTAGATACTATGGTGATACGAGTTTTTACACCGTTGGAAGTGAGATCCAATGGCTTGGGAGTAGTCTTTGTAATTATGCGCAATTTCCAAACTCTCCAAAGCTTTTTTGCAAATAAAACATTCAGGCCTCGTGTGTGCCACTGCACCTTCGATCCAACGGCTCCCCGTTGCTCATATTAGGTTCTCCCCATAGCTTAATTACCCGCTACGGTGATATGAGCATCTAGGTCGTATGATGAGTGATCAGATGGCACAAGCGTAATACTTATACTTTCTGCGAATTTCCCAAACTCTCTCAGCCGTATATTGCAAAAACATTCAAGCCTCCTACTATGTGCCGTTAGATCTCTGTGAACTTGTATCACCATAGAATCTACGGTGCGGGAGCACCTCATATTTTCCCGTGCGAGAAAACATAAGGTGCTATCGCAACTTGGATGCTATGGTGATACGAGCTTCGAGGTCGTTTGATCTGAGATCCAATGGCATATGAGCAGTCTTTGTGCTTGTAAGGAGTGGCCAAACTCTTTGGGCGCTTTTCTGCAAAAAACCATTCAAACCACCGAGGAGGTGTTGGGTCACAAATCCAATGGCTCCGAAGAGCTTGTATCACCAAAGCATCTAAGGTGTGGTAGCACATGATATTCTTACATACAGGAGAATATGATGTCCTCCTTCATCTTAGATGCTACGGTGATACAAGCTTCGAGGTCGTTGGATATGGGATCCAAGGGCATCTGAGTAGTTTTTGTACAAATTGTGTGCAATTCTCAAACTCATCAAGGTTTCGTGTAAAAATATTAAGACATCATGTGAGCTGCTATATCTCAGATCTACAAGCTCCAAGCAACTCGTATCGGCATATAGCATCTAAGGTATGGGGGCACATGATATTCTCCCAGGGAGGAGGGGTGGGGGTGCACAACCAATCGGTGGTTGGGAGGGTGGGGACAAATATAATCTAAAAAACCCTAAACATAGCTTCACAATTTCATCTAAGGTCGAGAGGTTGACCCCCGACAATCATAGCTCCGCCTAAACACAACATTTGCATGTACTGTAGTACTAGACTTAATATTCATGTTTCAGTTTCATGTTCGTTTTAAATATTGAACTGAGGACCATGCATGTCTTACATTTTACTCCCTTCATTCCTAAATATTAGTCTTTTTTTGAGATTTCAAATGGACTGGCACATACGGATGTATATAGACATATTTTAGAGTCTAGATTCACTCATTTTGCTCCGTATATAGTCACTTGTTGAACTCTCTAAAAGACTAAAATTTAGGAATAGAAGGAGTATTTTTGAATTCGTGTCATACATGCATGGTTTGGTAAAATAGATGCACTATACATATTGGATTGTTGTTGTGTTCGTGCGTGTGTGTCTCTCTATGTGTGTGTGTGGTCATATGGTTGATACATACAAAGTTTTCTCACCTCCACATTGTTCATCTTTTAAATTTGAATTTGCATTGAAAATCTAACTAGGGATACCATGAAATGTGAAATCCATGTCGAGATCACTATATCACAACTCACTCTAATTCAACAACTTGTCATAAATCAATTACCACATTGAGATTAGTATTTGCAAGGAAAATACGGGTATTGTAATACACATAGATTCGCTCAGCAATTTAAAAGGTTCCTTTCGTATTCTCGAATGGTAGGACCCAACGGTGTACCAGCCAGACCTTGGCTCGTGTTGATCCTAAAAAAATAAAAAAATAAAAAAACCGGGCTCATGTCCTTCTGGTGGCGTGCGTGGTAGGCAACCCCAACCAGTCGAGCCTCAGCGTTTCGAGTCGAAATATCTGGCAGCCAGAATTCCAGCCCTATGAAATTCCCCTCATGTCCCCGCTCCATAATGACTACCGATGAACAACGGAGGGATGCTTTAGTAACTAGACAACGTTACCTACGGTGCCGAGCACGGTTCAATTCCCTCTGTCGCCACTCGCCAAGGTCACCCATCAACTGCACTGCCTAGTACTACTACTACTACTACACCAGGATAAGCAGAGAATTGAGCCTGTTTGTTCCTGCCTAGTACTTGAGTTTATATATCAGGAAATGCACTAGTACGGAGGGGTTATCCTTTTACTCCGCATATATAACTTGTCTGAAGTCTAACTAAGCAAAATGTTTGACCAAATCCTTTCTTAAGAAATACAACAGGACAGATGTATGGCTTGAAAATTTATTGCATGATGTAGGTTATGATATTGTTTCGAATCCTGGATCTTAAATTTCAGAAAATCCAAAAGTGACCATAAATTCTTGAAACTGAGGATGGTCACGTGATATGGCACAAATATTACTTCGTAATTTTTTTCTTCAATTTGAGACAAGCTGCTTATGACAAGTTGCACAAATGAAGAGCCAAGGTATTTTGGAACAAAGACCTGTCACATTAAGGCGAACGCTTTCACTATTGAAACCGTGGGCGTTTACGTGCCGCCACGAGTCCCGCTTCTCATCGGCAGGTGCCGCACGAGCAAGCGTGTGAGTCAACGGGAGGCATGTGAGAAGACCACTGCACCGGCTGACAAGGAGGCATGCGAGCAGACCGTTGTGTTGGCTCACCAGGAGGCGAGACCTTTGACCAGGCTCTGCCGCCCACCTTCGTCCCAACTGCTCCCACTTTTAATGTCGCCGGCGCCGCAGTTTAAAGTCAACCCCGCACTACCCGGTATCCCTACAATCTTCTCTCTTCCTCTCCGATTCTCCTGTCGTCTACCTCCAACTAGCCTGACCTAAATGTACGCCATGCCGCATCACGATGGTCTGCCCTTAGTCTTCCAGTTTCCTGAGGAAGACACCCAGTCGGAGTATCAAGAACATAAGGCACTTTGGGACGAGCTTGAACTGGCCTTGCGGGAAGACGCCGCGCCTGTCCCCACTCCTATTCCGGCTCCTGTCGCCCCGACTGTGCCAGCTCCCATCCCTACGGCACTGATGGGCTGGGAGCCGCACATTGTTGCCGAGCTTGATGCCATGGGGTCCCACGAGGTCCCCGCCGACTTTCACGCGCCCGTGCACCTGCCAGTGCATGCGCCTGCGCGTGCACTAACGCGCACGCCCATGCCGGTGCTCGTGCACCTACCAGCGCATGCGCCTGCGCGTGCACTGACGTGCGTGCCCGTGCCGGTGCCCGTGCACATGAATGTCTGCGCTGTGCCATTGACAGCGTGTCAGGACCCCGACTCAATGCCACATCGATCTAGCATGTAACACCTCATATCACTTTGCGTCCTCACGCACGGTATTCCCACGGGTGTCGCCTTACCTTTGCCCGGGACCATTTGCGCCTTTTGGCACACGTATATGATAGTGTCGCTAGTATCCATATGATAAGGAGCCCGGGCTGACATGGCTAGTCGTAAACCCAAAGTGGCACAGACTTACAGGGACAGGCATCCATCACCCAACATCGAACGTGTCGGTCATCAGCGAGTGAATCTGGGCTGTAGCACTGGGCTAGCAGGACTCCGGTAAACCAGGCTGTAGTGGGCTAGCAGGACTCCGGTATTCATCGCGTGACATTTCCTCGAAGGGACAGACACAGGAACGAAGAAGGACACATGCCGGCCAGCCTAAGTGTTCCGGAGCAGTAGCAAGCTACCATGGCTCAGTGGAAGCACTAGGAGACATTTCCCGGTAAGAGAGGCTACTAAGGATAAACAACTAGATAGTCAGATCCCACACATACCAAGCATTTCAATCATACACACAATATGATCGATATGTGCAAATACAACAATGCATCACAACATGACTCTAGAACACAAGTACTTTATTTAAAGGCTCAGAGAGCCATACATAGCATACACACAAGTACGGGTCACACGACCCACATTCAAGTCATACAAGCATACAAGCCAACAACGGAAGTAACTTGTCTAAGTACAGACAACTAGTAAAATAAAAGAGGATTGGGTAAGCCTAGCTATACTACATGGTCCTTCACAAGCTCAGGATCACCACCTGGGCCTTAGTCTACTCATCGATGTCAACGTCTACGAAGAACCCGTCAGAAGGGGTTGTAGCATCTTCTATAAAATGTAAATTAAAGCAACATGAGTGCAAAGGTACTCAGCAAGACTTACATCAGATCCTACATACATGCACATTATCAAGAAGGGTTTGTGGGGTTATTGCAACAAGCCAGCTTTGACTCTTGGCTAAGCTATCATACGAGACTCCAACTTGAAATGGTTTTGCACACTCGAGTCCACTACTCGCCACTTCAATACACTACCGAGGATCCACCTCCGTCCTCCTACGGGAGAGCCATCCTCGGCACTCACGCTTATCTTGAGGCTTTTAGTAGTTTCCATTTACTTGTCTATGAACTGTATAGGCAACCAAGTAGTCCTTTACCGCGGACGCGGCTATTCGAATAGATGATGTTAACCCTGCAGAGGTGTACTTCTTCATACATGTTTCCACCACTTAGCGTCTGCACACGACATGTGCTCGGCAGACTTCAAGCGAAAGCCGACGTGGGTGTAGACCACGACCTACCTAAACACCTAAGTCTCTAGTCCAGGTTTATCGTCTATTTAGGTTCCATCCGCAGGGAGTCCGGCCGAGGTTTCCACATACAGCCCCGAACGATGTGAACAGGGTTCCAAGACACCTAACGGGTGCCCGGTGTACCCGGCCACGTACCTACCGCATCACAGCCCACCCCGCGGTCAGCGCTGTCCACGACCTCCAGTAGGCTACAAACACTAGAAACTACTTGCAACTCCTGGACAGAGAACTAGGGTGAATAAGAAGTCGAGCGGGGTCATATTTCAGGGCCCAATGTATGGTAGTAGCTGAATATTAAATCACACATACAGATCTCAGTGCTTAAGGACGGCTTCAATGAAACAACCCACCATGTACTCGTACATGGCCTCTCATCGATACCTTTACCAATTCGTGTTCAACACATCACTCTCATACTGACATGATCATTTCACTCTAGCCCATCACCTAGATGAACCAGACCTGACACGACTCTAAGCATAGCAGGCATAGCAAGGTAGGAACAACACACACACATGGCTCAATCAACTCCTACACATGCTAGTGGGTTTCATCTATTTACTGTGGCAATGACAGGTCATGCAGGGGAAATGGGTTCAACTACCGCAGCACATAGCAGTTTGAATCGCGTTGTCTTAATGCAGTAAAAGAGAGCAGGAGCGAGAACATGGGATTGTATCGATATGATCAAATGGTTGGTTGCTTGCCTGATGGGTCGGTGCACTAGTATTGTTCTTCGTTGGGGTAATCACGGTACTCCTCGGGGGCAGGACCTGCCGCAGAGAGCACCGATACACAATCATCACCAAACAATATGCAACAATATGATGCATGCATGAGACATGGCAAAATGAGTGTATTGGGCTAATGCAACTAAGACCAGATGGGTTTGAACTATTTTGAACCAAAGGTTCAAGTTTCAAACTCATAAGTGGCCCTTTTAAGTGATTAATCTTGTTCTTTACTAAACAGCAGGTTAGCTTGATTAAACATGCATGAAACCAGTACAGATGGATAGATTGGATTTTTCTGATCATTTTTCATATATAACACTTTGCATTTGGAGCTACAGATTAATTTCTATGATTTTTTGAAGTTTGTGGTATTTTCTGGAATTTCCTGTGTAATAATAATTCCAGTAAATAACTTACTGCGTCAGCATTACGTCAGGATGACGTCAGTGGTCAACGGAGCTAGTCCAGGTCAAACTGACTAGTGGGTCCGCGTGTCAGTAGTTATTTAAACTAACTAAATTTAGTTAGTGCTAATCTAAGTTAATTAGCAGAACAGGCCCCACTTGTCATAGACTCAAGGGGAGTCAACCTGGGCCCACCCGTTCAAGTCAACGGGGTCAAACCCATCGGCGTTTAGCAGCCGGCGAGGCCAGACGCGTCAGTGGAAGTGCATCTATAGGCGCGGGGAGCGAGCCGCGTCGTTTGGTGGCAGTGGTGGAGCTCGGGGTGGCCGGGAACATCGCCGGCGACGACCTTGGCGGTCGCCGGAGTTCGGGTGAGGTCGAACCCGAGGCTACCACTACTAGGGAAAATCTTATACACAGAACTTTAGCAGTAGCATGGGTCAGAAAAGCACGCCGGTGCTAATTAGCAGTAGCGCGCCTGAGGAAACCGCGCTGCAGATAAAGATCTAGCAGTAGCGCGTATTGCTGCAAACACGTTGCTACTAAAATTCCCACGGCTTAGCCGATAGTCTACACATAGTAGTAGCGATCTATGACGAACCGTGCTACCACTAGTTTATTTGTAGCAGCGCGTTTTAATATAAACTCGCTACTGCTAAAGGTTATAAAATTAAATGGAAAGAAAATGGAAATGTAATTGAAAATGAAAGAAATAGAATAAGGTTAAAGGAAAAAAAATAAAATGTGAAGAAAACTAAATGAAAAAGGGAAAAAAGAGAGAAAGGAGTAGCAGTAGCGTGTATCACAGAACGCGCTGTAGCTAAGATAGCAGCAGCGCTTTTCCACGAACGCGCTACTGCTACTTCTGACTTAACCACGGGGTTCGTCCTTCCCCACGCGGCCACTTCCCCCAAATCCAACTCTCTCCACTGTAGCCGCCGCCGTCGCCCGTCGGCCGCCGCGCGCTCTCCGCACCCTCTACGCCGCCCCGACCCTAGATTCAACGCCGCCCCCGCCCCCGACCTCAACGCCGCCCCGGACGCCGCCCCGACCCCGACCTCGACGCCGGCCGCCATCCGCCGCGCGCCCGAGCCCC
>NC_041385.1:250220788-250237213 GCF_002162155.2 Triticum dicoccoides
TCCCTCGTCGCAGGCACCCGAGGTGAGCACGCCCGCTCCTCCCTCTCCCCTACCTCTGCCTAGGGTTTCTTTATATTTTAGTTGCATCAAATTAGTTAGGGTTCATGTAAGAGTGGAAACAAATCGGATGCGGATGCGGCTCAAATGAGTTAGGGTTCATGTAAGGGTGAAAACGAATCAAATTTCTAAGATGAATCATAATACGAGTAAAATTTGACCACTTATTTCACTTTATAGTTGGATAATTGAAATATCCGCTACCACTTTCCACCCCTATAGGTTCATCAAATTAGATGGTAATTAGGGCAGTAGTTCCTAGGTACTAATTAGTTAGTAAGAACTAGGTACTAATTAGGTACTAGAATATTTTTATTTATAGTAAGTTTATTTTTAGTAAGAACTAGTTGAATTAATAGAACTAGTTAGTAAGAACTTGTATCTATTTTTTAGTTAAAGCAATTTTCCCGCCTCGACGTGGACGATGCCTATCCCGCATCCTCGTCATCGAGTCGGTGGAGGATGACACCTGCTTGACCAGATCGGCCATGTCCGGGACTGGGCTCCGCTGGGGTGGTACTGGGAGGCGCTACCTACCGGGGGGTGCAGGTTGGTGAGGAGCCAGCCTGTCGTTGACCCGAACCTTCTTTGGTGGCGGTCGCGTGGGCCAGTGACGATCCAGAGGCTCGAGGACTCTGCGGAGGTGGTGCGTCATCGTGTCAGTGAGGAGGACGCGCACGTCCGTCGCTACTTGTTTGCGTTGGAGCACAGGCCGTTCTCCAATACCTGGAAGGTTCTTCGGGGATCTCACTGGAGCTATGATCCCATGATGGTTCCTTCTCTGTGGGTGTCCACCGCCCGCGCCGATACCCGTCGTGTGCTAGGGTTTTAGTTGTATTAGTGATGTTATATGTATGACACTATTCGTGATGTATTAGTGATAATATTCGACGATGTACGGACGCATGAGATGATTTACTTTTGCTTATTGAATGCATGCTAATTTGAGTCCTATAAGATATTTTGAAATGTATATCTTGTGTTGCTCAATATCCAAGTGGTCGGTCATGTTTGCAGGTTACACGTCCGAGTGGCCTATGTTTTGCCGGAGTGTTGACTCATTTCCGCTCCGGCAAATTTCAGGCGCTCGATATGTCCTATTTTAGCAAAGGTCATGCCGGATTTTTCCGTGAATTTTGGCATGACTTGTGCTAGAATATGTAGGAAATATTGACTGCCCCGGATTTGTGTGTTGAGTATCTTGGTAGTTGTCTTCGATTGATTTTCAATTAATGTTTTAACTATGAACATAGGAAATGTCTGACGATGAAAAGGATTTTGGTATTTGCAAATACTGCGAAGATGAGCGCGACCTGTGCGACAAAATCTTCCTAGATGATGATAGGCGCTTCAGCATCAAGCTGGACGAGAACTTCGAAGTGGATACAGTAAGTCACAACGACAAGTCTTTTTTCGTAATTAAGCATGACATCTGCTTCATTTGCTTCAACTTATATTTTTTACTATTCTACTAGCGTATCCCCTGCCATGGAAGAGTTTTTGTATTGGATAAGATAGGTTTCAGTCATAGTACGGAGGAAAAGAAAGTTTACTTGAAGACTGAGCATGGTTATATTTTCCATGCAAAATTATACAATTCAGACGACTACACCTATTTTGGATGCAAAACATGGCGAGCACTATGCAAGACTTATGCATTTGAACCTGATATGGTTATCACCTTTGATATTCGTCCGGAAGATGATATTGAAGGTAATACCGACATCTGGGTCGATGTGCAGACGCCTCCAGTTATACCATTATGTAAGTTTCTCAACCATATTTATGTCTTTGATATTATTTATTCAAAAATAGTTGACAACTAATTTGTATTGTCAGCTTATTTCGGTGCAAGCAAACATGTCTAGCGCTTGGTAGACAGGACCGTATACTGTCCTGGGGCTGAACTCAACTGCGAGGAGCTCAGTCATTATGTTTCATGGCTTGAGGATCTTGATACTGTCAAGACAAATTTTCTTCCTGCATTTAGAAATGTTAGTACTGAAAATGTGCGACCAATAGTGTTCGTAATGAACTAGGGTTACATCTATTTAGGAAGGATGGTAAGATTTTTACTATTTGTCATCAGTGCATCTTTTCCATACATTATTTTTGAAGCTAAACTTCATTGCTAAGTATGTTACCATACGATGTTCTTCAACAGGGACTCCCGATGAATGTTGTGCCTTATGGGATCGAGACTAAAGGTACCATGAGTATTATCAGCTTACGGCCAAGATATCCTACAGATTACTTTAGTGCATTCAAGATTAGCGACGGATGCTTAATAGTGCAAGACTGGACCAAATATGTGATGGGGGAGCGCAGAGAAGTACTAGGGGGCAGCAAACAGATGCGCTATCCACGATTAGGAGACAGGTTCATCTGCATGCTCCAGTTTGATCAAGGAGGAGAGCTATACATGTTTTATGTTATTTTACCTAAGAGAGAGCAGCAGGAGTGATTAGCTAGCTAGAAATGAGTTTGAGGATGATGATGTGCTACACTATTACTATGATGATAAAATAGCTAGTGTTGGTGGTAATGACTATGATGATTATTATTAGCTAGTGTTAGTGGTGATTAAATAAATATTGTTGGTGGTAATGATTATGATGATGATTAAATAGCTTGTGCTGGCGGATTAGATTCAAGTGGAGGCAACATGTGGTGCACATCGAAAGTACTACTAGTCCAAACTAGATCAAGTTTGGATTAGTAGTATACTTTTGACATGCACCACACATTGCCTCCACTTGAACCTAATGATGTAAACCTCATAACTGGTATTGTACCAATATTTGTACGATGGCGCATAAATACACTAAAAAAATAAAAAAAATAAAAATACTAGTAGCGATGGACAGAAAACACGTTGCAAGTAGTTACCTTAGCAGTAGCGTGGTACTGAACAAACGCTGCAGCTATTTGTCCTAGCAGTAGCGCATGCGGGCACGCGTTACTGCTAAGCAATAGCTGTAGCGCCTTATTAGTAGCGCGGCCTCCCGCGCTACTAGTGGACACAAAACCCGCGCTACTGCTAGGGTTTTCCCTAGTAGTGTACGGGGCACGGTGAGGCGCGTGGAGTGGCGCGTTGGACGCCTGCGAGTGCGGTGAGTGTGTTGGACACGGTGGTGTGGCCGGTGGGTGTCGGTGACGAGCTCGGTGGCGGCGCGTGTGGTGAAGGTTCGTCTGCTCGCTGTGGTGCACGAGAGCGAGAAAGGAAAGGGGGAGAAGGTAGCTGGGCTCACGGCGGTCTCGAGGGAGCAGACGGCGCGGTCGGGGACGAGCTGGTGCGGCGGTGACGGTGAAAGGGATCTCTGGCGGTGGCGGGGTCGGACGAGGTTGGTGCAGAGGCCTCGAGGCAACCGAGCGCTCGGGGCTCGGCTAGCTCGAAGGAGAGGAGGGCGGCGGAGCTCCTGGACACGGTGGCGCAGCGCAGGGACAACGGGGAGTGCGAGCTTCATGGTGGTGCGGGCGCGGCAGCGTTGGCCATGGAACGGAAGCGCGAGGGACAGAGGCAGGGGGAGAATGGGCGTGTCCAGAGGGGTCGGGGCGCAACATGGAGGTCGTCCAGGCCAGCAAGGCGGCGAGGGGAGGAAGCAGGGCAACGAGCAGCTACGTGGCGCGCGCTGAAGTCGCCGTCGAGCACCTGCCTGCCTGCCTGGCCACGTCAAGCAGCTCGCTGGAGCGGCTGCTGGGCTGGGCCGGCTAGGTGGGCCGGCTGGTGGGCTGCCAGGTTAGTTCCCTCTCTCTCTTTTTATTTCTGTTTTCTTTTTTTTTCTGTAACTTTGTGGACTTTCTAAAAATACCTAAGCAACTCCAAAAATCCCCAAACTGCTCATGCCCACTGTTTAGAATATAAACAACATGGAACATTTTAGTTCAGGATTATTTGGACATTTAAAATATTTTATAGATTTTAAACGTCCAAATTCAAATACTTATGATTTAATTCACAGACCTTAGGATGACCTAGAAAATTGTGCACCACTTTTGGCAGAGGTTCTGAACCAAGACAAAAATGATGGACATTTTAGAAGGGCATTTCAGGTTCATTGAAAATATTTTTTAGTAAACCCTAGTTGGATTCAGAGGGGGCTGGGGGTTCTGTCATCCCCATTTCAAGTTTATGTTGAATGGAATAGACATGATGCAACACTCTAATGCATGAACTAGCTAGGGTGTGACAACTCACCCCCACTCAAAAGAATCTCGTCCCGAGATTTAGGTTCCTCCGGGAAGAAGGCGGGATACTCAAGTCGAAGACGATCCTCCCTTTCCCAAGTTGCTTCCTTCTCCGAATGGTGCAACCATTGAACCTTGAGAAACTTGATATTATGGCGTCGAGTGGTACGCTCGGCTTGATCGAGGATACGAACGGGGTACTCTTGATACGTGAGATTATCTTGAAGATCAAGCATTTCGTGGTCCACTCCACGGATAGGATCCGAGAAGCAACGCCTGAGTTGAGAGACGTGGAAGACATCGTGGACTCTGGAGAGATGCGGAGGTTGTTCTAATTGGTAGGCAACTTCTCCTCACTTGGCAAGAATGCGAAAAGGTCCTATGTAGCGAGGAGCCAATTTGCCTTTGATACCGAAACGATGGGTTCCCTTCAGAGGAGTAACCCGAAGGTAAGCCTTCTCGTCAACCTCAAAAGTCATAGCCTTATGTTTTCGGTCATATTGACTCTTTTGACGAGATTGGGCTGTTTTCAACTTTTCACGAACGATGCGAACTTGCTCTTCTGCTTCCTGGATCATATCCGGGCCAAAGAATTGTCTTTCCCCGGTTTCTGACCAGTTAAGAGGCGTTCGACACCTTCGTCCATAGAGAACTTCAAAAGGGGCTTTACCCAAGCTAGATTGATAGCTGTTGTTATAAGCAAATTCAACAAATGGAAGGCATTTCTCCCAATCCATTCCGAATGAGATAACAGAAGCTCGAAGCATGTCTTCTAGAATCTGGTTGACGCGCTCTACTTGACCACTTGATTGAGGGTGAAAGGCAGTGCTAAAGGAAAGGCGGGTTCCCATAGCATTTTGGAAACTTTCCCAAAATCGAGAGGTGAAGAGACTTCCTCGATCCGAGTTAATTTCCAATGGAACACCATGGAGGGACACTATTCGGGAGATGTACAAGTCTGCTAACTGACTAGCAGTTATACTCTCGTGAAAAGGCAAGAAATGGGCCACTTTAGAAAGACGATCGATAACTACGAAGATAGCATTATTCCCTCTCTTGGTCCTGGGAAAACCGGTGATGAAATCCATACCAATTTTATCCCATTTCCATTCAGGAATAGCTAAGGGTTGAAGGGTGCCAGCAGGCCGTTGATGCTCTACTTTTACACGACGACAGACGTCGCAATTAGCAACAAACTAAGCAATGTCTCTCTTCATCCTAGTCCACCAGAACCTCTGGTGTAGGTCCTGATACATCTTAGTGCTACCGGGATGAATGGTGAGAGGAGATTCATGAGCTTCCTTAAGGATCAACTGCCGTAAATGTTGGTTCTTGGGAACCACTAGACGGTTCTCAAAGTACACAACACCATGATCATTTGTAGAGAAACATTTAGCATCTCCACTAGCAATGTTCTCCTTGATCCGAGATATTCCTTTATCTCGTTTTTGGGCAGCGATGATTTGATCCGTAAGAGTAGGTTTCGCCACCAAGGTGGAAAGGAATCCTTGAGGAACGATGTGAAGGTTAAGCTTCCGAAATTCATCGTGGAGAAGTGGTTGACTTTGTTGCAACATCAAATTGTTGCAATAAGATTTACGACTTAGCGCATCAGCCATGACGTTGGCTTTTCCCGGGGTGTAAGTTATCCCTAAGTCGAAATCTGTGATCAACTCGACCCAACGTCTTTGCTTGAGATTCAAATCCGGTTGGGTGAATATGTACTTCAGACTTTGGTGATCAGTGAAGATTTCACAGCGATTACCAAGGAGGTAATGTCGCCAGGTTTTGAGTCCATGGACTATAGCTGCAAGCTCTAGATCATGAGTAGGGTAATTTTCCTCATGTGGTTGTAATTGCCGTGAAGCATAAGCAATTACATGTCGATCTTGCATGAGAATACAACCTAGTCCTTGTCGCGAGGCATCGCAATAGATAACAAAGTCCTTGGAGAAGTCTGGTGGTACCAGTACGGGAGCAGAAGTCAGGCATCTTTTCAGTTCCTGGAAACTGTGCTCACATTGTGGAGTCCACTCGAACTTTTTATCTTTCTTGAGGAGTTCAGTTAGAGGTTTAGCAACTTTGGAGAAATTCTCGACAAAGCGACGCCAATAGCTCGCTAAGCCAAGGAAACTCCAAACTTTCTTGACCGATTCAGGTGGAGACCAATTAAAGACGGCTTGAACTCGCTCGGGATTGACAACAATACCTTTACCAGAGATTACATGTCCTAGATAGGTCACTTCTGGCAACCAAAATTCGCATTTAGAGAACTTGGCATAAAGGCGATGCTCTCGAAGTTTCATCAACACTAGTCTTAGATGCTCGGCATGTTCTTCCTCATTCTTGGAGTAGATAAGTATATCATCGAGGTAAACCACGATGAATTTATCCAAATACTCCATGAAGATTGAGCTCATTAACCGAGAGAAGGTGGCTGGAGCGTTGGTTAAACCGAAGGACATGACAGTGTACTCGTATTGGCCGTAACGAGTAACAAAGGCCGTTTTGGGAATGTCCCCATTCCTGATTTTGATTTGATGGTAGCCCAACCTCAAATCCATCTTGGAAAAGACTGAGGATCCAGCGAGCTGATCATACAGGTCGTTGATCCTGGGGAGCGGATACTTGTTCTTTATTGTGACCAAGTTGACGGGTCGATAATCTACAACCATCCGGTCCGTACCATCCTTCTTCTTGACGAAGAGGACGGGGCAAGCCCATGGAGATGAACTAGGACGGATGAAACCCTTTTTCGAGGACTCATCGAGTTGTTTCTTAAGCTCGGCTAGTTCTAGTGGTGCCATCTTATAGGGTCTTCTAGAAATTGGGACAGTTCCTGGAATGAGATCTATCACGAACTCGACATCTCTGTCAGGTGGGACACCTGGCAATTCTTCTGGAAAGACATCCGGAAAGTCACGGACTACCGGAACGTCTTCGAGGTCTGGCAGGGGACTGGCATTAAGAGAATATAGTTGTCGCTTGGCTACTCGGGTCAAGACATTGACTATCTTTCCTGAAGGGTGCATAAGTTGAATAGTCCTAGAGAAGCAATCAATCTTGGCATGATGGGCTGACATCCAGTCCATACCCAAGATGATATTAATATCCGAAGATTTGAGAGCTATCAATGATGAAAGGAAAACAAGTCTGTCAACTTGGATTTCATTCCCATGGCTTACTCTAGAGGTTTGCCATCTAGAACCAGGAGTAGAAATTTCCATGGTGGAAGGCATGTCACCGAATGCGGTGTTATGCAAGTGAGCATAGTTTTCGGATATGAATTAATGAGATGCTCTAGTATCAAAAAGAACAGATGCCGGGTGGCAATTAACAAGGAGCGTACCGAGAACGACGTTGGGATCCTATTGAGCCTCTTCAGCTGAGACACAATTCACATGGCCACGTGCAGTGGTGGCCGGCTTGGCGTAGTACACCTTCCCTGCTGGCTTGCCATGGCCGACAGCCTTTCCAGACTGGTTGGGGTTGGTCTGGGGACACTCACGCATGTAGTGGCCCGATTCCCCACACTTGAAGCACGTCATGGAGCTAGTGCGTGGAGGAGCATTGTTGGTTGGCCCACCATAGGGCATAGCTGGTGCATATTGCTGCGCTGGACGAGGCGCCTGATAGGATGGCCTCGGTGTGAACCTGGGTGGCAGGGCAGTGTTAGGCACCCACACCCGGCGCTTCTGTGGTCCAGCACCGGATGAGGAACCCAAGTCACGGCCATGCTTGCGTGTTGCTTTGAAATCAGTCTGACCCGTCTCAGCACTGATGGCTTTGTTCACAAGCTTCTGAAAAGAGGTGCACTCATGCAGACGGAGATCTCGGCGAAGCTCAGGGCTAAGTCCCTTGCGGAACCTTGCCTGCTTCTTGGCATCGGTGGAGACTTCTTTAGTGTCATAGCGTGCTAGGTTACCGAACTCCCTCCTGTAAGCGTCCACAGAGAGTCGACCTTGGGTGAAATTGCAGAACTCCTCACGTTTACGGTCCATAAGACCCTCCGGAATGTGATGTTCATGGAAAGCCTCACTAAATTCTGCCCAAGTAGTGACATGACCAGCTGGGCGCATGGCTTCATAGTTCTCCCACCAGAGACTAGCGGGGCCTTCGAGATGATATGCAGCAAAGGTGACCTTATCAGCCTCAGCTACGAGTGCAGAACATAGCTTGTGAGTAAGGCCGCGAAGCCAGTCATCGGCGTCGAGAGGCTCGACGGAGTGGTGGAAGGTGGGTGGATGTAACTTGATGAAGTCGCTGAGCGACACCAAGTTATTCCTCTGGTGCTGTGCTGTGTTCTGTTCGATGCGCTCCAACAAACGGTTGGTCTCCCGCTTGTTTCTCTCAGCCTCCAGCATAACCTCGGCCAGAGAAGGAGGGTGAGGCAGGTTTGCTTCCCCAACTCTGCTGCTTTCGGCCTGCTTTGGGGGAGCAGGGTTGTTGCGGGTGTTGACCATCCTAGGAAAACAAGACAATGGTTTAGTCCAGGATGATAAGATTCTGACATAGAAATGTAGAATGTAATGAATAACTCGGAATGCAAGATGATCATCCGTATGACATGGTAGATACAGAAACTGCTTCTTTGATTCCATCATCATACACACCATACAAGGTTTAGTACAAAACCAAACAAAGTACTACTACGATGAAAGGAAGATTACATCTCATCGGAGGCATTCCAAGCTCCTATACATTATTTTTTCTACACCTCCAGAATTGATACCCACTAAGTCATATTCCACAGGTCACGCAGGACGGTGGAAATACAACTATTACAATACTAGTGAAACTACTACTAACTCAGACAGCTCTGTAGTAGTCCTCATAGAAGTCACCACCATAGACTGGAAGCTCAACGTGACCATCCGAAAACAGACGGTCCTGAGGAGCTTGTGGACCATAGGGGCTAGGATGAGGTCTTGGACCAACAAACGGTGGCCTGCGGGGACCACGGGGTGGGGTGATGCCTCCCACATCATGCCAATCCACCATGTCTGGCAGAGCAGCTCTCACAGGATACAGATCCCTCGTATCCATACATCCAGCTTGCACAGCCGGTGCAAACCGAGTCAAAGTGGCCCAATGATCAGCACGAGTGTTGAAAAGCTCCAGTCTCAAGGCCCGATTCTCTCGGTCCTTATCCTCGAGCATCTCGGCAGTGGTGCGAGTTAGTGAGTCCTCCTGTGTGGAGTTAGCATAGATAGCATGGAGATACCCTTGCGCTCCCGGGAGTGAAGCTGGCATATAACAGAAGTCGGTGTTCCGAAGTAGGCCAGTCCTGACTCGCATGATGGTCATCATAGAAAAGGCAACATCCTGCACAGCCATCTCAATAGTAACCCCGAGTCCATAGGAAAAGTGGAGGGGCTTGGTAGATCCAGGATAAGAGGGAAATATCCTGATAGTGCAGAGATATTGGCTTTGATTAAAGTCTCGGAACTGCTCTTCGACAGTGTATTCGGGATACCAACGGTAACCCGTCTCGATCATTACCCGGACTAACATAGCCGTATGACTGGGCACATCGAGGCACCGGGTCAGGCTAACCACTTGGTTTTGAGCACGAGTGGCCATCTGAAAGCACAACCACAATGCAAAGGCATTAGAATTTATAGGGAAAATCGGACAACACAACAGCTGTAAATGCTCAGAAACAGATTTGAGACATTCACAACAGATTGCAAAACCACTCAACAACATCATATCAAGGATCTGATTCAACTGATAACATACTTAGGTGGTAGAAACTGAACTAGGTTTGTAATCATCAAACCTATAAGGTACTACTGATTAGTAACACGTGAACCTGATAGAGAGAAGAGATCCTAATCCTTAACCCCCGGTGGAAGAATGGACTGACTCAGATCAGAATGCCATGAGGTAAAGGAGTAAAAGGAGCCTTACGTACCATCCCACAATCAATTCCCCTACATATAACTAAAGCATTTCTAGACTCAACATCGACCAGTTTGGCTTGGAGAACCTACAGGCAGTCCGGCTCTGATGCCAACGGTGTCAGGACCCCGACTCAATGCCACATCGATCTAGCATGTAACACCTCATATCACTTTGCGGCCTCACGCACGGTATTCCCATGGGTGTCGCCTTACCTTTGCCCGGGACCGTTTGCGCCTTTTGGCACACGTATATGATAGTGTTGCTAGCATCCATATGATAAAGAGCCCGGGCTGACATGGCTAGTCGTAAACCCAAAGTGGCATAGACTTACAAGGACAGGCATCCATGACCCAGCATCGAACGTGTCGATCATCAGTGAGTGAATCCGTGTTGTAGCACTGGGCTAGCAGGACTCCGATAAACCGGGCTGTAGCGGGCTAGCAGGACTCCGGTATTCATCGCGTGACATTTCCTCGAAGGGACAGACACATGAACAAAGAAGGACACATGCCGGCCAGCCTAAGTGTTCCGGAGCAGTAGCAACCTACCATGGCTCAGTGGAAGCACTAGGAGACATTTCCCGGTAAGAGAGGCTACTAAGGATAAACAACTAGATAGTCAGATCCCACACATACCAAGCATTTCAATCATACACACAATATGCTCGATATGTGGAAATACAACAAGGCATCACAACATGACTCTACAACACAAGTACTTTATTTAAAGGCTCAGAGAGCCATACATAGCATACACACAAGTACGGGTCACATGACCCACATCAAGTCATACAAGAATACAAGCCAACAGCGGAAGTAACTTGTCTGAGTACAGACAACTAGTAAAATAAAAGAGGCTTGGGTAAGCCTAGCTATACTACATGGTCCTTCACAAGCTCAGGATCACCACCTGGGCCTCAGTCTACTCATCGATGTCAACGTCTATGAAGAACCCGTCAGAAGGGGTTGTAGCATCTTCTGTAAAATGTAAATTAAAGCAACATGAGTGCAAAGGTACTCAGCAAGACTTACATCAGATCCTACATACATGCACATTATCAAGAAGGGTTGGTGGGGTTATTGCAGCAAGCCAGCTTTGACTCTTGGGTAAGCTATCCTACGAGACTCCAACTTGAAATGGTTTTGCGCACTCGAGTCCACTACTCGCCACTTCAATACACTACCGAGGATCCACCCCCGTCCTCCTACGGGAGTGCCATCCTCAGCACTCACGCTTATCTTGAGGCTTTTAGTAGTTTCCATTTACTTGTCTATGAACTATATAGGCAACCAAGTAGTCCTTTACCGCGGACGCGGCTATTCGAATAGATTATGTTAACCCTGCAGGGGTGTACTTCTTCATACATGTTTCCACCACTTAGCGTCTGCACACGACATGTGCTCGGCAGACTTCAAGCGAAAGCCTATGTGGGTGTAGACCATGACCTACCTAAACACCTAAGTCTCTAGTCTAGGTTTATCGCTTATTCAGGTTCCATCCACAGGGAGTCCGGCCGAGGTTTCCACATACGGCCCTGAACGATGTGAACAGGGTTCCGAGACACCTAACGAGTGCCCGGTGTACCCGACCACGTACCTACCGCATCACAGCCCACCCCACGGTCAGCGCTGTCCACGGCCTCTAGTAGGCTACAAACACCAGAAACTACTTGCAACTCCTGGACAGAGAACTAGGGTGAATAAGAAGTCGAGCGGGGTCATATTTCAGGGCCCAATGTATGGTAGTAGCTGAATCTTAAATCACACATACAGATCTCAGTGCTTAAGGACAGCTTCAATGAAACAACCCACCATGTACTCGTACATGGCCTCTCATCGATACCTTTACCAATTCGTGTTCAACACATCACTCTCATACTGACATGATCAGTTCACTCTAGCCCATCACCCAGATGAACCAGACCTGACACGACTCTAAGCATAGTAGGCATAGCAAGGTAGGAACAACACACACACATGGCTCAATCAACTCCTACACATGCTAGTGGGTTTTATCTAGTTACTGTGGCAATGACAGGTCATGCAGAGGAAATGGGTTCAACTACCGTAGCACACAGCAGTTTGAATCGCGTTGTCTTAATGCAGTAAAAGAGAGCAGGTGCGAGAACATGGGATTGTATCGATATGATCAAATGGTTGGTTGCTTGCCTGATGGGTCGGTGCACTAGTATTGTTCTTCGTTGGGGTAATCACGGTACTCCTCGGGGGCAGGACCTGCCGCAGAGAGCACCGATACACAATCATCACCAAACAATATGCAACAATATGATGCATGCATGAGACATGGCAAAATGAGTGTATTGGGCTAATGCAACTAAGACCAGATGGGTTTGAACTATTTTGAACCAAAGGTTCAAGTTTCAAACTCATAAGTGGCCCTTTTAAGTGATTAATCTTGTTCTGTACTAAACAGCAGGTTAGCTTGATTAAACATGCATGAAACCAGTACAGATGGATAGATTGGATTTTTTCTGATCATTTTTCATATATAACACTTTGCATTTGGAGCTATGGATTAAT
The DNA here is from genome assembly GCF_002162155.2 of Triticum dicoccoides. Lineage (NCBI taxonomy): Eukaryota > Viridiplantae > Streptophyta > Magnoliopsida > Poales > Poaceae > Triticum > Triticum dicoccoides. Next base: position 250,233,481 of record NC_041385.1, read on the forward strand.
TTCTATGATTTTTTGAAGTTTGTGGTATTTTCTGGAATTTCCTGTGTAATAATAATTCCAGTAAATAACTTACTGCGTCAGCATTACGTCAGGATGACGTCAGTGGTCAACGGAGCTGGTCCAGGTCAAACTGACTAGTGGGTCCGCGTGTCAGTAGTTATTTAAACTAACTAAATTTAGTTAGTGCTAATCTAAGTTAATTAGCAGAACGGGCCCCACTTGTCATAGACTCAGGGGGAGTCAACCTGGGCCCACCCGATCAAGTTAACGGGGTCAAACCCGCCGGCGTTTAGCCGCTGGCGAGGCCAGACACGGCGGTGGAATTGCATCTACAGGGCGCGGGGAGCGAGCCGCGTTGTTTGGTGGCAGTGGTGGAGCTCGGGGTGGCCGGGAACATCGCCGGCGACGACCTTGGCGGTTGCCGGAGTTCAGGTGAGGTCGAACCGGAGGCTACAGGGCACAGTGAGGTGCGTGGAGTGGCGCGTTGGACGCCTGTGAGTGCGGTGAGTGTGTTGGACACAGTGGTGTGGCCGGTGGGTGGCCAGAGTCACGTCGGCGACGAGCTCGGCGGCGGCGCGTGCGGTGAAGCTTCGTGTGCTCGCTGTGGTGAACGAGAGTGAGAAAGGAAAGGGGGAGAAGGTAGCTGGGCTCACGGCGGTCTCGAGGGAGCAGACGGCGCGGTCGGGGACGAGCTGGTGCGGCGGCGATGGCGAAAGGGATCTCCGGCGGTGGCGGGGTCGGACGAGGTTGGTGCAGAGGCCTCAAGGCAAGCGAGCGCTCGGGGCTCGGCTAACTCGAAGGAGAGGAGGGCGGTGGAGCTCCTGGACATGGTGGCGCAGCGCAGGGACGACGGGGAGCTCGAGCTTCATGGTGGTGCGGGCGCGGCAGCGTCGGCCATGGAATGGGAGAGCGAGGGAGAGAGGCAGGGGGAGAATGGGCGTGTCCAGAGGGGTCGGGGCGCGACGTGGAGGTCGTCCAGGCCAGCAGGACGGCGAGGGGAGGAAGCAGGGCGGCGAGCAGCTGCGTGGCGCGCGCTGAAGTCGCCGTCGAGCACCTGCCTGCCTGGCTGGCCACATCAAGCAGCTCGCTGGAGCGGCTGCTGGGCTGGGCCGGCTAGGTGGGCCGGCTGGTGGGCTGCCAGGTTAGTTCCCTCTCTCTCTTTTTATTTCTGTTTTCTATTTTTTTTCTGTAACTTTGTGGACTTTCTAAAAATACCTAAGCAACTCCAAAAATCCCCAAACTGCTGATGCCCACTGTTTAGAATATAAACAACATGGAACATTTTAGTTTAGGATTATTTGGACATTTAAAATATTTTATAGATTTTAAACGTCCAAATTCAAATACTTATGATTTAATTCACAGACCTTAGGATTACCTAGAAAATTGTGCACCACTTTTGGCAGAGGTTCTGAACCAAGACAAAAATGATGGACATTTTAGAAGGGCATTTCAGGTTCATTGAAAATATTTTTTAGTAAACCCTAGTTGGATTCAGAGGGGCTGGGGGTTCTGTCATCCCCATTTTAAGTTTCTGTTGAATGGAATAGACATGATGCAACACTCTAATGCATGAACTAGCTAGGGTGTGACACAACGCCTGTCCCCGCGCGGCTGCGAGTGCCCCCTTAGCGGCATGGATGTCCGCCGTCGACTGCTTCCTTGCACCAACGCCAGTCGCCTCCTCCCGCCAGTTGACTCGCTCCGAAGTCCAGAACATTTTGGCCTTCCTTGAAGCTAGGCCAACGTCCAGGAGTACGCCAACAACAGTGCAAGACACCGCCGTCGCCGTTGGTCAGTGGCCGCCCGACACATAGTGCACGACAGAGGAGCCGCTTCCCACCGCAAGACGCCGCCGCCGCCGCGTAATCTAAATTTGCCATGAAAAACGTTCGGATTGCCATGCTTAAAATCCAAACGTTTATCATTCCCATTTATTTTATATCGATCGTCGTATAATTTAAAGTTGGAGTCAGACTGAACGAAATCTATTGTTTGATCGATTAAATGTTCTGCTAGAGCCTTATCAAATTAAATATAAAATGTCATCAAGCCACATGTAATTCTTGCAATCCAACTACCTAGACTGTTTCAATGTCGAGCGCTTAACACGTTTAGCGTGCAGTTAATTTCATGTCAAAAATAGTGCTAATCACATAATAACACGTAAATAATATTCTACTTAATATCCGCATGCACTTAATATACTTCCAAATCAACATGCATTGCACGTACACACTGACTAGTGCTACTAGTACGTGAAACTGGTGCCGTAACTTGTGAACGCGTCCAGATATGGTCAACGACAACATCGCCCATGAGTTCTTCATGTTTGCCCGTGCGTCTAAAACACAGAAGGGGAGGAGAGAGAGAGAGAGCACACATGGATCCCACCAGTAAGTGAAGGTGAATAGTATTAAAAATAATATTACATTTTATCCATTAAATATGTTGTGGTAATATAAAAACATTATGTGAACAAAGGGGGGGGGGGTACAACAAACATTGTTGTTCTACGTATGTTGCCTATTGACGTGCGACTTGAAGGCCCTGGTCGCATGTTCGATCCTCGTCCTTTATTTTTTAATTTGTATATGGGTCCAAATTTGTTTCATGACATGTGGGCCCCTCGGTGTGTAGTTTGTAGCACTTCAATTTGTGGGTCGAAATTTGTTCCATTCCAAGTGGACTATCGGTGTGTAGTTTTGTAGCTTATTTATACTAATTAAAGAGAACAACAGAGTTTTTTGCAATAATACCATGGTGCAGCGTTGAAGGCGAGAAAGGACGTGCGAGAGAGTGATGAGCGAGCCAGAGGGAAATCAACTAGGGGAGTTGCGGGGGTTGCAACGGTGTTTGGAGTAGTTGTGGGCCGAATGCTACAAAAATATAATCTAAACCGACCGGAATAAATGCCTACACAAAATAATCCAAGGTCGGAGTGCCCCTCGCAATGTAAATAGCTCCGACTTTGCGAGGGATGGAGAGGCAGCTTCAATGCGTGGAAGATACGGCGTGAGAAAGCGAGGTCAATCGAGAGACATATAGATAGAGAGACAAAGTGAGCATGGTCCGACATTCATTGAACAGATATATATGCTCTAGAGAGATATTGTCCGATTGAGCTTTTGGCAAGGGTGAGGGCTGTAAGATAGAGCTTGAGAGATGATCCAGTCACAGACGTGTAGATATATTTTGTGCATGGGAGGAAGCAAGGTCAATCGATCACATAGGGTCGTCGTGCGATCAAAATAGTGAGACGGGTTGGAGAGAGTGACCTAGATAGACAATGTGCGTGAGAGAGTATACAATGTGAATAGGTCGAATTGGGCTCAAACATGGTGATATATCGTTTTTGTCCGAGAAAGAGCGAGGTCAATCGAGACATACAAAGAGAGAGAGAGAGGGATATATATATATATATATATATATATATACAGAGAGAGAGAGAGAGAGAGAGAGAGAGATTGAGCGAGCGTGGCCTGCCATGAGGTCGAAAGAGTGGGGGCGGCTTGGATGGACTGACCTAGATAGACAATCTGCGTGAGAGAGTATAGAGTGTGTCGATTGAGGCCCAAACAGGGAGATATATCATTTGTGTGTGAAAGAAAACGAGGTTAAACGAGACTCAGATAAAGAGAGCGAGATTGAGCGAGTGTGGCCCGCCGTGAGCAAGAAAGAGTGAGACAGTCTCGAGGGAGTGACCTAGATAGACAATGTGTGTGCGTGCGCA
>NC_041385.1:250237721-250277832 GCF_002162155.2 Triticum dicoccoides
GGGGTTAAAAACTACATTTGAATGTACATAGTACGAGACTTAATATCGACATTTCAATTCGGTGTACATTGTAAGATTTGAACTGAGGACCATGCATATGGGTAATTATTTCAAATTCGTGCCATACTAGGTTTCGAAAAGTTGACATTGACTCGATTTGTTGTGCTATTTTGTAGGTCATATGTTTGAATCCATCCAAAAAGTTTTCTCACTACCATGGTGTTCATCATATACATATGAATTTGTATTAAAAATGTAGCGTGGATACAGTGAAATGCAAAATCCACGTTAAAATTGGAGATCGCTACGTGACACACACTCTAATTCAAATAACTAATTATGTGACACACACTCTAATCCACATTGGTGTGGATACCGTTTCGATTTTTTTTCAAATAACTCCTCATTAATTAATTTATAGTACTCCCTCTGTTCACTTTTATAAGACCTTGAAGACATTTCAGACAATGTGCAAAACAGTTCAATTTAAGTTGTCTGAAACGACTTACAAAAGTGAACGGAGGGAGTATCTCATTCCGAGTGCTTAATTATTGCAAGGAAAACACGGGCATGGCAATACATACAGATTCAATTGCAAATGAAAGAAGATTCGTTTGTGTTCTCAAATGTAGGCACACCAGACAGACCAGGGTCATGTCGGGGTGGTCGCGTGTGTCGGACGGACGCGTGGCACCCAGCCACCCACCCCTCCCTCCCCCACTCCCCACAAAGGACGACGACAAAATAAGTTCGTGCTTCCACGTTTCGGATTGAAATATCTGGCGGCCCCAATTCCAGCCCTGCAGAATCTCCCTTCTCCACCGTCCCCTTCCGCACCTAGATTGCTCAAATCCCTAATTTGCCGCCAACCCAAGCAAAGTTCGAATCGCCCCTCGTCTCGTCTCTTTCCCCACCTCTGTGCCGGACGACGAAGACGAAGACGACGGTCGCGCTTCACCACCGCACTGGAGATACCTCATCTACGCCCTCATCCACCGCACCGGGTGGTCCACCGACAACATCGGTCGCTGCAACCGACATGCCTCACAGACACCTACTTCCACCGCATCAGGTGCGCTTCACCAACGCCGTCTCCCAGTTCACCGGGCTACTTCATCGAGCACATCGTTGCACCTCCGCCCCCCGAGGCCGTTGGGGCTTCACCAACGGTCTCGTCCACCGCATCATAGCGCTCCGCTGCCACTCAAGATCTGCATCCGTGCGCGGCTAGCCAACGCCAGTGCATCACCCTCAACGGCTCTGAAGTGACCCGCACTCTAGCTAGGCGAGCATGCCCAAACGCCGGCCTGAATTAGGTATCCACACATCACTCCCTTGTGCACTGTTCCGACGTTGGTTAGATATCCTTTCACTGCTCTCTTAGCTTACACGCCTATGCAACTCTGACTTTAACTCTTATTTCTTCTAGAGATATCATCTGAAACAAGCAAATCCATTTTTTAGCGAAGCATGACGGCGCTAGGGATCTCGTACACATCCTGCACACCCGTAGAACCTTGTAAGTATCTGTCCTCCGGTACAACATCAAGGTCGATTCCTCTTATTTGATCAACCATTCGCCATGTCAAAAATGCAGAGGGGGATGCAAGGAGCACAAGGCCTGCACATCCAAGCAAGTGGTAACATGGACTTGTACATGGAACATCCCAAGTGCAAGAAGAGCTGCAGTGGGCCTGTACAACGAGCTAGCGTAAGTCCCTGCATTTCATTTAATTCGTACTGGCATTCGTGTATGATTTGTGTGCAGTGGCCGATCCAGGAATTCAAGTTACCAGGGGCGAACATTTAACTTAAAAAATACAAAGGCACTTGCACTCTGGAAATCAACATACCTTGAGAAATGTGAAGCTACATGCACTTTGAAAACTAGCTAATGATCCAAAGTAGTTCAGATTATAAACACTAAATGATGCAAGCATCAAAAAACACAAAATGCAACATGGTGTACAAGGACTACAAACCTGGTCTGTACCTGCTTGAATTATTCGTTTTCTGGCTGAAAATATCAAAGTGTAATTGCACCTATAACCAGTGCACAAACTGCATATCAATATATCTATCCTGCACAAGTATGCCAATAGTTTCAAACAACAGATTAGAAAAGTATTTATGCTATGTTGTCATGATACGGGGACTTTCAGGTAGATGGCCTCGATGTTTCCTCAAGCTATGAAAATGCACTATAATTTGCTTGTCGTCAATGCGTGCAAATCTCTATGTCTCTCTCAACATAGCAGATCATCATTAGACACTAAATCCTTCAATGAGCTTGCAAAATGCTTGCATTAGATCCCTCATTAGACACTATATGTTCATCACCAGGAGCATGTAAAATGTTTGCATCAAATCCTTCATTAGCAGTCTATTCATTAGACGCTTCAGGCTCAAGAACAACATGGGCTTGTATGTTTGCACCAGAAACTTGATTAGAGACATCAGATTCAGTCAGTTCAGTATTGATTGGGGGAGTTATAAAATAAGTAGAAATTAGTTTCATTTTCTCATAGATTCCCTACATACAAGCAGTTTTACAACACCGCCACGTTTAACTATTGGCCAGAAATTGAAGAGTTGAATTAGATATAATCAGGGATGTGATGTACCTGCTCATTGCCATTGCTACTCTTGCAAGCTGCGACTGTCCGTTTGCGCAAGCTCGATGCCATGCCCGTGCTGCCGCTGCTGCCTCCCACGCAGGCTACACCCAGGGTTGGATCTTCATCTTCTTGTCCTTCCGTTCGCTTGAAGCCCGGCGACCGCCCTCCAACGAGGGTGCGAGGAAGGGCTGTGTCGGTCTGTCCAGCGGCGGCTAGGATGTGTGTGGCTACAACTAGTCTGACAACCCGTCCTCGTATTACATATCAAGGATGCACCATCTTATCAGATTAACCATTCAACTTACCAATGCAGTGTGGGAAGAAAGAAGTATTGGTACTGCGTATCCAAGCAACTGATGCCATGGACTCCTTCGTAGAACCTTGTAAGCGAAAAAGAAGTTGCAGTGTGCCTGTACAAAGAACTAGCGTAAGTTCAGTTACCTGCTTCTCGGAATTTTAGTTATCCACTTATTGCAAAATTGTTCAATTATGTTGCTTGGCTTAATTTAGTTTGCTACTGATTACATAATGCCATAGCTTGTTAATCCTATTGTAGACTGCGCCTATCTATGTGTTTGATACTTACTATTAAGAATTACCTGTTTGCCTGAACTTAAATAACTACTTGTTTGTTTAACTGCTTTGTTGCTGCAACAACGGGTTACAATGATGTTAATAACTACTTTTCAGCATCCAATTGAAACTCTTTAATTCCTTGTTTGTTTAACTGGTTTGCTGTTATAACTCCCAGTTGAGATGTTTTGCTAACTTCAACTTATCTGAATCCAATCGGAACTCTAATGGCAAAACAGGTTAGCCCAAGATCAAAGAGCGAGGTCCCCATGGACGTTGCATCATCCCACAGCAGTGGCACTGGCCCAATCGTGCATTATGAATTGCCAACTGCTGATGCTCTAGAGGCTAAACTAGTTGTAGAACTCAAGACAACCATTAAATATTGAGGAAGCAAACAACACAATCACAAGTAGTACTCAAGACAACCATTAAATATTTGGTGGATTTCAAAACGAAGCAAGATGATACTGACCACATTGTTAAGGTCCTGAAGGAAAAAAGGAAATTAAAACTCCCACTTGGTAAATCATAGGTGAAATATTCTTTCCATCATTGAATAACCTTTGTGTTGTTTGTTCATGTAATCAATCAAACCATTTGTTTTAGAGATCATGTAATAATTATTTTTTGTTTTTTGTTTTTTGGTTTGTAATTTTATTTGAGCACAAGTCTATATTAATTGATAAGACTCGGAGACATTTCATTTGAATTGCTGTGCCAGACCTACAAATATGCCAATCGGGCTGAATGTGCATTCAACAATAATAGTAGTATAGATGGACCATAAGTGGCACGCATCGGAAAGGGCCAAGATGCTGTAGTAGCTTGGCTAAAAAAAGGATGCCTGTTGTAGCAAAAAAAGTATAGCGGCCTGGCTTATGTATGTTAGTTTATATTATTGATCCATATACTCTATAAGTGTTTATATGTCTGTTAGTTCTGTACATTCTTGGTTGATTGACTCGGTATTTTAATCTTGATACATCGCTTGTGTACATATCTAAATGGGAGTACACATTATGCTACGTGTGACATTTGAGTTGGACATGAAGTGTTCCAAATATTCGAATTCACCTTAAACTAGATTCTAGCTTCTGAATTTGAGTATCGACATTTGTAAACCATATTCATATATGATAGTGGAATACATCTTTGTCGTCCTTTTGAAGATATATAAAAACACATGGAATGATTTATAAAGATTCGTATAGGAATACAAAATGGATTCGAATTTAGTTGCCGGGGTAAACGTGGATGCTTATTGTCCCAAAATTAGAAAGAAGCGGCAAAATGTCCACTCCCACATCGGCTGCGCGAAGCCAATTGTTTGGGAGATGGAAATTACTGTTTACCCATTACACGAACAATCCATCGGCCCGATTTCCACTGCTCTAAATAGGGGTAGGTTAGTAACTTCAATTAGACGTGACACAACCGCCTCTGAGCCCATTCCGACATGGTGGGCGCCAAACATGGTCAGCAAAACACATTTGATTCAAGCTCATCCGAAAGACCTCTGTTTCTCCCTCCATTCCCCATTCATACACGGTGGGCGGCAAAACAAACTCGACTCAGCCGAAATCGATGTAGGCAAATATTTTCAATAGGGGCAGGCTTGTAACTTCACTCAGACGTGACACAACCGCCCTACCTGTCAGCCCCGTTCATACACCATGGGCGCCAACCATGGGCGCCAACACCCTCGCCTCGCCCGAAATCGCTCTGGCAAATATTGGCGAGATGCGAGATACCGTCCTATCCCCAACCGACGAGACGTTCAAATTTTAAATGGGGGCTAAGTTCGTAACTTTCCCATATTTCAGACAGGCGCGTCCCAAAAACATGGTTCCCCGTACCTCTCCCTCCATTTTCCCATTCATACACTATCCGTGCTAGAACACCATCCCCACACCAGCCTCCGCCCGCCACCCCATCCATCGCCGCCGTCCTCCACCCCATCTATCGCCTCCGTCCTCCACCACATCCATCGCCACTGTCCTCCTCCTTGCCGGAGCGCCTACCAAGACCGCTTCGTCCACTGCTAGAGATGGACGTTTCTCATCCACGGCGATGGACCAATAGCCTTGCATCGCGTCCTCTTGCTTCATCGTGTCGGATTTCGGGTTCCGGCAGACACTTGAGGTTTGAACTCTGGGGTGCGCACGAAGATCTTTCCCCTACCAGCTCACGTCTCGGAGTCTTGCAAAGGATCTAGGCTAGAAAGAAGAACACACAAGGGACACAAGATTTATACTGGTTCAGGCCACCATTGTGGTGTAATACCCTACTCCAATGTGTGGTGTGGTGGATTGCCTCAGGGGCTGATGATGAACAATACAAAGGGAGAACAGCCTCGCGAGGGGCTGTTCTTGAGCTGGTGCGATGAACTGCTTGGGTGAGTTCAGTCGCCTCTCTCTCTCTCTCTCTTTCTCTCTTATCGATCCCCCCTTGCCCTGTGGTGGCTAGCTCTATTTATAGAGGGAGGCCCTGGGCCTCTTCCCAAATAATGAGCGGGAAGGGCGCACACAATTGGCCATTTTGAAGGGGAACATCTACTACACTTATCTTGACTAAAGTTGGTCTACGGCTGCCAAAGGCTCTAACGATGACGCCGTCCTGGGCTCCACGAGGACCTCCATCCTGCCGTTCTGCTGGTCTTGGTCTTGTTGCACCGAAATGGTAACCATTGCCTAATGCCTTGGCATGTGCTTACCCCCTTTGCACCGAAGGGGAAACAAGGACACTGCGCAGGCCAGTGCCTGCCTGGTCTCGATCGTCATGGCTTGTGTCATGGGCTCCTCGCGAGGCACCCTGCCTTGATCTCTCCGGCTCCTCATGAGCCTGCCTGATGAGGCTTCTCATGAGGAAGCTTCCTGTCATCCGCCCCGCTAGGCTTGGCCCCTCATGAGGGTCTTGAGCTTGAGATGATGAACCTGGGCCACACTGGGCCCCCACTTGAGCCACGCCGCAGGCCGCAGGCAGGCAAGTCTGGGGACCCCTGTTCCCAGAACACCGATAGTAGCCCCCGGGCCCAAGGCGCGCCCGGACTTGGCTTAGCAGAGAAGCGAAGGAGCAAGTGCGAAGCGCCGCAGGCCTCAATAGCCTGCGGCCTTGGGTGCCGCATGGCGATTGATTGGACGTGGGCGTCTCCGCTTCCCCATGACGCCTCGGCAACTACACGATTTGACAAGTCCCTGCATGCAAAAATGGGTCATGATTACCTGGGATCGTGGTGGCCGACGGTTGGCCTCCTCCGGCTATAAGTACGGAACGGTGCGAGCCCTTCCAGTCCATCCCTTCCTGCTACTCCTTTTCTTCTTCTTCTTCGCCCTTGCTCCACATTACGCCAATGGCACCAATCCGCCGGTTTTCTGCAGAGGAGAAGGGAAAGGCCCCCCGAGAGGGTCCCGACCCGCTTCCGCCGAAGAAACAGCTAGTCCTCTGCCGCCGAAATGAGGGTACTCGGCAGGAGGCATCAAGGCCCTGGTACGAGCGGCCGCCGCCTGGGTTTCCGCTGCCCTTGTACGCCCGAATCGAGGGCCCTGGAGAAGAAGGCATTGAGCAACACCGACGGTGCCGCCGCCAGCGAGTTACGACGGTGCACGTCGTTCCCCCTGGAGTCCACGCCGAGGGCTCCTCTCGCGAGCTTGTGCTTCACGCTGCCATGCCTCCTTGATCTTGGATTCGCCTTCCTCCCTCCTTCGCCTTCGAGATCCCGCCGAGGGGGCCTCAGGAGCTTTGGCTGCAGCACGCCGACTGCAACACCCCTGCGACCGGGGCGGATGTCGAAGTTGTTGCCCCGGGCAAGGTCTTCCTGACCCGCGGCTGGGGCGAGATCGCCCGGATCTGCCGGTCAGGGGGCGCCCTCGTAATCTATCTCGAATACGATAGCGCCTCCTTGCTGTTCTTCAAGGTCTTCGATGCGGAAGGACGCCGGCTGGAATGCTGCCCCAAGGAAGGCGGTCGGGGCATCAGTGTGGCGAGGACCAGGCCTGCCAACCGCTTCCCCAGCAGCTCCTCAGGCAGCAGTGGAGGTGCCGGAGGGTCCAGCGACTCCGCCGAGCTTCACGCGACTCCGAAGATGAGCGACGACAGCTACGAGCCCTCGAGCTCGCGTCACGCCCGGAGCAGGGCAGCTGCATCAGGCCGCCGGCGCCACTGATCTAGAAGGGGTTGGCGCCGGCGCCTAACGGCCCACTGTTGATGATGGCATCTCCTGGGGAGGCGCGTGTAGTTAGTGTTCCTTAGGATTAGCACCTTTTGTTCCCTGCGAGGAATCGAAGTACCACCCCGCGGGGGCATGTAAGGCGCTGGCTATGTCTTTTGTGAATATTATATCCTTATTATGAATCGATGCGAGATGCTTGTCCTGTCCCGGCTTGGCTCCCCCTTTCTTTCCTCACGAGGGCTTGGTGCTCTACACCGACAGGTCCCGGTCCCCAGGCAAGCTTCAGCCGTCGCTGGTATGTCAGGTCGCAATGCCGTCGTCAAGGCCAGGAGGTGAGCGGCCCAAGGTCCAGTAAGAGCCCCTGAGTCGCGATGCTCAGGAGGTCCCCTTTAGCGCTCAAGCAGCCTCCGCTGGGCGAGAAAGGCAAGCAACGTGGCCGTGGTAGAGCTGCAGTAGTGAGGGTTTTGCGCTAAGTCGGTTCAATTTTTGCGTGACCTATCTGGTAGGTTTGGAGTAGTTTTCGTCGAGGTGCCGGGCCTGCGTGGCGGCAGCTGAGGTGTTGCTGGGTTAGGTCTTCGTGAGCTTGTTCCCTCTTCCCCACACTTTCCTTAATGCTCTACGTCCTCAGGTCCCGGCCCTCGAGCGAGCTCAGCCGCCGCTGGTATGATAGGTCGCGATGCCGTGGGTCAAGGCCAGGGGGTGAGGGCTGGAGAGCCAGTAAGAGCCCATGAGTCGCGATGCTCAGGCGTCCCCCTTTTAACGTGCAAGCGGATCGTGCCGAAGAGAGGGAGAGAGAGCTCATGACGTCCCCAACGTTACTTCTGGAGTGGGTCCTGCGTACCAATCACGAGGGGAAATAAGGTCTGTCGTTACGGTTGCCAGCCAACCATTGGTCGCTCCGAGGGAGTGATTGGGGCACTGAGGGCCTTGTGAGGTGGCGTCTTGCGAGGCTGCCACAGCCAGAGCTCGACCACTCAGATTTATCGGTGTTGCAGGGACGGACTCGTACGCAAGTGCCGTGCCAGAGCGAGCGGCTCCAAAGGTAGGTGTCAATCGAGCATGCGATTAGGTCAAGCATGTTAAGCATGAAGGAGCATATCCATTTAGATAGATGCGGAAAATGCAAACGCCACTAGGTCAGGCCCGAGCAGCTTGGGGATAATGCATCCCGAGGGGCGCCCCCAACAAGGTAGGTAAAGAGCATAAGAAAAATGGATACATGCCGCAGGGACGGACCCACGCGACCTGGGAATGATGCAGCCCTGTGGGCACTCCTAGCTGAAAATGGAACTTTGAAAGATGTCACATGATACCGTTGGAGATGAAGTGATGCTGAAGTAGCAGATGACACACAGTGAGGAAGCCGACCCTCATGAGCTCTCGAGACCTGGAGCCTCGGGAGGCTCCGGGGGCACAGGTGGATCTTCGAGGGCCATCTCCATCTCCGCCAGGACTGCACGATGCCTGACCTCCTGAGCCTCCAGAATGCTCTTCAGCAGGCGCTGTTGAGCGGCAACCGCGTTCGGCAGGCCGAAAGGCATGCGAACGTAGCTGTGAGGTGGACCCTCACAACTTCCCACGCGTGAAGGCCAGAGGTGCTCCCAAGACGCAGCTCGGTTGAGCCTTGGTACGTCGATGCAGACGCGCAGCCCACCATCCTCGCCTGGATGGGGGCTGTGGCGGGTAGGCGGCGGCTGCCGCGCATGACTCTTGACTCCTGTAGCTCCTGAGTGTTTCTCGCGATGAACTCCTGAGGGTTTGGCCCTCCTTGCCTCCTGCCTTCCTGAGGGAAACGTGCTTTGAAGCACGCCTCCAAGTGGTGCTCGAGCACCTCCCTCGTGACCTTGGCAAAGTCGGTGGCCCTTGAAGAAAGAGCCCCTGAGCCCTGCCCGAGGAGGGCGCCGGGCGCGCCTTCCTATGCGACAGAGGGTGGCGCCCCCTGAATGGGCGCGAATCCTGACGCAACGCCTCCGGAGGTACCTGCCTCCTGATGGTTTGGGCCAGGTGAAGCCTTCTTCTTCTTTGGGACTGCCTCGGGAAGTCTCCCGCTCCTGTGCTTTGGGTCTTCGATTGCCACGGCCTGGAAGGCACGCTCAAGAGAACACACTGCATCCCTTTCCTCACAGGGTACTGTGATGACTCCACCGCTTCCTGGCATCTTGAGGACATTGTAGCCATGGTGAGTCACTGCCATGAACTTGGCCAAGGCTGGGTACCCGAGGATGGCATTGTATGGCAGGCGAATGTGGGCGACGTCGAAGTCAATGAGCTCGGTGCGGTAATTGTTGCGCTGCCCAAAGGTGACAGGAAGGCGAACCTGCCCTATCGGAACAGCGGAACCATCAGTGACTCCTAAGAAAGGCTTGGTCGGCTGAAGCTGATAATATGGCACTTGGAGATTGTGGAATGTCTCGATGGACAGGACGCTGAGTCCTCCTCCGCCATCGATGAGGGTCCTGGTGACTTGCACATTGCTGATGACTGGGGAGCAAAGCATTGGGAGGACTCCGGCCATTGCTGCGCACTTGAGCTGATCCGCTGAGCTGAACATGATAGCGCATGCAGACCACCTCAGAGGGCGGGTGGCCTCAAGCTTGGGGAGGACTGCATTCACCTCGCGAGCAAACTGCTTGAAGATGCACTGTGAGGCTGGGGCCTGGGCGCCGCCTAGGATGCAAGCGATTGCGCGAGGCTCCTGAAAGCCCACAGCCCCCTCGTCCTGATGATGGTCTTCATTCCTCCTTGGCGGTGGTGGCAGAGGAGGGAGGCTTGTGTTGCCGTGCGAGCGGTCCTCACGAGGCTGATCCATCCATACTCCCTCGCGAGGCTGGTCCTGCCAGCGGTCCTCGCGAGGTCGGTCACGCCACCCTTGGCGAGGGCCACAGTCTTCCCATCATCCTCGACCTCTTCCTCCTCCTCCTCGGCCATAGCCCCGATCATTGCGCTCGGGGCATCGGCCGATACGCCCATCTCGCACGGCCCTGAGCTCTTGGCATTCGTTGGTGTTGTGGGTGTGGAGGTCGTGGTACATGCAGTACCGGCCACCCTTTGATGACTCAGGCTCATCCCTGCCTCGCTTGGTGTCTGGATCTGTTGCGAGCACGGCAACTCCCTTACGCTTCACGTCCTTGACCTTGGGCTTCTTCTCTTATGGATCGGCAGCCGGCAGCTCGAGGAGGGAGAGGCGCCCTTCCTTAGCCCTGGCGCACTTGGTCGCCAAGTTGAACAGCTCCAGGGATGTGCGCAGGTCTTCATGGATTGCTAGCTCCTCTTTCATCTTGATGTCACGCACGCCATCGGAGAAGGCTGAGATGATGGCTTCCTCAGTCATGCTGGGGATCTTGAGGCGAGCGTTGTTGAAGCGCTGGATGTACTTCTGCAGGGTCTCTCCTGGCTATTGCTTCATGCGGCGCAGGTCACTCATGGCTGGGGGCCGGTCGCGAGTGCCTTGGAAGTTGGCGATGAAGCGAGTGCGCATCTCGTCCCAGGAGGAGATCGTGCCAGGAGCCAGGTTCAGGAGCCAGGTGCGGACACCGTCCTTGAGCGCCATGGGAAACCAATTCGCCATGACCTTTTCGTCCCCATTGGCGGCTTCGATGCCCAGCTCGTAGAGCTGTAGGAACTCCGCGGGGTCTGTAGTGCCATCGCAGCGAGCAGGCAGGTCTGGCTTGAACATGCCGGGCCATGTGACGCTGCGCAGCTCGGGGGTGAAGGCGTGGCAGCCTGCAGTGGCCATCGGAGCCCTTTGCTGATGCGCGGCTTGCTCCTGGAAATTCCCACAAGCCACCGCTTGGAGCAGCGCGGGGTCTTGACGTGGTGGCGCAGGGATGCGGTCATGGCACACCGGTGCTGGGAGCACGCGAGCACCTTCTTGGGGACGAGGGATTTCTTGGTAGCTCCTTTCTTGTCGCGCAGGCGCCGGACGCGGAGGGTCTCATCCTGGGGCCGCGCGCCTTGGAGCCAGGGTGCCTTCCTGGGGAGGAGGTGGCGGAGGCACCTCCTGATCCTCACCTCCTGCGCAGGATGGAGGGCGAGGCAGCGAGAGAGAGATGGCAAAGGAGAGCCCCCTGCGGCGCTGATGAGCACGGTGATGCGGGCGAGCCAGTCCTTGTAGAGGTCGTCGACGGGGCGGTAGTGCAGGAGCTCACGCGCCAGGAGCAGCGCAGCGTGCTCGTCCGTGGGGGCGCGACGGGCGTGGGACGACGAACTGGCTGGAGTCAGCGATGGGGTGGCGGTGCGGCCTTCCCGCTGCACTGAAGGATGTAGGGACGAGGCCTGCTGCTCGTTCCCCGTCGGGACGGTGGCGGCATTGGCGGCAGGCGACGGGGAACAATGGGGGCATCCGCCGACGGGCACCGTCTGGGCGGCGCGGGTGGCGAGAGCAGCCCGATGCTCGGCGCGAGCCCGGCGAGCATCAGCCATGGATGCGACGGAAGATCAGACGCGACCAGCGGAAGAAAGATTCCGGCGCACCCCTACCTGGCGCACCAAATGTCAGATTTCGGGTTTCGGCAGACCCTTGAGGTTCGAACTCTGGGGTGCGCACGAAGATCTTTCCCCTACCAACTCACGTCTCGGAGTCTCGCAATGGATCTAGGCTAGAAAGAAGAACACACAAGGGACATGAGATTTATACTGGTTCAGGCCACCATTGTGGTGTAATACCCTACTCCAGTGTGTGGTGTGGTGGATTGCCTCAGGGGCTGATGATGAACAATACAAAGGGAGAACAGCCTCACGAGGGGTTGTTCTTGAGCTGGTGCAATGAACTACTTGGGTGAGTTCAGTCGCCTCTCTCTCTCTCTTTCTCTCTGATTGATCCTCCCTTGCCTTGTGGTGGCTAGCTCTATTTATAGAGGGAGGCCCTGGGCCTCTTCCCAAATAATGAGCGGGAAGGGCGCCCACAATTGGCCATTTTGAAGGGGAACATCTAGTACACTTATCCTGACTAAAGTTGTTCTACGGCTACCAAAGGCTGTGACGATGACGCCGTCCTGGGCTCCACGATGACCTCCATCCTGTCGTTCTGCTGGTCTTTGTCTTGTTGCATAGAAACAGTAACCTTTGCCTGATGCCTTGGCCTGTGCTTGCCCCGTTTGCACCGAAGGGGAAACAAGGACACTGCGCAGGCCGGTGCCCGCCTGGTCTCGATCGTCATGGCTTGCATCACGGGCTCCTCGCGAGGTACCCTTCCTTGATCTCTCCGCCTCCTCGCGAGCCTGCCTGATGATGCTGCTCCTGAGGAAGCTTCCTGTCGTCCGCCCTGCGAGGCTTGGTCCCTCGCGAGGGTCTTGAGCTTGAGATGATGAAGCTGGGCCACACTGGGCCCCCACTTGAGCCACGCCGCAGGCAGGAAAGTCTGGGGAACCCCGTTCCCAAAACACTGACACATCGGCGCCGTCGTCCTCTTTGCCGGGGCCGCTCACACGACTTTCTCTTCCACCGCAATGGGACTTATCCCCCGATGCACCCGTCTACCATCGCACCCTCGATGCCTACACGGCGCCGCAAGAGAGGTGGTACTTCATATCTCCTCAATTTTTTGATCTCAACCAGAAAATAGATCTTAACTTGGTTACTCTACTTTCTTTTCAGCTCTTAGAATTTAGTTCTTAGTTCGAAGCAAACAATGGATGCTAAATATCATTTCTCCGCTTTGCAGCTTCAAATCTACCATGGCATGGTCATAATATGGTTTAATTGATCATGCTTAGGGTTTAATTTATCATGTTGGTTCCGTGGTGGTTTCTTTAATAGAAATTGGAGGGGAACCCTCTTTTGCTAAAAAAATATGCTTAGAGTTTCCCCCTTTTATGATCACTATACGATCAGAATACGTGCTTCGTGTCATAATAGCACTGCTCCACCCATCAAGCTAAACAAGCTTAGTTGTTCAAATACGAATTTGATATAATTAAAACAGAGTCGTTTAATTGGTCAGCTAAATGTTCCTAAATTAGTTTCAAAAATGCATGTTCACCGCTCGAGTGTGTATCTCTACAAGGTGCCCACGGTGGGCCGGCCCACCCTGGGATTTTGGGTCATCCCAGGCCTCGATTCCCCTCTGTTCTGCTGTGCGCTTTCGATCTCTACTCACCCCCTACCCGAATTATCCTGAGATACGTCCTCAACATGCAGCAGCCACTCCTCATCACCCATTTTCTAATTGATTCATTACTCATTAGGCAGGACTGTCATTAGGGTTTGTTGTGTGCTCAGTGCTACCCACACTTAATGGTTTAGATGTATTTTGGTAACCTTTAGTACCTGTAAAGTTCACAGGGTTTTCAAAATTCCGGCCCTCGGAACAGACACTAGTCATTTTGGATTGTTGGTCGTAGTGACATTGACCCAGATTACTACTGCAAGCCAGGTTTGTTGACAATTTTACTTGTCTTTCTTACTCATTCGATATAATATCCAATTATTCACGTCGATTAGTTGCAAACAATAAGTGCTAGACAAACTTCTTGATTCAGATTTTGGACGGTCTCTTACTATAGTTTCAATTCTGCATACTTGTCGTAGTAAGCTCACAAGTAAATGATTGATTCACTACATCTATGGTTGCCTTGTCATATTTGTTGTGAATATTCTTTTAGGGTGGACCACCCTGTTTCTAAATGCTGGAACCATAGACATGAGTGAATAGTATTTCTCTATGTGATCTCTTCAATCATGTGTGGGCAACGAACACTGCATTGTATAGAAAGAAAGTGTCATTTCTAGCTTTTACATAGGTTTCGATCTTTTACATGGAATATAATCTGCCTACTTGCTTTGTGTCACACTACCAACACTCCACCCTTGAAGCTAAATATTATGCCACTCATAATTCCTTAGTTTATTTGTTCAAATACGAATTTGATATGATTCTAATGTTCCTACTTCAGTTTTGAAATGTGTGTCTGCCTGTTATAGAGACATAAGGCGTTTGTATTTCTGTGTGTGGTCTGGTCAGCATGGTTGTGAGGTGAACTTTGCATATGCAGGGGTTTATAGGGAGACACTCTTCGAGTTGAATCCTCAATGCATTCCATAGAAAATTTGACTACTTTTTATGTTTTCATGAATCTCAGATTCTAAACAACATCATAATGATTATGAGCTTGCGCGCAGGAATAAAGCAGAACAATGCCATGGCTATCAAACTTGGCATTAAGGGACTAAAATCAAGTATGGATGCAATGCAATACAAAAGCTCTCCACCTACAGATTCTGCTCAGAATATGATCCTAATAGTGATTCTCAGCTAGAGGGAGACCTAGGTCAATGTAGCTCCCTAGTGGAGGAGTCGGAGGAAGATGCCCTATCTTATTCACCCATCAAGGTGCTTGCTCTAACTTTCCAAGGTTACATTGGTCGCACATATCTTGCAACTGATGCTTTGCATTGCTTCTACTTTGTTGAACTGCCATTAGCTTAGTTTACACATCGTGTATGTGAATACGCCCTGCCTATCCATTTTCACTACATATTCCATCTGTCATCATACCATATTTATCCATTCAAATGCTGTTTTTATGTATCACATGTTCAAAAGGAAGAGGGAAATTGCTGATTGTGGAGGAGCACAAGCAAAGTATTTGGAAAAGGTAGTGGCACCTGATAAATCAAATAGCCCATTAGGTGTAGTTGCAATATCACCTGACCCACAAAACACCCCAACTCTGGCAGACTCTAGCCCTAGACCCCAACTGCAGCAAATAGTATGATTATGCCAGTTGACATAGCACCAGCTCTACGACACAAAACCCCCATTCTAGCAAAGAGTACACCAAATCCAGTTGCCAAATCCCTTTTCGAACCAGAGAGATCCCCAACTGCAGCAAATATGACCCCTGTTCCATTTATTCCCAGCTTAGAAGACGAAGCTTATATTGTTGTTAGGAACTTTGTGCACATGTTTCCTTCATCGAAAGATTATACCACAAACACGGAACAATTTCCAGTCTTCCTCCGCAACTTACGCGTAAGTAATGTACTAATGTTATTCATGGTCATTACTGCATATGTTTCTGCTGACAGAAGACACAAGATTTCATTCTTTTAAATAGGCGAGGAGCAAACTGGATTGTGAAGATGAGCAAGGGTTGGTTGCGCTTTTCAAGCACTCGTTGATGAAGTGTCATTCCTACCTGAGGCAAGCGCACTTCTATGGCAAGCCTCTAAACAAAATTTCTGTAAACTCTCCGGTGCTAAATTTATCTGACGGTGACTGAAATAATCTTGTTACACATTGGTCTTGGCTGCAGCGTAAGGTACTGTCTATGATATCACATCATAGTTTGAACTACATTTCTGCATTTGCCTTAATGTCTCACTTGTACGAAAACTATTAGCAGAAGAACATTCGTTCTCAAGGGACCACAAAATCTCGCAACTATACTGCACACTGCATTGCTGTTGTGAGTACCTCTTGCCCTGTATGACCATATTACTTCCATAGCTGTTTGATTATGTAGCATCACTGCACATGTTAGCCTCGTAATCATCCATTTTGTGGACATTATAGGATCCGTATGGACTCTTACATAAATTTAGAATCAACCCAATGCTTTTGAAGAGGTCTAGCTCTGCAGTCCTCTTGTAAGGACTGAACGTGGTCTATCACTGTACTTACATTAAGAACGTTTTGTATAGTACACCAGTGTTCAAAACACTCTTGTATTATGGGAAGAGGGATTGCTTCATTGTGTAGCATTCTGCATCTTATCTCCCTCGCCCACCATTTACTAAAAAAGATCAGATCTGTATTTAATCTTACCAACAAGTAGAATACATAGACAATGCCAGTGCAGAAGTGTAGCCCATTGCTCTTGTCAGTACATTTTGTCCTGTAATGCTTGTACTTCCAAGGATTGGTAGTTGATTATGTAGCATCAATTTTCATCTTATCTTCATTATCCTCTACCACTTCCAGTATTATCATATCTATAATTACTCTCTACATAATGTAGAGTACAGGCAATGCTTATGAAGAAGATTCTGTGCTGAAATTCTTGAGTTATCCTTCCCTCGACATGGAGAAGGGCATTATAAAGCCAGTGTTAACTGTTAATGTAAGTCAGTCCTTCTAAAGCGTTTATCCTCAACTGCTATTTAATTTGCTCATACTCCCCATCGTTTACTATTGTTTAGTTTGCTGTTTCTACCAAAATGCATGTTCGCAAGAACCGTAAGTTCTAAGTTTTACTTGTAAAACCAAAGTCTTTATTCATACCATGCACATTACTCAACACTCCCTATATGTATGCTTGTTTTTGTGGATCTATAATACAGTGTGTGGTGAAGCAGCCCACATTTGCACCTTGTCATCTCCTGTTTTATCTTACTGATGTGGCTGATGATATGAACAACATGCCATGCACATTAACCAAAATAGATACAATGATTTTCTTTGCCCTTCATCTATGCTTGTTATGTTGACATGGTAATCCAGTAGTGTGGTGAAGCTCCCCGGATTATGAACAATGCCAAATTATGCTATTGATATTTTGAACTTACTCTTTATTTTCTAATTTGAAATTGGATGGAATTGACAGCACAGTTATCATCTTTGTTTATACACGTGCAAAACCTGTCATCTCTCTGTTTTGTTTCAGGGTGATATGCCTGATGGCATGCACAAGTCAGCTGAAGGCTGTGAGACAAACCCAACATATATTGCATCAAAGAAGGCAAAACATCTTGAAGATAGTGAGATAACCCCAAAGTCTTGTCTTGATGCAGTGTTCAAGTTACTTGAGACTAGCAGTCAGACAAGCTCACAGAATTCGTTGTCTGAATCAGTTTGACTTCTTCAGTCCCAAGTTCTAGCAGAAAGGCATTCTGCAACTCAACTTCGACTTGAAGTCCTATCTCTAAGAAAGATTGCGGAGAACACCAATGAGAACCTCATCGCTAAATAGCTACACCTGGAAGCTATGACCGACATGCTAGGCCGGTCTCATAGCCTTGCTCAGCAGCTTGCGCAGCAGTTCCCCTGCAGGCTAACCTTTCTTGAACTATCTTGGAAGTGGTCTCGGTTCAGTATTATTTTGTTACGCTGCAATGGTGCCTAGTTTTTGTAATCTGCTTCTTCGTTGCTCTTTATGATCACTTGTGGCGAACTTTGATGCCCAGTGGATGTAATATACCTTAAATTCTATATTGTATAGTGTAGGTTTATTCTTAGTTACTATGTCGTAATTTCTTTATTGTATAGAGTAGGTTTGTTCTTAATTCCTACTAGTTACTGCCATCATTCGCTATCTGAAAAAAAATCAGATGTAGTCGACCGGGCCAAAACATTCGACTCTAACGGGCCTGATTTTTAGCGGGCCACAATTGGGCCGGCCCGCGTCTTTCTTGGGCCCGAATGATTGGGGCCTTCACACTTTGTGCCAGGCCCACAACTTACATCGGCGTATATTTTAGTTGGGCCTTTTGTCGACTCAACGCTTAGTTTGGCCCAGGTAGTGTTGGGCCATTAACAGGCTGAATATTGTACTCGCCTGTTACAGCCCAGATGAAACCATGGGCCTTTAGCAGGCCGAAATGCATGTTGGGCCTCAATTTTCACTAGTCGTCGACGGGCCTTCAGCAGGCTGAAATGTAGACCGGGCCTTTTTGGGCCCAGTTAGCTCATGGGCCGTTACCAGACCGAAACATATCTCGGGCCTTAGTTGGCCCACTGATATCATGGGCCTTTAAGAGGTCGAAAGCTTAGTACAAGCATCAACGGGCCGAATTATGTGACAGGCCTTTAACAGGCCCAAAGTCACGTTGGGCTGAACTGTTGCCACCTTTATCACGGGCCGTTAGTGGGCCCGATGTCCTATTGGACCATATATGTCCCATGGGCAGCACAGGCCATTCCCAGGCCGAAAGTTACACCGGGCTGAAATGGGCCCATGTCTACATCGGGCCTCTAACAGGTCGAAAGTCACTGGGCTGTAGTTGGGCCCAAATATTCGGCGAACAATTAACGGCCCAGATTTGGCTTCGGGCCGTAAATGGGCCCAAATATTCCGCGAACAATTAACGGGCTAGATTTGGATTTGGGCCATAAATGGGCCTTTATTAAGCAGGCCGTTATTGGGTTGGCCCACTAGTACCTGAGTAAGGACTACGGGCCTTTGACTGGGCCGGCCTTTTTAACCTATATGGGCCTCTGTTGGGCCCAGCCACATGTCGACGTATCATAGGCATGTCTCCTCCAACGGACGGGCGACATCTGGCCCACTGATGAGCTGACAGGTGTTCCCTCCGGCCAATCATAATTTTACACATGGAAATTTCCCATTGGTCTGGGCTGTTAACGGGTTATCGGATCCAAAACCCGACCCGATAGCTTAACGGCGTTCCGTTACGGTGGATGCCACATGTCGGTCACCCTTGACGAAAGCACTTCTATGACGCGCAATTTATCGTCATGGAAGTGGACACTTCCGTAATGATAATTTTGGTAATGTCATGGAACACTTCTACAACAACACATGTATGACTATCTTGATTCTGTCATAAAATCGTCATGGATGTACATGCATGACAAAAAACGCGACCTGCTGTGACAAACACGTATCATCACGGAAGTGTATTTTTTTGTAGTGTATCAAGCGGCCCCCAAAGAATGTCATCTTAAGGCTATGAAAAGGATAGTGAGACACTTAATTCACACACCAAACTTTGGCATTTGGTATCCTAAGAGGTCTTCTTTTGATCTTGTTGGTTACTCTGACTCGGGCTATGCCGATGACAAGGTTGATAGAAAGTCCAATTCAGGTACTTGTCAATTTCTTGGTAGATCTTTTGTGTCTTGGTCCTCCAAGAAACAAAACTCGGTATCCTCATCCACCGTTGAAGCGGAATACATTGCCGCCGGTTCATGTTGTGCTCAATTACTTTGGATGACCCAAACTCTTAAAGACTATGAGATACATGTGAAACCTATTCCATTGTTTTGTAACAATGAAAGTTCTATTAAGATTGCTCATAATCCTGTGCAACATTCTCAAACTAATCATATAGAAGTTCGTCATCATTTCATTCGAGATCATGTTGCTAAAGGAGATATCAATCTTAAACATGTTCGTACCGATAAGAAATTGGCAGATATATTCACCAAACCTCTTGATGAGAAAGTATTTTGCCATTTGAGAGGTGAATTGAACATCATTGATGCCTCAAACTTGGAGTAGAAACTCCATTTGGATGCATGCAAGGCATGTGCCTTTATATGACTAATCCTTGATATTTCTCTTATGATGATGATCATATGTCTTGGATATACTTGTACTCTTGCATGCTATCTAACCCTGTAGGTACTTGGATAAGCTCCATTCTATGAGATTGCAACTCACTCACATCCTAAGCAATCTCTACATCACCAAGTCTCTACAATATGGTGGTTGAAGACAAGGGAGCATGAATGCTTTCAATATCTTTTGACAATTTCAATATATCAAATTTCATTTGGTATCAAACTTCATGATTGTCATTTTGGATGCACAAGTGCTCTTCCTTGCAAGATTAACCCATGTAGGAAGATGAACTCAAACTACAAGCGGTGCTCCCAACTCTTAATGAACTACATCAACTTTGAGCATCCTACACAAGTTCAACTACATGATCAAGATCAACACCACCCCCAAGGTATGTCATTCAATCTTAGAGAAGCTTTACCCCAATACATGGGTCAAAGCAGCTCAACAAGATGAGAATACATAAAAATGCTTAAATGAAAAATGGCAACCCAATTTTGAGCTTAAACAATGAGTACGACCTATGATCAAGTGATTTCACTTGACTCCTAAGTCAATATAGTCCAACATAGGTGACTTTGTCGCCGACCAATTCTAGATGAAGTTCTCTAGTGTTTCTCTGTGTTCTTGCATTTGTCTTCTGCATGCTTGTTCCCCTTTAAAAAACTTCATCTAGATTTCTTTTCTTTTCTATGTTATTTCCTGCATTCCCTGCATTTAATTCACTGCAAATACTTTAGTTAATTCCCTGAAAATCTTTGTGAGATCCTATTTGCCTAGTGAGCCGAGATGACATTTTCTTCTCTGTGTTGCCTCACCGATCTTTTCTTCTCGGCTATACCGAACCAACTTGGTGTCATCGATGTAAAAGATTTGGTGTTACCGATCTCACTACTAAGAAAACTTCTTGCCATTTGCATCCTGCAAATCTATCCCAGCTCCACTCCATGATTCTTATCCTCTACCCGCATCACATTCTACATGCAACTTTGTCATGTGACTCAAGGACCAAACCTATTTGGCTGATGCTCCAGAAGGTCCCTTCTTGGAAATTGATGTCAAAGGGGGAGTGAGAAATCACATCAAAGCTTAATCACATCAAAGGGAGAAAGTGATCCTATGGGAGAGAAATACTTCTTGGCCCTCCCAGATGCTTGGTATTCAAAGAGGAGAGAAGTCACATGTCTTTAAGAGGGGAAAGCCATGTTAGTAGATGTTTCTTTGTGTCTGTTGCTCTGATTTTCTTTGCACTGATTTTCTTTACCCTATCTTCTCCCATTATCCAATATCAGATTCAGTTGGAGAAAGACATCTATGGGAAGAAAATCTTTGGAATTCATTGCATATCTTTATTCCTTGGGGACATGTCTATAGAGTATTAAGTACTCACTCACTACATGTCATCCCGGTCTTTGTACTCTTGTGGTTTCCTGTTCTTGCTCTGATTAGTAGATGGTCCTGTGTTATCTAACCTTGTTTTCTCAGGTTCATCTCTTCCAAAGTCAGCTCAAGACCACAAGGTAAGTATATGCATCACACTCATGTGCATGATGATCTCTTGCTGATGTACATATTGTTTGCAAGAAGGACTCATGAACATGAAGGTACATTTTCTGTATCTCACATCATTTGCTCTGATGCATATAGCCAAGATACATGTATCTCTTTGCTTGCTCTGATATGCTTATTCATTCACATGCTTTCATAATCTATCTTCACATGATTGCATAAATGTAGGGGGAGCCAATGCATGTTACATGTTCTTCAAAGCTTTAGTTGTTACACTTCATATCTTTATGTAAAGCTTCAATGTATGTTGTCATCAATTACCAAAAAGGGAGAGACTGAAAGCACAAGTGCTCTCTGGGTGATTTTGGTAATTAATGTCAACATATCTCTTGTTGGACTGATACTTTGATCTAGTATATCTCAGATGAGTTCAACATTGGAGTGGCGGGACATGAGGATGTGGAACTCCTTCAAGATGCTAAGGACAAACATTGGCAAAAGCTCTAGACTTCTCATTTTCATTTTAGTGATCCAAGATCATATTGAGTCCATAGGAAAGCCAATACTATTAAAAGGGGATGAGGTGTTGCTTAATGGCCTGCTTGCTCAAAGTGCTTAGTGATATGCTCCAAATCCCTCAACCACTTTCTCATTTCCACATATGTCCTAAACCTAAAGTCAAACTCGGCCCCACCGATTTGACTCATCCGGCGCCACCGAGTTCATTGACATAGCCATTGTCAGAAACCCTAATCAGTTCGGTCTCACCAATGGGATCTCGGTATCACCGAGATGGCCCTGCAAACTCTCTGTTACCTATTGCAGTTATTTTGCTCTCACCGAGATATGCAGTCGGTGAGGGAGTCCTGGATTAAGGGGTCCTCGGACAACCGTACTATATACTTTGTCCGGACTGTTGGGCTATGAAGATACAAGATAGAAGACTTCGTCTTGTGTCCGGATTGGACTCTCCTTGGCGTGGAAGGCAAGCTTGGCGATTCGGATATGTAGATTCCTTTATCTGTAACTGACTTTGTACAACCCTAGCCCCCTCCGGTGTCTATATAAACCGGAGGGTTTAGGCTTCTAGGGTTTAGCCACAACAATAATAACCTCATAGACTAGACTTCTAGGGTTTAGCCATTATGATCTCATGGTAGATCAACTCTTGTAATACTCATATTCATCAAGATAAATCAAACAGGAAGTAGGGTATTACCTCCATAGAGAGGGCCCGCACCTGGGTAAACATTGTGTCCCCTGCCTCCTATTACCATTAGCCTTAGACGCACAGTTCGGGACCCCCTACCCGAGATCCGCCAGTTTTGACACCGACATTGGTGCTTTCACTGAGAGTTCCGATGCGTCGTCACCAGAAGGCTTGATGGCTCCATCAATCATCTACAACACGCAGTCCATAGGGAGATCTTCCTCCCCGGACAGATCTTTGTATTCAGCGGCTTCACACTGTGGGCCAACTCGCTTGGCCATCTAGAGCATATCGATAGTTACGCCCCTGGCCATCAGGTCAGATTTGGAAGCCTGAATTTTGTGGCTGATATCAGCAGAGACTTGATCTTCGATGGATTAGAGCCCATGACGGTTGTCCCCTACCACCACGATGAACATGACCTAAATCTGTCATCTGGCCGCACTCAGGAGATAGCGCCTGAGACAGCTCTGGCCCTAGATCTGGAGCAGACCGCGTCGTTCGAAGACGAGAAGCTTAACCCGGCCATGGAAGTCACAGACTCAGCGACGCTAGAGCCGCACACAGACCCAACATTGATCTGGGCCTGTGTCACCGGAACCTCGGACTCGTCTCCGGCCATAGGTTCCGGACCGCGTACATCCGCGTCCATCAAACCTGATTGGGCGCCGATCTTGGAGTTCAACTCCGCGGACATCTTCCAGCACTCACCTCTAGGCGATGTGTTAAACTCATTGAAATCCCTCTCCTTGTTGGCAGACTCTCGGCCGAACTATGTCCGGCTCGAATGGGAAGCGGATGACGAAGAACTTCATTTCCCACCCACCACCCACTTTATAGCCACTATCGACGATTTAACCGACATGCTCGATTACGAATCCAAGGACATCGACGATATGGACGATGATGCCGGAGAGGAATAGGAACCACCGCCTACAGGGCGTTGGACAACCACCTCCTCATACGACATATACATGGTGGATACACCCAAAGAAAACAACGGCGACAATGAAAATCCAGTCGAGGAAAAACCTACCGAGATAGAGCCAAAGCATCGACGTCAGCGACACCGCTCTAAGCCACGCCATAGCAAAAACAGCAACACCCTCACAGGAGAAAATAACACTTCAGACGATGCCGAAGACAATGAAGACCCCGTAGAGCCAACCTCCAAACAAGAGGAACGGGAAGATGGGCAAGCTAGCCCTAATGAATAGGCCACGAATGAAGACACGAAGGATAGTAATTACCTCCCGCTCTCCAAGGACGAGGTGAGCTTTGGTGACGAAGACTTTATCGTTCCCGAGGAGCCCGTCGAGCAGGAGCGCTTTAAGCGCCGGCTAATAGCCACTGCAAGGAGCCTGAAACAGAAGCAGCAACAGCTTCAAGCTGATCAAGATCTGCTCAATGAAAGATGGACTGATGTAGCCGAGGAATATGGCCTCGAGCGCCCAACCAAAAGCTACCCTAAGCGCAAACTATTACCACAGTTTGATGGCGAGGCGTTGGACCCCGTCCTACCAAGGTACAATGCGGCTGACCGACCACCATGTGGCCGGGACAAAGCGGCACCTCAAGCCGAACACCAGCCCACACTACCTCGCCGAACAAACAGAAGTAAAACAGCTCGGGGATATACACATGACCTGCGGCGCGACTTGCAAAACAAAGCAGGTCAGACAAGATCAATCTATGGATCACGGGGGCGTGCCCCGATGCGCGACGATGGCCATCCGGCTGAACGTGACAAACATAACCACGTTCGGGCTGAAAGCCGCAGATAGACTCCATCCGAGCTACGTCACGACTTGGCCCGATATAGAGGCACCGCACACCCGCTTTGCTCCACTGACGAAGTAATGGGACATGATTTCCCAGAAGGGTTTAAACCCGTGAACATCGAATCATATGATGGCACAACAGACCCTGCGGTATGGATTGAGGACTTTCTTCTTCACATTCATATGGCCTGCGGTGATGATCTTCACGCCATCAAATACCTCCCGCTCAAACTCAAGGGACCAGCTAGGTACTGGTTGAACAATCCCAAAAACTCCATTGGCAACTGGGAAGACTTGGAGGACGCCTTCCTCGACAACTTTCAAGGCACATATGTCCGACCTCCGGATGCCGATGACCTAAGTCACATAATCCAACAGCCCGAAGAGTCAGCTAGGAAATTCTGGACTAGGTTCTTAACTAAAAAGAACCAGATCGTCGACTGTCCGGACGCCGAAGCCCTAACGGCCTTTAAGCACAGCATCTGCGACGAATGGCTGGCCAGACACCTCGGCCAGGAAAAACCAAGTCCATGTCAGCCCTTATGGCACTCATGACCCACTTTTGTGCGGGCGAAGATAGCTGGCTAGCCCGTAGCAATAACAATACAAGTGAACCTGGCACTTCTGAAGCCAGAAACAGCAACGGCAAGCCCCGACACAATAGACATAAGCATCAAAACAATGGTGACAACACCGAAGACACGGTGGTCAACGCCGGATTCAGTGGCTCTAAGTCCGGCCAGTGGAAGAAGCCATTTAAGAAAAACAATCTGGGCCCGTCCAGTTTGGACCTCATACTCGATCGTCCATGTCAAATCCACGGCACTCCTGATAAACCAGCCAATCATACCAATAGAGAGTGTTGGGTCTTCAAACAGGCCGGTAAGTTAAATGCCGAGAACAAGGAAAAGGAGTCGCAAAGCAATGACGATGATGAGGAGCCCCGGCCACCGAACACAAGGGGACAGAAGAAGTTCTCCCCCCCCGAAGTTAAAAAGGTAAACATGATATACGCCACCCATATCCCCAAGAGGGACTGCAAGCGTGCACTCAGGGACGTCTACATGATGGAGCCAGTCGCCCCAAAGTTCAACCCATGGTCGTCCTGTCCAATCACCTTCGATCGCAGGGACCATCTAACCAGTATCCGTCATGGCGGTTCAGCTGCACTAGTCCTCGACCCAATTATTGATGGATTCCACCTTACGCGAGTCCTCATGGATGGTGGTAGCAGCATGAACCTGCTCTATTAGGATATAGTGCACAAAATGGGCATCGATCCCTCAAGGATCAAGCCCACGAAAACCACCTTTAAAGGTGTCATACCAGGTGTAGAGGCCTGCTGTACGGGCTCAATCACACAGGAAGTGGTCTTCAGATCCACGGATAATTTCCGAAGCGAAGAGTTGATCTTCGATATCGCCCCCTTCTGTAGTGGCTATCATGCACTGCTCAGACGAACCGCATTCACTCGATTCAATGTGGTGCCAGACTATGCCTACCTCAAGCCCAAGATGCCCGGACCACACGGTGTCATAACAGTCAACAGAAACACGGAACGCTCCCTCCGTATTGAGGAGCACACCGCTGCCCTTGCAGCAGAAGTATAGAGCAGCCTTTTTAGGCAGAACCTCAATTCGCCAGTAAAGCTCCCGGACACCGTCAAGTGAGTCCAAACTACTCTGCAGCAGGACAGTCCAGCTCGTCCAGAGCATAACTAGCAATTCGGCCTCCGTCCTAGTCCCAATCAAGCAGTGACATTTGCGTCGCGCGTACATAACTACGCACTTAAAATACCATAGGCATGGACGGAGGCACAGCTAGACCGTGGTCCATAAAGCGGCTCAACCACCCCTGGATCCGCATACCTTCACTTTTTCTTTTTCATTTCAGGTTTTTCTCTTCTCGAGGCTTTCCTGATAACCTGATCATCGGACCTATCGCGGGACGGATACACCAAGAAGGCAAGGAGCTTTGACGTACAAGGGAACCCCCAGGTGGTCTCTGCTAACGATCGTTATACTTGTTTTAAATACCCGCACGCAGCTCGCCCTTGGTCATGGCATGTCAAATAGCCTTATTTTCTTGTCGCATTACTTGCACAAGTACGCCTGGACGTATCAATCAAATTACAATGGAAAATAATTTGCGGCTCAATATTTGCGGCGTCAGCCTATTACTAGATTTTTCCCTTGTCTTTATATTTTTTATCAATTACACCCGTACACTCTGGTACACCTTAATTCGCCAGGGGCTTCATTATACCCCACAATATGGCAATAAAGTCTGAACACTTTTACAGTATAGTTCGGCACCCCGAACTTATAGCATTATAAGCATCGGCTCTAAATCATGTCTTTGGTAAATAGTTGGGTTGCCCGGCTCCTGTGCTTACTACCTTACGTTCCACTATATAGGCTAGGGTAGTAAAGGGAGAACTACTGCGATCGTGTCCCAGTTCTTCCGGATGAGCACCTGAGTAGATAAAGCCGAAAACTGATTGTCATGATGCGGCGAGAGCTGGTTAGCTGTTCGAGAGGTTACAAATCTTTAGCGATTTTTCCGCATTATGCGAGGAATCGGTTTTTATCCGATTAGGGGTGTATAGCGCCCCAAGTCAGGACTTCCGAACACTAGGGGCTACGCCAAAAAATTTCTTGTCAAACTCCTATGGCTAAGTGAGGGTGATAAATTGTATAGTCCGATTGCCTTGTTTGTCACGCTAAACACCTCCTTTAAGGACCAAACTCTGGAGTAAAGAGTGTTTAGATTTATCCTGAACACCCCCATACTACCTACATGGGGGCAGAAGCCGACAACTGGCCAACACTCAGATTTAAGAAAACAGCCACACAAGAGGTGAAACTTTAAATAACAGACATTATATTACATAACAGATCTGTTTCATATTACATGACAGGATAACATGAGTGTATTCATGGAAATATTATATCCTTAGCACATTGCTCCGCCACAAGGCGGGATCCCTCCAGGACACTGTCAAAATACAGTTGGGTTCTGCGGTGCTCCTTGCCCTCGGGTGGTCCCTCGGTCATCAGCTTCATGACATCCATATTCGCCTAGTGCATCTTGGTGCGGGCAAAGGCCTTTCGCGCACCTTCGATACAGACCGACCGCTTGATGGCTTCAAGCCGAGGGCAGGCACTAACGAGCCACTTCACGAGTCCGAAGTAGCTGCTGGGCATGGCTTCGGTAGGCCATAGCCGGATTATCAAATCCTTCATGGCTAGTTCGGCCGCCCTATGCAGCTCGACCAACTGTTTCAGCTGATCGCTAAAGGGCATTGGATGTTCTGGTCCAAGGTATTGTGACCAGAACAACTTCTCCGTTGAGCTCCCCTCCTCGGCTCGATAGAATTCCGCAGCATCTGACATGTCGCGCGGCAAATCCGCAAATACCCCTGGAGAACTCCAAATCCGGGTCAGTAAAAGGAATCTTTCCTTCACATGTCTGCTCTGCATAATGAAAGCCTTACCCGCCACGATCTTCTTGGTCGCCTGGATTTCCTAGAGGGTGCCCTGGGCTTCGGCTCGGGCATTGTGTGGCGCTCTGACGGGCCTTGGCAAGTTCAGACTCTTGATTCTTAAAATCGTGCTCCAAGGACTAGTACTTCTTGACAGCGTCCTGGAGCTCTTGCTGGACCTCATTCACCCGGGCCTCATGCTTTTCGCATGCGGCCCGCTCCTTGGCCACCTTGTCCTCGGCCTCGGCCAGCGCCTTCTTGAGGGCCGCTACTTCGGTCGTTGCCCCTAATAAAGTTCATGACACTTTAGTCAGCATGAATCATTCATCCTTCCTGAATATATACAAGGTTACCGGATACCTTGACTGTCCTCCAGCTGCTTCTTCACACGGCCGAGCTCTTCCTCGGCCCGCTCCAGATTCTGCTTTAGTCCGGAGACTTCTGTAGTGTGAGCGGTCGCTGCCAGCAGCGGCGACTGCTTATTCACATAGACATATTAGATTAGACTCCTGCGAAAATTATTTGATCCTCTATTCGGTTTTTCTTTCCGAACACCGGACAGAGTATTAGGGGCTCCTGCCTATACTGTGACAATATTTTACAATTAAATTACTTACCTGAAAGCTTGTTAGAAGGCTAGTGTAGGCTTTGGTCAGTCCACTTTTCGTGGACTGGATCCTCTCAATCATCGTACCCATAAGGGTACGGTGTTATTTCACAATGGAAGCGCCTTGCAGCGCTTCCATCAAACTATCCGGTGCCTCTGGATGGACAGAGGCCACCGGTGGAATAGGCACACTGCCTCCTTTTTAAAGGGGCAGCTGGCCTGGTTCCGGAGCCGCATGTGTCTCCGGAACTATATTCGACTGAGGGCCAATTTGGATATGGCCCCCACCATCAGTGTCCATGGGGGCTGGCTCCCCCATGTGTCCGGCCACCGAGGCTTCACGCTCTGGTGCCTCCCTAACGGCCTCTGGATTCTCTCTCGGGCCGGGGATCCTTCAGGACGAAGCCTCGGTGCCATCCAGGTCCCGGGGAGAAGTGGACGATGGAAGGGTCCGACTGTCCATCGCAGCCGGATCCAGCGAATCCTCTGAGGATAAGGATTGCTCGAGATTGGACCGAGCCGGACTACAAATGCATAAATCAGCACATTAAAACAATAAAATAAAGAGATCGGATACATGAACATGTCCGGATACTTACGATTTGGCCAGGAGCTTCTCCCTGGGTTCCCAGCTGCTGTCGGTGGCCGCTGCGGAGCTGTCCGGAAGGGAAGCTTTCCCCTTCTTGGACGCCTCGGCCTCCAGGTGTGTGGAGGCCGTCCTCTTCTTTCTCCCCCCTGCAGGGGGAATGGATTTCCTCTTATTCTTCCTCCTCCTCCTTGTCATCTTCGGCGACGGAGGAGTGAGCCTCGGCGTCTTCGGACGTCGCGTCCGAAGTACCCTTGCGGCGGAGACCACCTCTGGTCCCCTTGGCCTTCTTCTTGGCCTTCTTCTCCGGCACCTCATAAGGCGCCGAAAACAACATCTTCGTCAGAAGCGGGGTTTCTGGTCTTCGGGCAGCGGAGTCAGACAGTTAATCTGCTCTGCTATCTCTGTCCAGTCCTGAAATAATTGATAGGGAGACTTAGATGCCTTCCTCGAATATGCAAGTAAAGGGTACACCTTGAAAACATTAAAGAACTTACCGGATTCGCAGGGTGAGTTAGGTCATGCCCATGATCCTTGTCCGTGGCCGGTGGCACCTCGTTAGCCTTAAAGAGCACCTTCTAGATATCTTCGTGCGTCGTGCCGGAGAGCAGGGTCTTGTGCTTGGCCAGATCAAACTGCCACAGATAGCAAGTCTGGCGTTGGCACGGAAGAATCTGGCGGACGACCATAACCTGGATCACGTTGACGAGCTTGCCTTTCTTCTTTATCATGCACTTGGCGCGCTTCTAGAGCGCTGTCAGCTCGTCTGAAGAGCCCCAGGCCAGGCCTTTCTCTTGCCAGGAGGTGAGCCGCATCGGGACTCCAGATCGGAATGCGGGGGCCGCTGACCAATTGATGTCGCGGCGGCTCGGTGATGTATAACTACCCCGACTGCCACCCTTTGACAGTCTCCACAAAGGAGCCTTCGGGCCAGGTGACATTGGGCATCTTGCCCACCATGGCACCTCCACACTCTGCTTGTTGGCCGCTCACCACCTTCGGCTTCACATTGAAGTTCTTCAGCCATAGGCCGAAGTGAGGTGGGATGCGGAGGAAGGGCTCGCACACGACAATAAATGCCCAGATGTTGAGGATAGAGTTGGGGGCCAAATCATGGAAGTCTAGCCCGTAGTATAACATCAGTCCACGGACAAACGGGTGGAGGGGGAATCCCAGCCCGCGGACAAAGTGTGTGAGGAATACCACCCTCTCCTGGGACTCCGAGGTGGGGACGATCTGTCCCTTGGCCGGAAGTCGGTGAACGATTTCCTTGGCTAGGTACCCGTCCTCCTAGAGCTTCTTGATGTCCTTCTCCTTAACGGAGGAGGCCATTCACTTGCCTCCTGCTCCGGATCCGGACATGATTGGAGTGCTTTTTTGGGCGGAGAAGGTGTGAGCTTGGGCGCTGGAGCTCGAGGATGGATGGGCAGAGGAAAGAGAAGGCATGGGTAAAAAAGGATGAATCCTTATCCCTTTATAAAGGCAGTAAAAGTCATGCGCCTCCCCACTCGCCTTAAAATTCGCCTATTCCCGAAGCGCCGTGCAGATGACGCGGTTGGGTTACCATGCCCGTATTGATGAGAATCCCGCGATAAGGGGACACGATCTCTGCTTTGACAAGACGTGCCAATGAAACTGTACCTCAAAATATGGAGCGGCAGGCTAAAAAATGGTTCGAATAATGACCGGGCAGTGGCGTGATGTCACGCTACAAAAAGTTGTCAGCGGATTGGACTTGTGAAATATTGTACTCTCTATGGTTGTGTGTGGTGCTTCTTTTCCAGAGCCGCACACGTTTTCTATGTTCGGAAGGCTATGTTGGAGTATTCGGAGAAGGAACCCGCCTTACAATGCCGAAGACAATCTGCGTGCCGGACTCATCATAATTGAAGCCTGGTTCAGGGGCTATTCAGGGAGTCCTGGATTAAGGGATCCTCGGACAGCCGGACTATATACTTTGGCCGGACTGTTGAGCTATGAAGATACAAGATAGAAGACTTCGTCCCGTGTCCGGATGGGACTCTCCTTGGCGTGGAAGGCAAGCTTGGCGATTCGGATATGTAGATTCCTTTCTCTGTAACCGACTTTGCACAACCCTAGCCCCCTCCGGTGTCTATATAAACCAGAGGGTTTAGGCTTCTATGGTTTAGCCACAACAATCATAACCTCATAGGCTAGACTTCTAGGGTTTAGCCATTACGATCTCGTGGTAGATCAACTCTTGTAATACTCATATTCATCAAGATCAATCAAGCAGGAAGTAGGGTATTACCTCCATAGAGAGGACCCGAACTTGGGTAAACATTGTGTCCCCCGCCTCCTGTTACCATTAGCCTTAGACGCACAGTTCGGGACACCCTACCCGAGATCCGCCGGTTTTGACACCGACAGTCGGTCCCACTGACTTTGCTTGACCAAGTCTCTATTCGCTTATTGCTGAAATCGCTCTCATCGAGATGAGGTTTTCCCCTAACCCTAGCATATCGATCCCACCGGGTTGACCTTGTCGGTCCCACCGAAAACTCTAACGTTCACATTTTGAACCATATCGGTCTAACCGAGTTTCACTATTTGGTCCCACCGAGTTTGGTAAATGTGTGTAACGACTATATTTTGTGTGGAGGCCATATATATACCCCTCCACCCCCTTCTCCATTTGAGAGAGAGCCATCAGAAAGTGCCTACACTTCCACTACTCATTTTCTGAGAGAGAAGCACCTAATCATGTGGTGAGACTAAGACATTCCAATCCAACCACAAGAATCTTGATCTCTAGCCTTCCCCAAGTTGCTTTCCACTCAAATCATATTTCCACCATATCCAAATATGCGAGAGAGAGTTGAGTGTTGGGGCGACTATCATTTGAAGCACAAGAGCAAGGAGTTCATCATCAACACACCATCTTTTACCTTTTGGAGAGTGGTGTCTCCTAGATTGGTTAGGTGTCACTTTGGGAGCCTCTGTCAAGATTGTGGAGTTGAACCAAGGAGTTTGTAAGGGCAAGGAGATCGCCTACTTCATGAAGATCTACCCAAGTGAGGCAAGTCCTGTTGGGTTCTATGGTAGGGTGCGTCGACTACAAATTAAAATTTTCCTACTTGCAGAACAACCAGGACACATGCTATGGGAATGCATCACAGATCGTTACCACTAGACACGCAGTGCCGTGCAGAAGAAGAGTTGGGGCAGCTCGTCCGCGTGGTTTGTCTCCTCCTTGTCTGATCTCCCTCGAACAGCCGGTCGTCGGATCCCGCGTACAGGTTCACCGGAGCGGCGCAATTGCACCGCCTCTAACGGTATTCGCGCGTGCAGGAGGAACGTCGTGCGACAGACTGCTAGGTCCGATCACACAACGGGCGACGAGTGGAGGTGTCTATTCGCAACACATGCAAACCCTAGTGACAGCGCCGAAGTGATTATCCGACTGAGTGTGCCACACCTCCATTTTATATAGGCGTCCGTCGCGGGCTCAACACTTGGGCCTCGCATGGACCCTAAAGCCCAAAATCTGTTCGGCCGGGATCCGAGTCCGAGTAGGATGATATCTGACTCGTGGAGTCTGATCCGGCGTCACAGGTTCCTTCCCTTAAGCACACGACCCCTTAGGTTCAAGTCGGCTTGGCCGCAGGTCAGATCACCTCCGACCTGCTCGGCTGGTAGCGGCCTCTAGCAAGGCGTGCCGGCCACCAAGCAGATAATGAAGCCGGCTGGTGAACCTGTACAACATACTTCCATTCCTTTTGCCTCACGATATATGTTGTCGGGATCAAGGCGAGTCTGTCATACTTGTGCTAGCCTGACCTCTTTCTCGTTTTGGTGATCCTGACCATAAACCGGATTATATCATAATCCTTGTCACATGGCCATGCTTATCCTGGTAGGATGACATGAGGGGCCCAGAGTATATCTCTCCTGATCGGAGTGGCAAATCCCATTTTGCTCGACCATGTCTTGTAGCATGGGTCTGGACAAGCCTGAAACCTACCTTTGTAACTACCCAGTCACGGAGTAGCATTTGGTCGGCCCAAAGCAGGTCTATCATCATCCCGAGTA
The DNA here is from genome assembly GCF_002162155.2 of Triticum dicoccoides. Taxonomy (NCBI): domain Eukaryota; kingdom Viridiplantae; phylum Streptophyta; class Magnoliopsida; order Poales; family Poaceae; genus Triticum; species Triticum dicoccoides. Next base: position 250,270,559 of record NC_041385.1, read on the forward strand.
CATGCGCCAGCTCAGGTCTTAGGACATAGAACGTATGTTGTACTATAGACTCAAAGATGACATATCGCTGCGTCTCATAGTTGGGTCTGTCTGACTTGGACCTTATCTCGACTCGGATTTGACTACGTCGAATCCGACCAGATCCTTCAGAGTCCATATTATCTGGTTAGCATCCAATGCTCCATGGCTAGTGAGACCAACCCATCAACCGTGTCATATGCTAGTCTAGTCGGCTGTGCATCCACACATCCCTTTCGACTAGGGACCTTTTAGGACAGTCATCATACAATGCATAGTCCCACAAAAAAGTCACGTACTTGCTGATACACATCATTGATAATGTCCAAGGACTATCTTTATTCATAAACACATAGGAAATATCATCATACATGATTGCCTCTTGGGCATATCCCCAACAAGTCCTTCATGGACCCTTCGTGGGTGGAGCCCTCCATGGACTTGCGCAACCATTACCCTTTGTGGGTTGAAGTCTCCACCAACGTGGATGTACGCTGGCACCACCTATCGGAACCACGCCAAAAATCTCTGTGTCTCCAATTGCGTTTGCACACTCCAATCCCATCCCTTTACTTTCTTGCAAGCTGCATGCTTTACTTTCCGCTGCTCACACTGGTACGCGTCGGTGCTATACACACGGTTTTTAACCCCTTTCCATGACAACATTTGGAACCATCGCCAAGTGAGTGTGGGTGATAGGGGGGTCCTTCCCGCACGACCCAACCGTCGGGGATATGGAGCAATGATCCAGAGGCCTTGCAAAATGTAATCGTGTGCGATGCAGCACACACTAAATTATTTTGCACGTGTGGGATCGGTGATTAAACGTTTCTAATGACGAAGTGAAACCAAACGGTGTGTCGTAATGAACCATTTGGGAAACAGTATGTAAGGCACACATGCCAACATATGAACTGTGTGCGATATGTGCCCCATTAGACACGAGTTTTCTGCGAAACCCATCTGCCATGCAAGACTCCATCGCACACATTTCCCAACATTTCACCGTCTGCGATAATGTTCTATCACAAACGGTTCAGGAGCCCCTTCGCACACATACAAGTGGTGTAGACCGTTTGTGATTGGTTGTGTATCACCGGTGGTTGTGGCAAGAGTGACGTGTGCTTTTCGTTTGGGATCCCACATGTTTCCTGAAAAAATTACGACTGGGATTTTATTTTACATTCGGCACGGTTTACTCTGAGTTCTCGTGTGCGATAACTTGATATCACAAATGGTTCCGGAGAGCCTACACACACGTAGTAGCACTGCAAATCATATGCAATCTGTTACGTATCACCGACGGTTACACTATGATTAACATATGCTTTCCGATGTGGATCGCACACTGAGGGAGTCCTGGACTAGGGGGTGTCCGGATAGCCTGACTATCATCATCGGCCAGACTCCAAGACTATGAAGATACAAGATTGAAGACTTCGTCCCGTGTCCGTATGGGACTTTCCTTGGCGTGGAAGGCAAGCTTGGCGATACGGATATGTAGATCTCCTACCATTGTAACCGACTCTGTGTAACCCTAGCCCTCTCCGTTGTCTATATAAACCGGAGGGTTTTAGTCCGTAGGACGAACAACCATTGCAACAATCATACCATAGGCTAGCTTCTAGGGTTTAGCCTCCTTGATCTCGTGGTAGATATACTCTTGTACTACCCATATCATCAATATCAATCAAGCAGGAGTAGGGTTTTACCTCCATCGAGAGGGCCCGAACCTGGGTAAAAACATCGTGTCCCTTGTCTCCTGTTACCATCCGCCTAGACGCACAGTTCGGGACCCCCTACCCGAGATCCGTCGGGTTTGACACCGACATTGGTGCTTTCATTGAGAGTTCCTCTGTGTCGTTGCTGATAGGCTTGATGGCTTCTTCAATCAACAACAACGCCGTCCAGGGTGAGACTTTTCTCCCCGGACAGATCTTTGTGTTTGGCGGCTTTGCACTGCGGGCCAATTCACTTGGCCATCTGGAGCAGATCGAAAGCTACGCCCCTGGCCATCAGGTCAGATTTGGAAGCCTAAACTTCACGGCTGACATCCGCGGAGACTTGATTTTCGATGGATTCGAGCCATAGCCAAGCGTGCCGCACTGTCACGATGGGCATGATTTAGCTCTGCCGCCGGACAGTACCTTGGAGGCCGCACACGAATCCGCTCCGACCCATAGTTCAGAGCCGACCGTGCAAATCGAGGACAGGTGGCTGGACACCGCCTCGGGAGCTGCAACTTCTACGGCGATGGAGCCGAATACCGACCTTGTCTTTGGCAAAGCTCGTGACTCCGAGGTGCCGGACTCCTCGCCGGACTCCGAACGTCCTACGCCCCTGCCAATCGAATCCGATTGGGCGCCCATCATGGAGTTCACCGCTGCGGACATTTTTCAGCATTCACCCTTTGGCGACATCCTGAATTCGCTAAAGTATCTCTCGTTATCAGGAGAGCCCTGGCCGGACTGCGGTCAGGATGGTTGGGATGCGGACGACGAAGAAATTCAAAGCCAACCCACCACCCACTTTGTAGACACTGTCGACGATCTAACCGACATGCTAGACTACGACTCTGAAGACATCGACGGTATGGACGACGATGCCGGAGATGATCAAGAACCAGTGCCTACGGGGCACTGGAAGACCACCTTTTCATACGACATATACATGGTGGACACCCCGAAGGATGGGGACGGCGAAGAAGCAGCGGAGGCAGATTCCTCTAAGAAACAGCCCAAGCGCTGACGTCAGCGGCGCCGCTCTAAATCCCGCCACAGCAAGAATGGAGATTCCGGCACCGGAGATAACAACACCCCAGAGAGTGCCGAAGACAACCCTCCAGCAAGACTCAGCACAGGAGGACGGAGAAGCCAGCCCTCAGGAGAGACCGGCAGACGAGGAGGATGAAAATTACATGCCTCCCTCCGGAGATGAGGCTAGCCTCAATGACGACGAATTCGTTGTGCCCGAGGATCCCGTTGAACAAGAGCGTTTTAAACGCAGGCTAATGGTCACGGAGAACAGCCTAAAGAAAAAGCAGCAACAGCTTCAAGCTGATCAAGACCTGCTGGCCGATAGATGGACCGAGGTCCTCGCGGCCGAAGAGTACGAACTCAAACGCCCCTCCAAAAGCTACCCAAAACGCAAGTTGCTCCCCCGACTAGAGGAGGAAGCATACAAACCTTCATCACCAGCGCACAATACGGCAGACCGACCACCTCGTGGCCGCGACAGAGAGGCATCCAGGCCCTCCGACAGAACCGTACCCCGGCACCGCTCGAAAAGCGCGAAGCCACGGGAGAATGCGCCGGACTTGCGGGATATATTGGAGGATAAGGCAAGACAATCAAGATCTATCTACAGATCACGCGGGCGCCCCACGACCCACGACGACTACCGTCGCGCCGGATACAGCAACTCCGGCCGGGCCGAACACAGCAGACAAAGCTCTCTTGAGCTACGTCGTGATATTGCTCAATATAGAGGCGCCGCACACCCACTATGCTTCACAGATGAAGTAATGGATCATCAAATCCCTGAAGGGTTTAAACCCGTGAACATTGAATCCTACGATGGCACAACAGACCCCGCGGTTTGGATCAAAGATTATCTCCTTCATATCCATATGGCCCGCGGTGACGATCTCCACGCCATCAAGTATCTCCCACTCAAGCTTAAAGGACCAGCTCGGCATTGGCTTAACAGCTTGCCAGCAGAGTCAATTGGGTGTTGGGAGGAAGCCGCATTTCTTGACAACTTCCAGGGCACATATGTGCGAACACCAGACGCCGATGACCTAAGCCATATAATTCAGCAGCCAGACGAATCAGCCAGACAGTTCTGGACACGGTTCTCAACAAAGAAAAATCAAATCGTCGACTGTCCGGATGCAGAGGCCCTCGCAGCCTTCAAACATAACATCTGCGACGAGTGGCTGGCCCGGCACCTAGGACAGGAAAAGCCGAAATCCATGGCAGCCCTCACATCACTCATGACCCGCTTCTGTGCGGGGGAGGACAGCTGGCTAGCCCGCAGTAACAACCTCAGCAAAAATTCTGGCAGTCCGGATAACAAGGACCGCAATGGCAGATCGCGTCATAACAAAAACAAACGCCACGTTAATGGCGACAACACTAAGGATACGGCAGTCAATGCCGGATTCAGAGGCTCTAAAACCGGTCAGCGGAAAAAGCCATTCAAAAGAACTACTCCAGGTCCGTCCAATTTGGACCGAATACTCGACCGCTCTTGCCAGATACATGGCACCCCTGAAAAGCCAGCTAACCATACCAACAGGGATTGTTGGGTATTCAAGCAGGCAGGCAAGCTAATTGCCGAAAACAATGACAAGGGGCTGCATAGCGATGACGAGGAGGAGACTCGGCCGCCGAACAGTAGAGGACAAAAGGGTTTCCCCCCACAAGTGCGGACAGTAAACATGATATACGCAATCCACATACCCAAGAGGGAGCGGAAGCGTGCACTTAGGGACGTGTATGCGATGGAGCCAGTCGCCCCGAAGTTCAATCCATGTTCCTCTTGCCCGATCACTTTTGATCGAAGGGACCACCCCACCAGTATCCGCCATGGCGGATTCGCCGCATTGGTTTTAGACCCAATCGTCGATGGATTTCACCTCACTAGAGTCCTGATGGACGGCGGCAGCAGCCTGAACCTGCTTTATCAGGATACAGTGTGCAAGATGGGCATAGACCCCTCAAGGATTAAACCTTCAAAGACGACCTTCAAAGGCGTCATACCAGGTGTTGAGGCCAATTGTACAGGCTCAGTCAGACTGGAAGTGGTCTTCGGATCCCCGGATAATTTCCGAAGCGAGGAGTTAATCTTCGACATAGTCCCATTCCGCAGCGGCTATCACGCTCTGCTCGGACGAACCGCGTTTGCAAAGTTCAACGCGGTGCCGCATTATGCATACCTCAAGCTCAAGATGCCAGGCCCTCGTGGAGTCATCACGGTCAACGGAAACACTGAACGCTCCCTCCAAATGGAGGAACACACGGCGGCTCTCGCGGCAGAAGTACAGAGCAGCCTCTTAAGGCAATTTTCGAGTCCGGCCATTAAACGACCGGACATGATTAAACGCGCCCGGAGTAACATACATCAAGACCACCTGGCACGTTTTGAGCACGCGTAGCAATGCTGCTCCAACCCCAGCCCTTGCATGATTGCAAGACGAGCTCTTCGCGTACATCATTACGCTCTGAAGATACCATGGGCTTAGGGGGAGGGGCATGACCACGACAGGCCCAGAGTGCGGCTCGACCACACCAGGGGCTCCCACGCGTGTCACTTTTTTTCCACAGGACTCCGTTTACCAGAGGCCCTGTCCGGCAGAAGATCTGCCGAACTCACGATGCAACAGCCAGGGAGGGACAATGGCTACGACGAACACTCAGGTGGTCTCCATTATGAGCATTAAATCTGTTTAATACACCATTCCACAGCCTACCCCTGGAGGGGGACATGTCAAATAGTCCAAACCCTTGCTTACCGCACTATTTGTATCGCTCTGCACTCATAGCAGAATTCCTTGAATAAACAATGCACCACTTTTTGTTTACAATTGCATTCTCTTTTTTACATATATGTTCATTTATGACATCGTGCATCCGTACACTTTGGTACGGCCGAATACACCAGTGGCTTATGTTCCCCGCATTTTGGTGTGATAAGTTCGAACACTTTCACAAGTGCGGCACCCTGAACTTATAGCATTATATGCATCAGCTCCGAATCATGTCTTGGGTCAATAGTTGGGTTTGCCCGGCTCCCATGTTTTGGTACCTTACGTTCCGTTCTATCGGCCAAGGTAGCACTGGGAGAACCACTGCGATTGCGCCCCGGTTGAGCTGGGCGAGCGCCTCAGTGGAGAAAGCAAAAACTGATCGTCATGATAAGGCGAGAGCTGGTCGCTGTTCGAGAGGTCTTTTCGAGTCCCTAAAGACTTATGCCGCTTAGAGCGAGGAACCGGCTGTGTCCGGCCCAGGCGTGGATAGCGCCCCGAATTCGGTCTTCCGAACACTAGGGGCTTCGCCGAAATTTAAAATTATAGAATTCTATGGCTAAGTGAGAGTGTTCAAGCATTATAAGTCCGGTTGCCTTGTTCGTTGTGTTGCGCGCCTCCCTAGATGGACCCAAAAATGGGAACAAGAGCGCTCAAGTTTATCCCGAACACCCCAACACTCGTGGCATGGGGGTTGAAGCCGACGACTTGCCATCTCTCAGATTTGATAAACGGCCACACAGAAGGTAATATTTTAAATCAATAAGCGTTGCTTAGCGCACATGAACAAAGTTTTCAGCAGACAGGATAACACATTGCGAGTCTATTCAAAAATTACATCTTTGGGGCACTCATCCGCAATCTTGTGGGCACCCTTCAGGACACTCTTATAGTACATTTCGGGCGTACGATACTCCTTACCCACCGGCGGCGCCTCCGTCAGAAGCCTCTCAGCATCCAGCCTGCCCCAGTGCACCTTTGCGCGGGCAAGGGCCCGACGGGCACCTTCAATGCAGGCGGAGCGCTTGATGACCTCCTGTAACGCCCCGGATTCGTTGCGCCAGGTGTCTGCCAGTTATTCGCCGTCGTTGCCATGTCATGTGCTTGTGTGTTGCATTTTGCCATGTCATCATCTGCATTTCATATCATGTCATCATGTGCATCTCATTTTGCATGCGCGTTCATCTCATGCATCCGAGCATTTTCCCCGTTGTCCGTTTTGCGATCCGGCACTCCTATGCCCTCCGGAGTCCCCTTTTTGTCTCTCGTTGTGAGCGGGTATTAAACTTTCTCGGAATGTCCCGAGGTTTTCCAAGCGGCCTTGGTATAGCACTGGTAGACCGCTTGTCAAGTTTCGTGCCATTTGGAGGTCGTTTGGTACTCCAACGGTTAACCGGGTAACCGCAAAGCCCTCTTTTGTTGCAGCCCAACACCCCTTCCAAAGTGGCCCAAAACTCATCTAAGTCTCTTCCATGCTCTGGATCGTTCGATCACGATCGCGTGGCCGAAAACCGCACCCCATTTGGACACTCCTAGCTCCCTCTACCTATATATATGTGTGCCTCCCCGAAATTCGCGGTGCAAACCCTAGTCATCTTCATCCTCGCACCGCCGGACATGTCCACCGACGGCTGGACACGTCCAGCCTCCACCACACTCCGACCAATCAGCGCCCGCCACGTCAGCCCCCCGCCGCCGCTAGCCAACCGACGCCCGCCACCTGTCCAAC
>NC_041385.1:250278295-250282346 GCF_002162155.2 Triticum dicoccoides
CGCCCGGTCCGGCGCCGCCCCGGCCCCGCGCCCGCCGTCCCCGGCCTCTCCGGCCTCCTCCGCGCCGGATCCGCTCCGTACGGCCTCCTCCTCGACCTCCCCGGCCTCCTTCCTCCCTACTCCGGCGAGCCTTGATCCACGTGCCCGAATCTGGATCTGAGATCCCACAAGGTTGACCCCCGAAACGCCTAAGTCCCTGATATTTTTGCATAATCATGCCCTGTTAATCGCATCATAACTCTGTGCATACTGCTCCGTTTTGTGCGTGTAATATGTCAAATTGTTCGCCACAACGAGTACTTCATTTCATTCCATTGCATCATTTTCATTTGAGCTCATCTTGATGCCCGAAATTCTGTTGGAAGAGTGCAAGTTGATGTTAATCTGCTGAAACTGTTATAACATGCTCTTTTGTCATTTTTGCCATGATTGATGTGTGCATCCTATGAGGTTGATGTCTACATATGTTTTGATCTATGCCATGCCATATTTCCAGTGGTGCTACCCATGTATTTTTGTGAGTTGTGTGCTGAGTGCATTAAGCTTGTTAAGGAGGGTACTTGCTGTTACTGTTTTCCTAGGCAGATTCTGTTGTTTTGTGATGCCATGTAAACCTGCTTCTACAAGTCATTCCATGCATAATCTGGAGATAGTTCACTACGGATGTTTTGTTATACATGTCATGATCTATCCATTCATGCCTCTGGTTGCAATTATAGCCTGCTGTAACATGTTGTTATCTTGCTCCAAAGTTGCTAAATAATGTTGCTGTCAGCCTGTTAACATTAAGTTCAGTTTTGGCCATGTGCTTTTCTAGTGATCCATACACCCTATGGAATTTTTATTGCCATGATTAGCTTCATAAACATGTCTTCTTACTATTGGTTGCCTTGCCATGCCATGTATTGCTCTGTAGTGAGTGGTTCAAGCTCACCAACATGCCTACGTATTGTTGTTTCTGCCATGTATGAATCTGTAATATAACTTGCCATGTTTACATGGGTGCCATCATATTTTCTGTGCCCTTTTGGCTCATGGTCAGTAAGGGACTTTTTTTTCTATGCAATTAGTAGCTTAATGTCATGCCTTTGTTTGCCATGATAAGTTCTTGTAGCATGTTGTTTGATAGCTCTAAACATTGCAACCTGATGTTATTTCCTGATAAGTCTGAAACTGTTATTATTTGCAATCTTACCATGTGTGTTTGAGCATGTTCTAGTGATTTCTGGAGATAGCTCAGTGTTCATGTTTGTTACGCTTTACGTGTACTTCATGCCCATGCCTTTTTTTATTATGTTGGGATGTTGTAGCTTGTTGTTTTCATGCTTGCAATATGCCTAGTTGCTGTTTTGGGCAGATTGTTGTTATGACTTGTATAGTGTGCATGTGTTGAACCGTTGCTCCGTTTTGAGTGTGCTCTATATGAAACTTGCTTGATTTTGCATGTAGTTTCATATTATCATGTTGCATCCTTGTTTTGAGGTGTTTGCTTGATGTTTGTATGCATTTTGCATCAATGCCATGTTTAACTTGTTTTGCTCATATCTTCTAGGCCGTAGCTCCGAATCTAATGAACTTTATATGTAACTTGACTCGAATTTCGTGTAGATCCTCTTGGTGCATCCTAACTTGCTGTTTAACAACTTGAACATAAGGTTTGTTCAGATCTGGACAAATTTCGAAATATGCATATGAGGACTTACCGAAATTGTTATATGTTGTTTCTGGCCTCATTTAAACTTGCCTTGATGTGTTGTTCTTGTTTGCATCATCTCTTGCCATGAGTAGCCTCATATAGCTTTCTCATGCATCATGATTGTTGTGCATCATGTCTTGTCATGTGTGGTGTGTTTACCATGTTGTGTGCTTCTTCTCGATAGTTCCCGTTTCGTTGCGATCGTGAGGATGCGTTCGTCTACGTGTGGTTCGTCTTCGTGGCTTCATCTTCTTCATGGACTCGTTCTTCTTCCTTGCAGGATTTCAGGCAAGATGACCGTCACCCTGGATCTCACTACTATCATTGCTATGCTAGTTGCTTCGTTCTATCGCTTTGCTGTGCTACCTATCATTTGCTCTTCAAGCCTCCCAAATTGCCATGAACCTCTAACATTTGACACCCTTCCTAGCAAACCGTTGTTTGGCTATGTTACCGCTTTTGCTCAGCCCCTCTTATAGCGTTGCTAGTTGCAGGTGAAGTTGAAGATTTCTCCATGGTGAACAGGGTTATGTTGGGATATCACAATATCTCTTATATTATTAATGCATCTATATATTTGGTAAAGGGTGGAAGGCTCGGCCTTATGCCTGGTGTTTTGTTCCACTCTTGCCGCCCTAGTTTCCGTCATACCGGTGTTATGTTCCTGGATTTTGCGTTCCTAACGCCGTCGGGTGATTTTATGGGACCCCCATGACAGTTCGCTTTGAATAAAACTCCTCCAGCAAGGCCCAACCTTGGTTTTACCATTTGCCTCACCACCACCTACTTTTCCCTTGGGAGTAATTAACCCAAGGGTCATCTTTATTATAGCCCCCCCGGGCCAATGCTTGTCTAAGTGTTGGTCCAAACCGAGCGATGTCCGGCGCCCCCTGGGCGACCAGGGTCTATGCCAACCCGTCGTCTTGCTCATCCGGTGTGCCCCGAGAACGAGATATGTGCAGCTCCTATCGGGATTGTCGGCGCATCGGGCGGCTTTAGTGGTCTTGTTTTACCATTGTCGAGATGTCTTGTAAACCGGGATTCCGAGACTGATCGGGTCTTCCTGGGAGAAGGAATATCCTTCGTTGATCGCGAGAGCTTATCATGGGCTAAGTTGGGACACCCCTGCAGGGTATAAACTTTCGAGAGCCGTGCCCGCGGTTATGTGGCAGATGGGAATTTGTTAATGTCCGGTTGTAGATAACTTGACACCAGATCCGAATTAAAACGCATCAACCGCGTGTGTAGCCGTGATGGTGTCTTCTCGGTGGAGTCCGGGAAGTGAACACGGTTTCTGTGTTATGATTGACGTAAGTAGGAGTTCAGGATCACCTCTTGATCATTGCTAGTTGACGACCATTCCTTTGCTTCTCTTCCCGCTCTTATTTGCGTATGTTAGCCACCATACTTGCTTAGCCGCTGCTGCAACCTCACCACTTTACCCATTCCTTTCCCATTAAGCTTTGCTAGTCTTGATACCCATGGTAATGGGATTGCTGAGTCCTTGTGGCTCACAGATTACTACAACAACAGTTGCAGGTACAGGTTTTGCGATGATCATGACACGAGAGCGATGTTTGCTTGTTTTGGAGTTTCTGCTTCTGCTTCTTCTTCGATCAGGGGATAGGTTCCAGGTCGGCAGCCTGGGCTAGCAGGGTGGATGTCGTTTGAGCTTCTGTTTGTGTTTTCATCCATAGTCGGATGCTGCTCTTATGTATGATGTGATGTTGTATTCGTGTGGCATTGTATGCCTTATGTATGTATCCCCATCTATTATGTAATGTTGATGTAATGATATCCACCTTGCAAAAGCGTTTCAATATGCGGGTCTATCCTTGGTGGGACCTTCGAGTTCCTTTTGGATAGGGTCGCATATTGGGCGTGACAAGTTGGTATCAGAGCCTCGACCGACCCTAGGAGCCCCCTTGATTGATCGTGTAGTTTGGCCGTTGTCGAGTCTAGAAGAAAACTTTTTCTGAGTCTAGTTATATCGGAGAGTAGGAATTCTTTTTACTCCTCAGCCCCTTCGTCGCTCTGGTGAGGAATCTTGACGTAGGTGTTTTGAATTACTCCTCTTCCCCTTCAAATTTTTCTTTAGGTTCACGCAGTTGGTTTTTCGATCGTTGGTCCGCAGCTCTTTTCATCCGGTGCATTTCTCGTCAAGTTGACTCGAGTCTCTCCATCATTGCCAAGTTCAATCCTCAGTTGTTTTATTTTCCCACCCGCCCTCCCCTTTTTTTTCTCCTCGGAACCGGAGTCCGTAATCGAGTATCCATCCTACTCATGCGAACTCTCTGCTTTCTTTCCTCAATGATTTCAACCGGTGTTTTCTCTTCAAGATATTCGTCGGTTTCC
>NC_041385.1:250282682-250285260 GCF_002162155.2 Triticum dicoccoides
CCTTTCTTCTTCCCAGAGTCTGAGTCTGTTTCGAGTATCTATTTCATTCATGCGGAGCCTCTTCAGTCTTTCGTCAATCACTTCAACCGGTGAATTCTCTTTTGTTTGACATTCTTCATCTCTTTTCCTTTTCCGCTGGATTCAATTCAAGTTTTTCGGTGTTGATCACATTCTTTTCCTCGGCTTAAGTATTTTTCGCCTCTCGCCAGCTTATCCTTCCGGAGTGCTGAAGACATCTCAGAAGATTCTGTTTGCATTCAATTATTTCGAGGTTGTCACCTCATTCAAATATTTCAATTGTTCCGGAGCATCATCTATCTCTTCAACATCTTTTCCAACGGTGTTTTCTTCTAGTGGGCCCTAACCCACAGGCCTTTTCCCAGGATCTTACCTGACTCTTCTAATTTCCACGGAGTTATTCTCAATTCTTTTCAAGTGTGACGTAAGAATGGATTTCATCAGTCACATGCCTTCTCCAAGATCGCTTTCAAATTCTTTTCATCTTTGGGTCAACTCTTCCTCTTTTTCATTCTCCCGGAGTATCTCAGTAATTTTGGTGGTGTTTTCTCGTCATCATTTGAAGACTGAAGAAGAGTTTTTCCTCTAAATCTTGCTCGTTCTCTCGAAGATTCGTGGTTCTAGTTCATGCTATCCTCTCGAATTAATCTGGTTGTCAGTTATTTTTTCTTATCAACCAGGAGTATTTCAGGAGTAGTTTTTGCCGTCTCGATCATCCGGAGGCCATCATTCCAGAAGAATTTTTGTCCTCACATTTCAGCTACCGTTATCCAATTATCCCGGTGCTTCGTTCAAGTGTTCTTTAATCAGCTCAGGATCTCTTCGTTCTTTTGCATCTAAATCCCCTCTAGCTTATTTGTTATTCTAATTCTTCTCGGTGATTCATTGTCTTTCATCAATCATTTTCTAATTCTTACGGTGGTTCGTTCAAGATCCTCTTTCCTTGATTATCTTTTTAATTCATTCGTTCTTTTCAATCCTACCGGTGGTTCATGAAGACTTTCTCAAGTTTTGTGCTATTCTCTCCTTAATCCTTTTCAAGAAGAATAAGTAGTATGTAAAATCCATTGCTTCTCATCAATTTAATTTCATGAAGGATAAGCATACAATAAATCTTATTCTTATTTCATCCAAGCGATTAAATCCCTTCTTTCGGAGTTTGTTCTTGGTGTAAATTCTAGTTCCAAGTGTTTTCATCTTTTCTTTTCCGGAGTTCAAATTTTTCCTCGGCCATCTCGTCGGAAGCCCCATCTAAATCATCACAGGGCCTTAATCTTATTATTTCCATCCTTGAATTCTATCTCATCATCCTTTTGTTTACCGGAGTTCTTCATGGCGTTCTTCATGATTTAATTCATTCTTCAAGTGTTCATCAAGGTTCTTTTGGTGGAGCTCAGGAAGCTTTTTTTCTTGCATCTCGAAGTGCAATTAATTCTCCGTATTCTTTCAATTTCATTCGTGACACAAGTTGTCATTGTCTTCTCCGTTCTTTTCAACCAACTCTTTCAATCCTTTCCGGAGATTTTGTGTGATGTCTTCATCAAGTATCATTCCATCCTCTCAAGCGCGTGTTCTAATCCTTCCATTTTCAGCCGGAGTGCTGCCTAAATCCTTTCAGACTTATTCGTTTCTTTTCTCATTCTAACCACTCCGGTTAGAAAGAGTGATTTCATAGTCTATTTGATTCCCTGATCTTTCGATTCTCGTCATTCTCGTCATTCCTCTCTTCTTCTCGAGTGCTCTCGATTCTTTGCTTCTTCTCTTGAGTTCTTGTTTCACCCCATCACTTTTCCCTTCCGTCTCGGTCCTAAGATCTCGGGACGAGATCTCTTGTTAGTGGAGGAGTGTTGTAACGCCCCGAATTCGTTGCGCCAGGTGTCTGCCAGTTATTCGCCGTCGTTGCCATGTCATGTGCTTGCGTGTTGCATTTTTCCATGTCATCATCTGCATTTCATATCATGTCATCATGTGCATCTCATTTTGCATGCGCGTTCATCTCATGCATCGGAGCATTTTCCCCGTTGTCCGTTTTGCGATCCGGCACTCCTATGCCCTCCGGCGTCCCCCTTTTGTCTCTCGTTGTGAGCGGGTATTTAACTTTCTCGGAATGGCCCGAGGTTTGCCAAGCGGCCTTGGTATAGCACCGGTAGACCGCTTGTCAAGTTTCGTGCCATTTGGAGGTCGTTTGGTACTCCAACGGTTAAACGGGTAACCGCAAAGCCCTCTTTTGTTGCAGCCCAACACTCCTTCCAAAGTGGCCCAAAACTCATCTAAGTCTCTTCCATGCTCTCGGTCGTTCGATCACGATCGCGTGGCCGAAAACCGCACCCCATTTGGACACTCCTAGCTCCCTTTACCTATATATATGTGTGCCTCCCCGAAATTCGCGGTGCAAACCCTAGTCATCTTCATCCTCACGCCGCCGGACATGTCCGCCGACGGCCGGACACGTCCAGCCTCCACCTCACTCCGACCAATCAGCGCCCGCCACGTCACCCCCCGCCGCCGCTAGCCAACCGACGCCCGCCACCTGTCCACCGCCGCCGCCCGCCTCCGCCGG